>NC_140963.1:85274916-85434916 GCF_056783735.1 Eptatretus burgeri | reverse complement strand
GCTTGGATTGCAGTCGTCAGAGAACGCACTGAGTCCAGCACTACGAACAACATACATGCACCAAAGGAAGGAAACCCCCGAGGTGCATGTATCACCCCCACTCCCCAACAATTGAGGATTTTAGAAATTTGGCCTATGCTGACCTCAAAAATAATAGGTGGTTGTATTCAGTGACCTGATGTGTAAATCCTCTTCAAATTTCAAGTCAATTGGATAAAAATTGCCAATTTTAGAAATTCCAGCCTATGTTGACACAAAAAAATAGTTGGTGGTTGAATTCAGTGACCTGATATGCAAGTCCTTTTCAAATTTTTTAAAGTCAATCGGATGAAAATTGAGGATTTTAGAAATTTTGTGTGAATTTTTTTTTTTTTTCCACCATTTTGTGAATTTTCATGAAGATTTGTTTAAAATTGTGACCTGTCAGCGATCAAAGGTGAGCAGACAAACATTAAACAATTAAAGACAAACAAACGGAAGTGATCAACATACTTGTCCAAAAAAAATTTTTTTGACAAGTAACAGACAAACTAATGGAACAGATCAACATACTTGGCAATTTTTTTTTCCCAATAACAAAGTCGACAAACTAATATACTTACAAGTCTTCGATTTTGCATGTAATAAACAAACTGACACAATAAACAATGCAACCAACCAATATCCTTGAAAAATATTCAATTTTCCCAAGTAACAAACAGACAAAGAAATGAAACAAGCCGGTTGGCGGACATGGGTAGTCGATCAAGTCGAATTTAGTCGTTTTTCAGCCGTTACAAGCCAACAAAAGCGTCCATAGACACGGTTCTTTCTCACACATAACTAGGACATACCATGAACCTACCATACCAGTTTCATGTATATCTGACTCATCGTCTCTGAGATATAACGAACTTCGTTTTTTTATTGTTTTCGACCAGGGTTCATTCAAAGTCTATCTTCTCCAACAGTTTTCATAGGATCCGGCTGGAAATTTTTGACAATATGGCTGAATGTACTGCCCACAGTCGCTCGTGGCCAGATTTTTGATTTTCGAAAAAATAAATTTTTGAGATTTTCTTGAAAATTTCAAAGGTCCATTGCTAGGCAATGGATGGGTCCATAGCAACGGTTCTCATTTGCACACAACTAGGTCATGGTATGAACCTACCAACCAAGTTTCATCGAAATCGCCATTGTATTAACGGAGCACTGGACCGAATAGACATACATACAGACAGACAGACAGACAGACAGACAGACAGACAGACAAACATATCGACGGAAATACTGATAATAAGGGTAGACTACATTGACTACCCAATATCACTCATAGAGTGACACTTGGCGAAATAGAACGGCACTCGGTAGAGCGCTTACCTCCGCCAGACTGAACAGTTTACATTTTGTATCCCACTGATAGGTTGGATCTTAATCCGGACCTCAACCAAAATCGAAGCGGCTTGTTCTTGTCACCTAGCCAACTCATCTACATAGGTTTATCATAACTCATGCACAACTTTTTGAGATATTGTACTATACATTGTTTTCAGTTCGGTACTATACATTGTGGGTGAACAGTCACTTAAATTTTAAATAATTCTCATATCTGGATGCGGGTGCAGATCTTCACCAAAATGATGCGTTGCTGCACTTGGCCGGTCACCTACATACCCAAATAATTTCAGACATTCAGACCAAAAAATGTTTTTTTCAAAAAAAAAGACAATTGCTTGAAAGCAGTGGCCAAAAATTGTCTGACAGACAGACAGAAAAACAAACAAATGCTACCGACTAACATACTTGGCGAAAAAAAGTTTTCACCAAGTAACAAACAGACAAACGAACAGACAGACAAGGGTAAAAACATAACCTACTTCCACCTTTGGTGGTGGAGGTAATGAGGAAGAGATCCCTCCTCCGCTGGGTATCAACATGGTTGAAATTAGCATGATAGAGGTCACAAGAGCAGTCAAGAATCTTGAAGAACAACAATGTCCCAGAACTTGACAATATTCCTGCAGAACTGCTGAAGAACATCCATGCAGCAAAACCCACTGACCTCTTCAACAAAATCTGGACAGCTGAGGATCTCCCAGATGACTGGACAAAGGGAGTCATCATCAAACTTCTGAAAAAGGGTAATCTCAGTGACTGCAACAATTGGAGAGGAATCACATTGTTGTCAGTACCTGTTAAGGTTTTCTGCACAGTACAGTACTTCTTCATGGCTTGAAAGCTTAAGTTGACTGCCTTTTGAAAGGATCAGGCTGGCCTCAGGAGTAAGTCATACAGTGAGCAGATCTTCATGCTCGGGAACATCATCGAGCAGAGTCTGGGATGCCAGAAGCTCCTTGTTGTCAACATTGTCGATTTCATGAAGGCTTTTGACAACATCCACTGGTAATCTCTCTGGAACATCATTCACTATCATGGCATCCCCAAGCGGTACAGTAACATCTTTGGTGCCCTCTTCCACAACTCTAGCTGCTGTGTCAGGATGAACTAAGGCACGACTGTCCCCTTCGACATCATCACAGGAGTCTGTCAAGGTTGCATCCTGTCAACCTTCTTGTTTCTCCTGGTCATTGATGTAATCATGAAGAAGGTGATGGTTGATCCACAGTTTGGCATACCATGGAACAACAATGTCTGATGGATCTGGACTTTATAGTTGACGTTGTACTCCTGGCCGAAGAGACGGTTCAGGTTCAGGAGATGACCACAAATCTGGAGGTATGTAGAAAAAACATTGGGCCACGCAGCAGCTATGAGAAAACCATCAGCTATGAGAGGACCAAGTCAATCAACCAACATCAAGGGCCGCCCATCACCATCGGGCATCATATTGTTGAAGATGTCAACCATTTCACCTATCTAGGAAGTAACGTCTCCAAGGATGGTGGTGATGCTGAGTTTGACTATGCTCCAGAATAGGTAAAGCAGCCTTGGTCTTCCTGCACCAATATAAAGTATGGACGACCACCACCATCATCACACCCATGAAGCTTTGTTTCTACATGAGCATCATGGTATCAATGGCAATCTATGGTGGTGAAACATGGAAGAGGGCAATAGATGTGACAGTGGCTGGATGTCTTTCACCAGCGATGTCTCCACAAGAACATGGGCCATGTCACCAATGAGGATGTGCTGTCACAAAGTGAACAACAACGCCTGAGTGATATTGTGATAGAGAGACGTCTGCGGTTGGCAGATCATGTCCTATGGCTACTCAAGAGGTGACCTGCTGGAGTCGCTATTGAATGTTTTCCACCTGGTGGGGGGAAAGAAAGAGAAGCCAAAAAAAATTGGAGGAGTACTTCAAATGAAGACTTAAATGAGAGGGTAATCACCTAGAGCGGAGTGAAAGAGCCAGTTTGGAACTGGATTCAATAGAGACTATTTACTGCCCAATGCCCCAAAACGGGGGTGGGGGTAACTAACTAACTAACTAACTAATTTGAGCACAGAACGAGCAGACTGTGATTGTGTGGATGGCAAGAAAATAAAGCCCTTTTGTTTCAACAGTGGGTAAAGCCCGAAACGTAGACACCTTTTCATCTTTCATGGCAGATAAATCAACCGTTTTCTTCTTTTCTGTATTCTCTTATGCCATCCTTGCAGAGACTGCAAGTTCTGTGCTTTAATTAGCAACGACATGTTAAATAAAGAGTTCATACTGATCATGAAATCTTGATTTCACAGAATGCAATGCAGAATTCAGAATGCAAGCACAATCCACATCATCAAATATATAAAGCTCTTTCACAATCCACTTGATCAAATATAGAAAGATCTTTTAAGCACTTACTCACTGATATAAATATTCAGTCTTTTGAAGATGGCCTCATTATGAAAAACCAACATTTTTTAACTTACCTTTTTTGGTGATGTTATAAACTGTACCTACTGTTCTGATAAGACTTAATTAAATGCAGTTCATGAATCACAAGTTTACTAGCTTAGTGCTGTAGTGTTCTTGAACTTAACAAAAGTTGATAGTAATAATATGGTAGGTTGGTCACTACGTCTACGATGTCACGATCTCTATGATATATTACGTCACACACAATAAATAAAGAGCTCGTACTGCTCACTCATTCTTAATTTTATATATTCATTTATCTACTTGTGAGCCATTAGTTTATCATCATTGATGTACTTATAGATTTACATCCTAGTGAGAAGGCAGTTGACTGCCTCCTCTTGCTGAACTATTATAGCATGTTGGATTGAAAGTTCACTGTTCTATCTCCCTTATTGGGCAAATACCTTATTTTGAAAAGCGATTTACTGTTCATTTCATTCAGACTCCTTTTCTTATTTCCTGAATCATCAGCTACGAGACCTTCTGCTGCTGGAGACGAACATGAGGCCTCAACACCCTTCTGAACAGGTGGCATCCTGGGTTGGTTCTGCCACGCCAAGCAGGCCCTCAGACGGTCCTGGGTGAGTCGCACATTCTTAGGGCATCCACAGTTTAGAATGGAGCAACATGCATCTGACATGGCCCTCCGGGAACTTCATTTTGTTCACCACATTTATGGTTGTGCCTCTTGGCCATATGAAAAATGGGGTAAACAGAACTAATGAAAAGGTGGAAGGCCATGTCAAACAATCCATCAGGGTTCTCCACTATTTTGCCTTTCTTGCTATGCCAAAGGAACCAAAAAGTTTTTTTCACCCTGCCAAGACTTTATTCAACAAGCCAAACTATTGTTATGGGAGGGGTGAGAGGAGGGGGTTCCATAGCTATATTGTGGTAAGAATAGCAGGGACCTTGTGACCGCGTAGCTTAGATTAGCTCCAGAGCTAATCACCTCTCATAACAGCTCCAGTGAACCATACCGCTGAGGTTGTTTGCATTGATCAAATACTCTCGAAGAGTACTTGACTGAATCAGGAATTGATTTTTTAATAATTTTTTCGTTGCCCGATTTAAACAAAACTTGATACTGCACACCGCAGGCGAATGGTGAGTAAAGTGGCCCTAAAATTTTGTGCTATCATGGACCGTTTTGGCTGTATTTCGGGAACATACATACATACTTACATACATACATATCTACAAGATAAGAGTTTTAATAATATACTAGATTATCCGTGAACCCATTGGGTTCCTGTTGTGACAGCGGTTGATGAAAAAAATCATTTCAAGAAAAAAAAAAAGATAGCTCCAGCGAACTATACCGCTGAGGTTGTTTGCATTGATCAAATTCTCCCGAAGAGTACTTTACTGAGTAGGGAATTGATTTTTTAAATAATGATACTGCACACCGCAGGCGATTCATGAGCACTAAAAATTGTGCGATATCATGTACCGTTTTGGCTGTATTTCAGGAACATAATACATACATACATATATACCAGATGAGAGTTTTAGTAATATATAGATAGATAGATTACCATCTCATCTCTCCTTCCCATAAAGCTTTAATAAACCATTTTACGTAATTGTAAAGGGACATTTTCCCATTTTCCTGCTTTCCTTTTGGAAGACGTCCTGCTCAGAGCGACTCTGTTGATGGACCCCTCTGATGCAACAATATTTTGAAGAGTAATAGCCATTACTTATGTGGGTTTTTTTAGCTGACATTGAGTATCCTTTTTTGTTATATTGAATATCCTTTCTCATATCAAGTATCCCTTTTTATCATATTAAGTATCCTTTTCATGATATCGAGTATCCTGTTTTTTCTTTGTCATTGTTTCGAGTGTCCGTTTTCATTCTATTGAGCATCCTTATTAGTTACATTGAGTGTCCTTTTTCGTAAAATCGTGTATCCTTTTTCGTAAAATCGAGTATCCTTTTTTGTTCAATTGAGCATCTTATTTTTGTTATATTGAATATCCCTTCTCATATCAGGTATCCCTTTTCATCATATTAAGTATGCTTTTTTTTTTTTCTTTATCATTATTTTGAGTATCCTTTATCGTTCTATTGAGCACCCTTTTTCGTTCTATTGAGCACCCTTTTTCGTTCTATTGAGCACCCTTTATCGTTCTATTGAGCACCCTTTATCGTTCTATTGAGCACCCTTTTTCGTTCTATTTAGCATCCTTTTTCGTTCTATTGAGCACCCTTTTTCGTTCTATTGAGCATCATTTTTCGTTCTGTTAAGTACCCTTTTTCATTCTATTGAGCACCCTTTTTCATTCCATTGAGCACCCTTTATCGTTCTGTTGAGCACCCTTTATCGTTCTGTTGAGCACCCTTTTTCATTCTATTGAGCATCATTTTTCGTTCTATTGAGCACCCTTTTTCCTTCTATTGAGCATCATTTTTCGTTCTATTGAGCATCCTTTATCGTTCTATTGAGCATCATTTTTCGTTCTGTTGAGTACCCTTTTTCATTCTATTGAGCACCCTTTATCGTTCTATTGAGCACCCTTTTTCATTCTATTGAGCACCCTTTTTCATTCCATTCAGCATCCTTTTTCGTTCTATTGAGCACTCTTTATCGTTCTATTGAGCACCCTTTTTCATTCTATTGAGCATCCTTTTTCGTTCTATTCAGCATCCTTTTTCGTTCTGTTGAGTACCCTTTTTCGTTCTGTTGAGTACCCTTTTTCATTCTATTGACCACCCTTTTTCATTTTATTGAGCACCCTTTTTTGTTCTATTGAGCATCATTTTTCATTCTATTGAGTACCCTTTATCGTTCTATTGAGCACCCTTTTTCGTTCTATTGAGCACCCTTTATCGTTCTATTGAGCACCCTTTTTCGTTCTATTGAGCACCCTTTTTCGTTCTATTGAGCATCCTTTTCCATTCTATTGAGCACCCTTTTTCGTTCTATTGAGTACCCTTTATCGTTCTATTGAGCACCCTTTTTCGTTCTATTGAGCATCCTTTTCCATTCTATTGAGCACCCTTTTTCGTTCTATTGAGCACCCTTTTTCATTCTATTGAGCACTCTTTATCGTTCTATTGAGCACCCTTTTTCGTTCTATTGAGCACCCTTTTTCGTTCTATTGAACACCCTTTATCGTTCTATTGAGCACCCTTTATCGTTCTATTGAGCACTCTTTATCGTTCTATTGAGCACCCTTTTTCATTCTATTCAGCATCCTTTTTCGTTCTATTGAGCACTCTTTATCGTTCTATTGAGCACCCTTTTTCATTCTATTCAGCATCCTTTTTCATTCTATTGACCACCCTTTTTCATTCTATTGAGCACCCTTTTTCATTCTATTGAGCATCATTTTTCGTTCCATTGAGTACTCTTTATCGTTCTATTGAGCACCCTTTTTCGTTCTATTGAGCATCCTTTTTTATTCTATTGAGCACCCTTTTTCCTTCTATTGAGCACCCTTTTCGTTCTATTGAGCACCCTTTTTCATTCTATTGAGCACCCTTTTTCGTTCTATTGAGCACCCTTTTTCGTTCTATTGAGCACCCTTTATTGTTCTATTGAGCACTCTTTATCGTTCTATTGAGCACCCTTTTTCGTTCTATTCAGCATCCTTTTTCGTTCTATTGAGCACCCTTTTTCGTTCTATTCAGCATCCTTTTTCATTCTATTGACCACCCTTTTTCGTTCAATTGAGCACCCTTTTTCGTTCTATTGAGCATGATTTTTCGTTCTATTGAGTACCCTTTATCGTTCTATTGAGTACCCTTTATCGTTCTATTGAGCATCCTTTTTCATTCTCGTGAGCACCCTTTTTCATTCAGTTGAGCACCCTTTTTCGTTCTATTGAGCACCCTTTATCATTCTATTGAGCATCCTTTTTCATTCTATTGAGCACCCTTTTTCGTTCTATTGAGTACCCTTTTTCGTTCTATTGAGTACCCTTTTTCGTTCTATTGAGCACTCTTTATCGTTCTATTGAGCACCCTTTTTCGTTCTCTTGAGGACCCTTTTTCATTCTATTGACCACCCTTTTTCGTTCTATTGAGCACCCTTTTTCGTTCTATTGAGCATCCTTTTTCATTCTCGTGAGCACCCTTTTTCGTTCAGTTGAGCACCCTTTTTCGTTCTATTGAGCACCCTTTATCGTTCTATTGAGCATCCTTTTTCATTCTATTGAGCACCCTTTTTCGTTCTATTGAGTACCCTTTTTCGTTCTATTGAGTACCCTTTTTCGTTCTATTGAGCACTCTTTATCGTTCTATTGAGCACCCTTTTTCGTTCTCTTGAGCACCCTTTTTCGTTCTATTGAGCACTCTTTATCGTTCTATTGAGCACCCTTTTTTATTCTCTTGAGTACCCTTTTTCGTTCTATTGAGTACCCTTTTTCGTTCTATTGAGCACTCTTTATCGTTCTAATGAGCACCCTTTTTCATTCTCTTGAGCACCCTTTTTCGTTCTGTTGAGCACCCTTTGTCGTTCTATTGAGCACTCTTTATCGTTCTATTGAGCACCCTTTTTCGTTCTATTCAGCATCCTTTTTCGTTCTATTGAGCACCCTTTGTCGTTCTATTGAGCATCATTTTTCGTTCTATTGAGCACCCTTTATCGTTCTATTGAGGACCCTTTATCGTTCTATTGAGTACCCTTTTTCGTTCTATTGAGTACCCTTTTTCATTCTATAGAGCACCCTTTTCATTCTATTGAGCACCCTTTATCGTTCTATTGAGCATCATTTTTCGTTCTATTGAGCACCCTTTATCGTTCTATTGAGCACCCTTTTTCGTTCCATTGAGCATCCTTTTTCATTCTCGTGAGCACCCTTTTTCGTTCTGTTGAGCACCCTTTTTCGTTCTATTGAGCACCCTTTATCGTTCTATTGAGCATCCTTTTTCATTCTATTGAGCACCCTTTTTCGTTCTATTGAGTACCCTTTTTCGTTCTATCGAGTACCCTTTTTCGTTCTATTGAGCACTCTTTATCGTTCTATTGAGCACCCTTTTTCGTTCTATTGAGTACCCTTTTTCGTTCTATTGAGCACTCTTTATCGTTCTATTGAGCACCCTTTTTCATTCTCTTGAGCACCCTTTTTCGTTCTGTTGAGCACCCTTTATCGTTCTATTGAGCACTCTTTTTCGTTCTATTGAGTACCCTTTTTCATTCTATAGAGCACCCTTTTTCATTCTATTGAGCACCCTTTATCGTTCTATTGAGCATCATTTTTCGTTCTATTGAGCACCCTTTTTCATTCTATTCAGCATCCTTTTTCGTTCTATTGAGCACCCTTTATCGTTCTATTGAGCATCATTTTTCGTTCTATTGAGCACCCTTTTTCATTCTATTCAGCATCCTTTTTCGTTCTATTGAGCATCATTTTTCATTCTATTGAGCATCCTTTTTCATTCCATTGAGCATCCTTTTTCATTCTATTGAGCACCCTTTTTCGTTCTGTTGAGCACCCTTTATCATTCTATTGAGCACCCTTTTTCATTCTATTGAGTACCCTTTTTCGTTCTATTGAGCACCCTTTATCGTTCTATTGAGCACCCTTTATCGTTCTATTGAGCACCCTTTTTATTCTCTTGAGTACCTTTTTTCGTTCTATTGAGCACCCTTTTTCGTTCGATTGAGCACCCTTTATCGTTCTATTGAGCACTCTTTATCGTTCTATTGAGCACCCTTTTTCGTTCTATTCAGCATCCTTTTTCGTTCTATTGAGCACCCTTTTTCGTTCTATTCAGCATCCTTTTTCATTCTATTGACCACCCTTTTTCGTTCTATTGCGCACCCTTTTTCATTCTATCGAGCATCATTTTTCGTTCTATTGAGTACCCTTTTTCGTTCTATTGAGCATCATTTTTCATTCTATTGAGCATCCTTTTTCATTCTCGTGAGCACCCTTTTTCGTTCTATTGAGCATTCTTTTTCATTCTTTTGAGCATCCTTTTTCATTCTATTGAGTACCCTTTTTTCGTTCTATTGAGTACCCTTTTTCGTCCTATTGAGCACTCTTTATCGTTCTATTGAGTATCCTTTTTCGTTCTCTTGAGCACCCTTTTTCGTTCTATTGAGCACTCTTTATCGTTCTATTGAGCACCCTTTTTTATTCTCTTGAGTACCCTTTTTCGTTCTATTGAGTACCCTTTTTCGTTCTATTGAGCACTCTTTATCGTTCTATTGAGCACCCTTTTTCATTCTCTTGAGCACCCTTTTTTGTTCTGTTGAGCACCCTTTATCATTCTATTGAGCACCCTTTTTCATTCTATTGAGTACCCTTTTTCGTTCTATTGAGCACCCTTTATCGTTCTATTGAGCACCCTTTATCGTTCTATTGAGTACCCTTTTTCGTTCTATTGAGCACCCTTTTTCGTTCTATTGAGTACCCTTTTTCGTTTTATTGAGCACTCTTTATCATTCTATTGAGCACCCTTTTTCATTCTCTTGAGCACCCTTTTTCGTTCTGTTGAGCACCCTTTATCATTCTATTGAGCATCCTTTTTCATTCTATTGAGCATCATTTTTCGTTCCATTGAGTACTCTTTATCGTTCTATTGAGCACCCTTTTTCGTTCTATTGAGCATCCTTTTTTATTCTATTGAGCCCCCTTTTTCCTTCTATTGAGCACCCTTTTCGTTCTATTGAGCACCCTTTTTCATTCTATTGAGCACCCTTTTTCGTTCTATTGAGCACCCTTTTTCGTTCTATTGAGCACCCTTTATCGTTCTATTGAGCACTCTTTATCGTTCTATTGAGCACCCTTTTTCGTTCTATTCAGCATCCTTTTTCGTTCTATTGAGCACCCTTTTTCGTTCTATTCAGCATCCTTTTTCATTCTATTGACCACCCTTTTTCGTTCAATTGAGCACCCTTTTTCGTTCTATTGAGCATGATTTTTTGTTCTATTGAGTACCCTTTATCGTTCTATTGAGCATCCTTTTTCATTCTCGTGAGCACCCTTTTTCGTTCAGTTGAGCACCCTTTTTCGTTCTATTGAGCACCCTTTATCGTTCTATTGAGCATCCTTTTTCATTCTATTGAGCACCCTTTTTCGTTCTATTGAGTACCCTTTTTCGTTCTATTGAGTACCCTTTTTCGTTCTATTGAGCACTCTTTATCGTTCTATTGAGCACCCTTTTTCGTTCTCTTGAGGACCCTTTTTCGTTCTATTGAGCACTCTTTATCGTTCAATTGAGCACCCTTTTTTATTCTCTTGAGTACCCGTTTTTGTTCTATTGAGTACCCTTTTTCGTTCTATTGAGCACTCTTTATCGTTCTATTGAGCACCCTTTTTCATTCTCTTGAGCACCCTTTTTCGTTCTGTTGAGCACCCTTTATCGTTCTATTGAGCACTCTTTATCGTTCTATTGAGCACCCTTTTTCGTTCTATTCAGCATCCTTTTTCATTCTATTGACCACCCTTTTTCGTTCTATTGAGCACCCTTTTTCGTTCTATTGAGCATCCTTTTTCATCCTCGTGAGCACCCTTTTTCGTTCAGCTGAGCACCCTTTTTCGTTCTATTGAGCACCCTTTATCGTTCTATTGAGCATCCTTTTTCATTCTATTGAGCACCCTTTTTCGTTCTATTGAGTACCCTTTTTCGTTCTATTGAGTACCCTTTTTCGTTCTATTGAGCACTCTTTATCGTTCTATTGAGCACCCTTTTTCGTTCTCTTGAGCACCCTTTTTCGTTCTATTGAGCACTCTTTATCGTTCTATTGAGCACCCTTTTTTATTCTCTTGAGTACCCTTTTTCGTTCTATTGAGCACTCTTTATCATTCTATTGAGCACCCTTTTTCATTCTCTTGAGCACCCTTTTTCGTTCTGTTGAGCACCCTTTATCGTTCTATTGAGCACTCTTTATCGTTCTATTGAGCACCCTTTTTCGTTCTATTCAGCATCCTTTTTCGTTCTATTGAGCACCCTTTGTCGTTCTATTGAGCATCATTTTTCGTTCTATTGAGCACCCTTTATCGTTCTATTGAGGACCCTTTATCGTTCTATTGAGTACCCTTTTTCGTTCTATTGAGTACCCTTTTTCATTCTATAGAGCACCCTTTTCATTCTATTGAGCACCCTTTATCGTTCTATTGAGCATCATTTTTCGTTCTATTGAGCACCCTTTATTGTTCTATTGAGCACCCTTTTTCGTTCCATTGAGCATCCTTTTTCATTCTCGTGAGCACCCTTTTTCGTTCTGTTGAGCACCCTTTTTCGTTCTATTGAGCACCCTTCATCGTTCTATTGAGCATCCTTTTTCATTCTATTGAGCACCCTTTTTCGTTCTATTGAGTACCCTTTTTCGTTCTATTGAGCACTCTTTATCGTTCTATTGAGCACCCTTTTTCGTTCTCTTGAGTACCCTTTTTCGTTCTATTGAGTACCCTTTTTCGTTCTATTGAGCACTCTTTATCGTTCTATTGAGCACCCTTTTTCATTCTCTTGAGCACCCTTTTTCGTTCTGTTGAGCACCCTTTATCGTTCTCTTGAGCACCCTTTTTCGTTCTGTTGAGCACCCTTTATCGTTCTATTGAGCACTCTTTTTCGTTCTATTGAGTACCCTTTTTCATTCTATAGAGCACCCTTTTTCATTCTATTGAGCACCCTTTATCGTTCTATTGAGCATCATTTTTCGTTCTATTGAGCACCCTTTTTCATTCTATTCAGCATCCTTTTTCGTTCTATTGAGCATCATTTTTCATTCTATTGAGCATCCTTTTTCATTTCATTGAGCATCCTTTTTCATTCTATTGAGCACCCTTTTTCGTTCTATTGAGCACTCTTTATCGTTCTATTGAGCACCCTTTTTTATTCTCTTGAGTACCTTTTTTCGTTCTATTCAGCACCCTTTTTCGTTCGATTGAGCACCTTTTATCGTTCTATTGAGCACTCTTTATCGTTCTATTGAGCACCCTTTTTCGTTCTATTCAGCATCCTTTTTCGTTCTATTGAGCACCCTTTTTCATTCTATTCAGCATCCTTTTTCATTCTATTGACCACCCTTTTTCGTTCTATTGCGCACCCTTTTTCGTTCTATCGAGCATCATTTTTCGTTCTATTGAGTACCCTTTTTCGTTCTATTGAGCATCATTTTTCATTCTATTGAGCATCCTTTTTCATTCTCGTGAGCACCCTTTTTCGTTCTATTGAGCATTCTTTTTCATTCTTTTGAGCATCCTTTTTCATTCTATTGAGTACCCTTTTTTCGTTCTATTGAGTACCCTTTTTCGTCCTATTGAGCACTCTTTATCGTTCTATTGAGTGTCCTTTTTCGTTCTCTTGAGCACCCTTTTTCGTTCTATTGAGCACTCTTTATCGTTCTATTGAGCACCCTTTTTTATTCTCTTGAGTACCCTTTTTCGTTCTATTGAGTACCATTTTTCGTTCTATTGAGTACCCTTTTTCGTTCTATTGAGCACTCTTTATCGTTCTATTGAGCACCCTTTTTCATTCTCTTGAGCACCCTTTTTCGTTCTGTTGAGCACCCTTTATCGTTCTATTGAGTACCCTTTTTCGTTCTATTGAGCACCCTTTTTCGTTCTATTGAGTACCCTTTTTCGTTTTATTGAGCACTCTTTATCGTTCTATTGAGCACCCTTTTTCATTCTCTTGAGCACTTGAGCATAAGGCTTAATGAATAGCTTGTACATAAATAACATTTAGCACAAAGACATGAGTAGTCAATAGAGAAATCACCACTTTTTTACCAGGGATCCGAGCATTTGAGCTTACCTAGTGTTCAGTTGGGAATTCTAGGCAGGCCACACCCTGAGCTGAAACATGATGAATATGACGATGGAAATAAAATTAATAGATCCAATAAACAAATTTCGTATTTGCCGATCAACCACTGACTGACTGATTGACTGACTGAACATCATGGGAATGCAAGTGTCAGTTTGTGACAAACTTCAACAAATGTGTGGGTGAAAAGGGGATGATGGGGGGGGGGGATGGTGGAGTGGATGGAGGAGTGGTAGCCTTGAAGTATACACACACCTCTAAGCTGTCTAGCCTGAGTTGAAATCTCAACCCAGCTATTAACTGCCATGCTGGAGTTTTGCATTGGATAAACTGCAAATTCCTACACCCTCAGTTGAGTATTCTGCATCAGAGTGGAAACTTAACCCACGGTCACAACGATCCCACGACGCATTTGTTCCACGACACGACAGAAAATTTGGGCAAATTGTGGGTCATCAGGGGTCGTCGCAAGACAGTCCTACGAAATTTGAGCATCGTGGCATCGACTTGCCGTCGTGAGGCAAAATTGGACATGCACCTTTTTTGCTCGACGATTTTTTGTGGTATCTATGTCTTGTGGCTGTCGTGAGTCTGTCCTACGACAGTCTTGCGTTATATAGTCGGGAGACGGATGCGCGAGCATCCCACGAGTGACACACGACCTGATCACGTGAAAAACAGCCCCCCGACAATATCCGACAACTCACGATGGTCCCACGACTGTCGCACGACTGACTTGCGACACACCCACGACATGTCTTTTTTTCTGTCGCGTCCCCATCGCCAAACTATCTTTAATGTGTCGTAGCCCTTGTGACCACTCGAAATAGATTTCGGGCATGTTGCAAGATCTGGCTACAACAAATATTTTATGGGTCTAACATGTCAAAATTTCGTATGATCCGTTGTGCCCGGGGCTTGAACCGACATTGTACCCACAAGCAAAATTAACTGCTTTAGCAGAACCAATGGAGTGTGTGTGTTTTTGTTTGTTTTTGTGTTTGTGAGTGAGTGTATCAGTGTATGTTTGTGAGTTTGTTTTTGTTTGGGGGTGTGTATGTATTTGTTTTTGTTTGGGGGTGTGTGTTTGTGTGCTTGTTTTTTATTATTTATTTATTTGTGTGTTTGTGTGTGTGAGTGTGTGTGTGTTTTTGTGTGTGTGATATTGTTAGGTACAGTTCCGACATAAATTCCTTCCTCTTCTCCAATGGCTTGATTTCCGACCATCGATTTGGATTTAGACCAGACCACTCAGCCCTGGACATGCTACTTCTGCTTTCCCAACAATGGATGGAGCTACTAAATGCCAAAATGTGAGATCAGAGCCATCTCCCTAGTCATATCACAAGTTTTCTATACAATCTGGCATCCCGCACTGCTCACCAAACTCTCTTCATATGGTATCCAAGGCAATCTCCACTCACAGCTCGTGGACTTCCTCTCCTATCATAGTCAACACGTGGCTCTTAATGGAGTTCTCTCATCTCCTCTTCCCGTCAAGACTGGAGTTCCTCAAGGCAGCGTTCTTGGCCTTGTGCTTCTTCTGGTTATCATCAATGATCTCTGACTCTCTGGAAAATCCTCTTTATCTCTTTGCTAATGACTCCACCCTCTGCCGTACCATCTTTCATCCCTCTTCACTATGCAGACGTGAATTAACATCACAAGTTGGTCAAACACTTGGGATATGTCTTTCATTCCTGATAAATCTCACACCCTCACCATGTCTCTCCAAAAGGACCAGCTGGAACCCACCCCCCCCACTCCATCTTCTTTCTCAACAATCCCCTTGAAGAAGTCCTTTCATTCAAGCTTTTGGGTCTCACTATCTGCCACGATATTTCCTGGGAAAGCCACATCTCCAAGCTGGCCTCCAGAGCCAGTCGCCGACTGGGCAGCCTGCGTTATGCAAAATCCTTCCTTGGCACACCTGAGCTTCGAACAATTTACAAAACTTTCATCTACAGTCTGATGGAGTACTGCTCCCCCTTCTGGAGTGGTGCTCCTGCCTCACATGTAGCTCTACTTCACACTGTGGAAACCAAGTCTTTCAGGATCAGTGGTATCTCCTGCATTAAAGCTGAGTTTTTGAGTCTCTCACTCTCTCACCAGTGACAGGTCAGTGGTATTTCTGTCTTCTACCGTCTCCTCTCCAGCCTTGCCACCCCCCTCTTGCTCTGTCTGTGATCTGTCCCCTCCCCTATATTTTCTCAGGGTGCTCAAAGTCCACCAAAAAAACCACTTCTGGTGAAATTGTCAAAATCGCGAATTACTGCTCACCTTCACTCTTTCATTCCTCTTTTTTCCCACCTCTGGAACAAACTCCCACACTCTCTTCAATCCCACTCCTCCCTCCAGGTCTTCAAAACAGCTGTTCACCCCCATCTCATATCTTCCCCCATCCAAAATATTGATCTTTTCAACCCCCTTTAATCCCCCCAAACCCACCTCCTTCAAATTCCCTGTTTTCCTTCCTTGAAAGTCCCTGTAGTGCCATCTTGTTTTGCCCGTGTCCCCCACCCCATCCCTCTCCTTTCCACAGATATCCTATTGTATTTGTTCCCCACTATTTTGTGCTTCTCTCTCCTACCCGTCTTGTCTCCTGTCTTGTTATATGTTTCTGTGTATTAGCTCTTCCATGAGCCCCGACTTGGTATCCAAAAAAAAGAGGTGTGTGTGTGTGTGTGTGTGTGTGTGTGTGTGTGTGTGTGTGTGTGTGTGTGTGTGTGTGTGTGTGTGTGTGTGTGTGTGTGTGTGTGTGTGTGTGTGTGTGTGTGTGTGTGTAGTACACTTAGAGATGTTTTGCTATGCAATGTTTTCAACAAGAGAAACGAAATCGTTCTCCAGGATGGATTGGCCTTCATAACACAACAATCCAGGTTAATGGCTGCACACTGTACAATCAATTATTGCTTCCTCTGTCATGGCTTCACAAAGTGACTTTTTTTTCTTACTTTTGTAAGGGATAAAGTGTGCTCGTACACACACTATTGGGGTTGAAAAGTTACTTTGAGCCGAAGAAAACTACAACAGCATGTACAAGTAATTTTCTAACATTCTCGAGCCCTGCCACAAAACCAACCTGTATGTTTGTGTCTGAGGTTTTGTTGTGCTCACTGTCTCTCCATTCCCTCTGCAGGAAGGTTAATGACAGGACTGGACAGAAAAGCGTGCGAAGACCTCCATGTCCACCACTCACCACCGAGCTGTGACTTCACCTCTGAAGCAAGTCGGAAGCAAGCGGAGGTCGCTTGAACCACCAGGATACGGAATGATAATATGCAAGAAATGATATGAAATCTTCTCTTCCAAGAACACAAGTGCTCTCATTTGAACGACTTTTTTTTTTTTTTCAAATCCAATAGCTATTAATTATTTGTCTTGAGGTGACCATCATGATTCCAACAGTGAAGACTGAGAAAACAGTAAAGACATTGGTGAAAGATCGTTGCCAATAGGTATATGGAATATGGGAAAGTGATGGCTGTGAGTGGAAGTAAGTTTGTTGTAAATTTGAGAGAATGGTTGGATGCGGTAAAGAGTTCTAAAGTATTGCACGAATGAGGGTGGAAGGAAATGTGGTGGTTCAGCATAGCTGAACTGGAGAAATAAAAAGAGAGTCGCATCTTAGTGAAATACTTCTGATGTGTTACAGTCAGACCTGAGCTAAGTTACAAGACAAACACCAGTAGCAGTGCCCAGGATTTTAAACTTGATGCTGTGAAGCACAAGGGACCACATCACCATCAAGCCACTGTCTCCACAAAAGCCTTCGAAGCACTGATAAACATGTGGACTTTGTGGTTCTTTCCAGGAATCTTCAACACAACCTGTTTGCTGACATTGACACTCCAGTAACCTTTTGTGCATTGAAACTGGCACGTGCAGCCTCAAACAGTCAACAGATGTGGGCAGGAATGAGGAGAAGGAAGTGTTCATTACCAAAACGAAGCTAACTCATGACCAAAAGAACCTGATAAATTGGTTGTTTTCCACCCCAACGGTTCAAATCCGATTTCATCTCCATGAAGATTTATATGAAATGATAGTATGTAGATATTTTAATGATGATGAGTACAGAAGAAAAGTTTTTAACTGTAACTATAAAGACCCAAGTGCTTTACGATGATGTACAGACACCGCAAGTATGCGGCATGACCTGTCCCTAAAGGTGTGTCCACAAAAGCCTGTCCGTAATTCAATTAGCAGACGCGTGATTGACTAACGGTTTAAATAAAGTTAGTTACCCAATACCATATAAGTAAACTTGTAATGAAATGATACGATTCAAGATAACACCGCGTGGAGGTTTGGCAACACAACCTTGAATTTCAAACTGCCTGTGATTTTGATAACTGCACACAGGGGCTCGTTACCAGCGTGGATGTTTCATCGGACAGTTTATATATCGACACATTTGTAGCATAATGAATATTGCAATTTTAAGTAATAAACGAAAATATATTTCACTCTCTGCCTTGTTAGATTAATGAAGACCTACCGTTACAGTTCTCTGCAGACCCAGAGGGAGGAGGAACAGCCATGTGGTTTCTGGATGCTTCTTGGCATGTAACCGCTCCATGCAATAAACAAGGTGTTCCCCTGACTGCCTTGCCCACCAAGTCTGTGTCATTTGGATTTATTTGCTGGGCTTATGGACATTTTTTTCACATATGCTTAGGATCCTTTGCCTCCACTCAAAGGTGTCGACAAAAACATTAACCAAAAGGAGGTGTTTTGGAGAAAAGAGAAAATGCTTTATCGCAGACTTGCAATAACTAGTGCAGATCACGTAGTGGAGAACAGGCATTCAATAATGTAGAAACTCACTGAATAAGCTAGTTGTGGCCCTTTTCTTTTTTTCGTATAATCTAACGCTCGTGTAAGAGTGGTAACGTACATGAATTGCCGCGTGTTCACATGCGCGTGCACACATATACACACACGCACACGGTCAAATACACCAGCTTGCCAACAGACCACTTCAAACGCAGCCGCTGATCTTGTGCGAAGTGATGCAACTTCCTGGAAAAACGCTGTGCACTGGTGAAGTCATTTTTTGACGTCGCTTTTCTCTCCACACTTCAGTGGGGGCGATTAATGAGAAATTTCCTCCAACCCAAGGGATGCCAACTCTGGAGTGCACCTCTGCTCTACCCTCTAAGTGCTCAACTTCAAGCAAACAAGCAGCACATAGCATTTCTGAAGTCTCTGCTATGACTTGGCTCGGGTCTGAATTGAATTTCCATGATGCCACCAATTCTGGGATGTTCAAGGTTTCATGGTTGCTGTCACAAAGAAATGGTCTTTTTGGCTTGGTCCCCATTATAGACACTATTCTTCATGAGACAAAAGAAGAGGTGCTAATGCCAATCAACTTTGTGTTAATAAACACGCTGCCTTCCCAACCTTCCCATCTGAAGTACGCATTGGAATTTAGAACACAATGGCCTTCTCTTTTTGAAAAGTACTATGGGACATTTCACATCCACAAGTGAAAAGAATATTAATACCCAAACCAAGGCAGCATCTATAGTGCAATGACTGTTTCAAAACTAATATCTCAGGTATGTATTTATTATTACTTTTTGGTGTTTTTTAACCTTTTTGATTTACAACTTCACTCGATGTCAGACAACTCCAACCATGCTCATGCTGGCTTGCATTTTACACAATACTTACTACCTCTCTCTACTCCTTTTCTTCCCTTTATAAGGGGTGAGGTCCAATAATACCAAGCTTCTGCTCTGCCTTGACCACTATAGCCCTCCACACCCCTGTCCTCAGCCAACTCTCTCCATTCTCCAACAACACCCACCTTATTGATATTCCTCCTCACACAATCTTCCCATCTCAACCGCGGTCTACCTCTTTTCCTCCTACCCTGCTCTCTCCACCTATCCGCTCTCTTGGCCATTCTATCTTCCTCCATCCACACCAAGCCCAATCCTCCCATCCAGAGTAATTTCCAGTACCTTCATTACATGACTTAGGAGTGTAATGCCTCTGCAGTTCCCTGTATCTTGAACATCACCCTTCCCCTTCAATATTGACACAATTAGCCCTGTCCTCCAATCCTCCAGAATTGAACCTTCTCTTATTATACATACAGTACATTCAGCAGCATCTTCATCCAACCGACTCCGACTTCTCACGCAGCAACTATCATCTCTGTATGCACCACATCAATGCCTGGCGCTCTTCCCTTCATCCTCTTAAGAACTATCCGCACCTCCTCCTCTGTGATCTCCACTAACTCCACTTTCCCCTCTACATAACATAAAAGCTCCAGCTCACCGTTGCTTCCTCCCCAGTTCAAAAGCTCCTTGAAATATCCTTCCCATACGTACCTTCAATACTGCCCCCCTCTCTGTCACGAGCCTCCTGGTACCATACTTGATTACTCACCTCCCCACCCCCACCCCGCCTTCATGTCCTCACTATTCTCATCCCTCTCATGAGCCAATTTATAGATTATCCTCTTCCAACTTGTTATAGACCTCCTCTTCCATATCCTTCCTTACCTTATCCACAGTTCCCTTTCTGCTTTCTTCTTTTGCCCATTCAGGTGCAGCAACCTTCCATCTGGTTGTCCCCCCTCGATCCAAGATCATCTCTATCCTCTTCCAAACCTTCTTTTCACCAACTGCCTCTGCTACATCTTCCGTCCACCATACCTGGTTTCTATCCCTTGACTATATATCCTTTCCTGATGTACTTCAACAGAAACTTCTGCAACTCCCCTAAATCCCTCTCTGTATGTCTTCCACTTCTTTGCTAAGTTCCTCATACCTGGCCCTCATTCTCTCCTTGTACTCTATGGTGATGTTGTCCCTGCACTTCCCCCACATAATCCTCTTCCACCCCTGCACTCTTAACCTCCCTCGTTTTCTTCATCTGTATAGCAAGCACCACCGGCTTGTGCTTGGTGATGACATCCACTCACACCACTGTCTTACAATCCTTGATTCCTGCACAAATGTTGCTTCCTCACTTCCAACAAATGTAGTTCAGTTATATGCTGTCCACTCCTTTAAGTAATTTTATGGCTATCCCGCTTCTGAAAGAATGAACCCCAGCTATGGCCGTCCCATTCCTTGCCATGAGCTTCACCAGCCCTCCACCCTCTCTGTTCCTCGTTCCACAACCAAATTTACCAACGCATTTCTCTTCACCCGGTTCTGCTCCTCCCACATGCACATTGAAGTCCCATGCGATGCACTTCATCACCTCCAACTCAACCAATCCCATCCTCCTATCCAGTGTGTCCATGAATTCCTGCTTCTCCACCTCAGCCCTTCCCCTTTTTGGCCCATATACTGATATAACACATGCCGTTTGCCTCCGTGTCACCACCCATACCATAACTATCTGTTCCTCTCATCTTTCCACTCTGACCCCCTGCTTTCTGATTTCTTCTGACTGTTATTCCCACACCATAACTCCTTCTATCCCCTCCCATGTGCAACAGCTTGTATCCTCCTACCAACCTCCTCATCACATCCCTTTTCCATTCGGTCTCCTGCACACACAACACTTGCAATCTCCTCCACATCATCTCCATCACCTCGACTACTCTCCCTCCATTTATCCCACATTCAAACTACCCTGCCGGACCTCAATTCTGAACCGCTGCCCGTCTGGCAGAGCTTGGACCATCTTGATTAGTTTGGGATGTTCAGGTGATTATTCAGTAGTACTGCCCGGGCTGATCTGCTGGACCTATTGCACTAGCCTGCTGTCACCATCCTGTGTCCATGCACATACACACATACACCCACACCCCATTCTCCACTTCCCTCCCTCCCCTGCTCTCATTTTTTCCCTCAATGCTCGACTCTTCTCCCCCACCTGACAACTCTCCCCCACCTGACAACTCTCCCCCACCCAACTACTCTCCCCCACCCGACAACTCTCCCCCACCCAACTACTCTCCCACACCCGACTCACTCCTCCCTCACACTCGACTTACTCATCCCTACCTCCACTTCCCTCACTCCTCCCTGCCTCCACTCCACTCCCCTGACCTCCTTCCCCTTCAGTCCTCCACCTCCACTTTGTCAGGTCAGGTTCGATCTGTGACCTGCTACAGGTACCATGTAAACCTGTACTAACCTGTTCCATGGTCGGGTTGTCGGCGACTAAACCGTCTCCCCCACCAGGTTTTCTGGTGAGGGGGGTGTTTGGATATGGACACCCAGCAGGATTAAAAACAAAACCTGTCAAAGGGCGGAGGAGCTCCTTGTGAGCCAACGGCCATCCATATCTAGTGCCCAACTGTGTCTGCGGACGTCCTCCTGCAGTTGGGTTACTTCTAATTAGGAGGTTGGTGGCAGGATTTGCACTCCGGCCACCGTAAAACCCTTCATTCCGCAAAACGCAAAAACGCAAAAAAATCTGAAAACCCACTCCGTGGGAGTACCTCCTGTGCAGCTTCCCTTCGCAGGGCAGCTCACCGGATGATGGGATTGGGGCAAAGCCTTCGGGACCCCCAATCTTTGATAGGAGGGAAACCACGGGGTAACATCCCTGGGTCAGATTGCGGGAGAGTGTGTCGGAGTGGTGCTGAGGTGTCGTCCACCAGACGGCGGTCTCCTTGGGTTAACCTGAGGCGGTCCCTTCGGGTGGGTGCCTGGAATGTCCTATCCCTAAGAGAGGATGATCACCTGTCTCTGTTATCATCTGAGCTCAAGCGTTTGGACATCGGGATTGCAGCTCTCTCTGAGGTTCGGAGACCGGATTGCGGCGAGATAATGGTGGGTGGTTACACCTACTATTGGTCTGGTCGCTCTGATGGTTACCATACCCAAGGAGTTGCTGTAGCTGTGTCTAATAAGCTGACCCCAATGATAATTGAGGTAACACCGGTCAACGAGCGTATTATGAGATTAAGGATTCGTCACTCCTTAGGTGTCATTTCCCTGGTCTCTATTTATGCTCCGACTGAGGCGAGTGATCTCACCGTGAAGGATGCATTCTACGCCACACTCGAGTCTGTGGTTGATCAGTGCCCCAGACGAGATACACTTCTAGTCTTGGGGGATTTCAATGCATCGACTGGAACTGATAGGGATGGTTATGAGGTGTGTGTTGGTCCCCATGGGTCAGGAACTATGAACCAGAATAGCACTAAGTTCCTTGACTTTGCAAGAAGTCATGGACTTAGGGTGGCTGGTTCATGGTTTCAGCGCCCGCAAGCTCATCGCTGGACTTGGTATTCCAACGCTGGCGGTGTGGCAAAGGAGATTGACCATGTCCTCATTGACGGTCGTTGGAGGATGATCCAGAACTGCAGGGTCTACCGGAGTGCTCAGTTCCTCAATACTGACCACAGGCTTGTTGTAGCAACTCTAAAGCTGCACCTTAAATCCTGGAGAATGGTACCATCCCAGCCTAGGCTGGATGTTGCCAAGCTCAGGGATGAGAGAGTAGCTGAGGAGTTTGCGAACAGGCTGAGTGGACACTTGGGGGTCTGGGTGCTTTGGGGGTCCTGAAGAGTTGTGGAGCACCTTCAAGACCACCGTCCTTGATGTTGCCGGTGGATGCCTTGGAGTTCACCGCAGGGCAAAGAAGAATTTTGTCTCTCAAGGGACACTGGATACCATTGACCAGAGTCGCAGGGCCAGGCTGAATGGCAGAGCTGAGCTGTTCAGGGAGCTGAGGCGTAAAACTGTACGTGCACTGAGGGTGGACAAGGAGGCCTATGTGCGAGGAATCTGTGAGGGGGTAGAGCATCACCTGTGGACAGGTGATTCTCGTCCCGCTTACAGGGGAATTCGCGCATTACGTTCATCCAAGCCCATCCCTCGGAGCACTGCAGTTCGAGCAGAGAGTGGTAGGCTCTTGACAGAGGAGTCTGAAGTGAAGGCCCGCTGGGCCGGTTACTTTGAGCGGTTGTACCAGGCTGATCCCCCAGCTGTTGAGTTGGACGTCAAGGGTGTTACAATCCCTGTTGCTGACCCTCGAATCAACTGTGGTCCACCATCGCTTGTGGAAACACGGGCTGCGGTGAACCAGTTGAAACGGGGCAAAGCTGCAGGGATCTGTGGCATCCATGCCAAACTTCTCAAGGCTGGTGGAAATGCTGCACTCGCGTCGTTGCATGCAGTTTTGTGCTCTGCCTGGAACACAGGCATCATCCCAACTGACTGGAAGAGGGGCCTTGTTGTCCCTCTCTGGAAAGGGAAGGGTGATCGCCAAGACTGCAACAACTACCGAGGGGTGACGCTGCTCTCAGTGCCGGGCAAGGTCTTTGCTCGGATAATTCTTGATAGGGTTCGCCACCATCTGCTTGAGCACCAGCGTCCAGAGCAGTCAGGCTTTACACCAAAGAGGTCAACGATTGACCGTATCCTTGCTCTTCGTGTCCTCACCGAACGCAGACGAGAGTTTCGGCAGGGGCTGCTTGCAGCCTATGTTGATCTCTGTAAAGCGTTCGATTCAGTGAATCGGGATGTCCTCTGGAGGATTCTTGGTCTTCGTGGGGTGCCACCGAAACTGATCGATCTGATGTCTGAACTCTACTCTGGTACTGAGAGTGCTGTGAAGTGTGGTGGTACCGCCTCTGACTTATTTCCAGTTGTTACTGGAGTTCGTCAGGGATGTGTACTTGCCCCCACACTTTTCAGCACTTGTATGGACTGGATTTTTGGGAGGATGTCGGAGAGATCAAGTTGCGGTGCATCGTTTGGCAATGTCAAGATCTCGGACCTTGATTTTGCAGATGATGCAGTCATCTTTGCGGAGACTTTAGACATCCTCTTGGGGGCCCTCGAGGTGCTGAATGAGGAGTCGGAGCCGTTGGGATTACGGATTTCTTGGGTCAAAACAAAGATCCAGGCTTTCGGTGACATCTTGGATGCTGCTGTCCTGTCTGTGTCTGTTTGTGGTGAGGATGTTGAGGTCGTGGATAGATTCACTTACCTTGGCAGTGATATTCATGTCTCCGCAGGTTGTGAGCCGGAGGTCAATAGACGTCTGGGTCGGGCCTGGGGAGTCATGGATTCACTGGATCATGGGGTGTGGCGCTGCCGGTACCTGTGCGGGAGGACGAAAGTCCGAGTCTTCAGGTCCTTGGTACTTCCAGTCTTGCTCTATGGGTGCGAGACTTGGACTTTGACCAAGGATCTGAGACGGAGACTTAATTCCTTTGGTACCAGGTCTCTTCGGAGAATCCTTGGCTATCGCTGGTCGGATTTTGTGTCCAACGAGCGGTTGCTGAGAGAGACTCGGATGAGATTTGTTACCTGCATAGTCCGTGAGCGTCAGCTGCGGCTGTATGGACATGTGGCTCGTTTTCCTGACGCTGATCCTGCTCACCAGATTCTCTCAGCGAGGGAGTCTCATGAGTGGAGGAGGCCAGTGGGCCGACCACGTGCCTCATGGTTGCAGCAGGTTGACCATCATCTCAAGGAGATGGGGATGGGCCTGGCATCTGCCTGGGGGATGGCCAGACGGAGGCCCCTGGAGTACCGGCGGAAAGTGGACGCAGCGACGCGCTGTTCTGGCACATGCTCCCATACCTGACCTGACCTGACCTCCACCCCCCTCCTCCTCCAAGTTTCCTTCCCCTTCCTTTTGTACCGTTCTTCTCCATTCTCATTAATAGGAAAGTTTGCAAAGTAAAAAAAAAAGTTGATGCATTTCAAAATCAATTCTCTCCACTCAGTTTGACCCTCAGCACACTCGTGCAAATATGCTACTCTGCTCCCTCTACTCCCTCGCTCGATCATCCTCGACTCTCTCGCGGAATCCTTCTTTACTACCTCGCGCAATCCTCGGTTCCCTGGTGCTCCTCCACCACGTTTTTCAAAACACACCTCCCACCACTCAGTTCGACTCTCAGCACACTCATGCAAATATGCTACTCTGCTCCCTTGCTCCTCCTCGGCTCCCTCTACTCCCTCGCTCAATCCTCATCAACTCCCATGTTCCTCCGTGACTCCCTCACTCGATCATCCTCGACTCTCTCGCGGAATCCTTCTCGACTACCTCGCGCAATCCTCGGTTCCCTGGTGCTCCTCCACCACGTTTTTCAAAACACACCTCCCACCACTCAGTTCGACCCCAGCACACTCACACTCATGTAAATGTACTTGTCATCTCCCTCGAGCTCTTCCTCATCTTTCTTGAGCTCGACCCCATTTCCTTCAAGCTCCTTCACCACGTCCTGAGGATCTATGTTGTTATCAATGACCTCTTGTAGATCATCATCTATCAAAGCTAACTTCCAAAGCCAACTGTCGACTGCGAATCTCCTACTGTGCAAAGTTCTTACTTAATAACCTGAATTTATTAATTTCGAAACAAACCAGCACACAAAATACACCACACGTCCTGTCGAGAGTCGGCAACCTCTAATTTCTCTTTCTGGTTTACCGATGCAACTGGATCTAGATAAGGGAGCAATCAATATTTTTTTTACACAGGAACTGGAGAACAAGGAGCAGGGAGCGCCACAGTAAACGAGTTCTTAGACCTGAAGGAGTGAATGGTGCAAGAACTTGCAACAAACAGCACATTACAGGTTTCCAGATGAATGTGTCCTCTGCCATTCCAACAAGTATAAAGAAGATCGCATTTGAGGAAAGTGGTCACTGGTATGGTTGGTTAAATGTGAACAGATTCACAAAGGTCAATTTCTACAAGCAGCTCAGCAAAAAGAAGACTCCATTCTGCTTCCACAGACGGACAGTGAGAATTTGGTTGCCCTTGAGTTACAGTACCACCATGAGTGCTACAAACAGTCCACAAGATTTCGTTGTAAGCCTGCCAAGCCATTGCCCCCAATCCAGATACGATACATGGATGCATACCAAAAATTCTGTGATGGCATAGGAGTATGACTACGAGGTAAAATGGAGATTCTTACATTTGCCAAAATCAACAAGCTCTTCATATTAATATGGACAATTAAGCAAGTGGAAGGCATCGCTGCTCCGTAATCGGACGTGGAACCCGAAGAAAAGTACACCAGCACAGAAAACGTTTCCCCAGCTCATTTTTTCTGACACCAGACAACCGTAAAATGAGATATCGTTATCTCTGCCACCAAAGATGGATGGAGGTTGTGTTATCACCCCTGGCTGTTCATGTCCACAAAACTTGGTGGACAGCTTGGGTGTGTAACAAGGCCAAATCGATTCGATATCTTGTCAAACATTTGCGCCACGACCTGTCTTGAGTCAACCACATCTAAAAGCTGCACTCGAAGGTTGGTTTCTGGCTTTGGTAGTTTTCTGCAGATCCAAGATGTACAATGCCTTCGTTGCAAGTACCTTAGAGTACAGCTGCCCACTTTGGGCTTGTGAAGCTTCTTCTCATCTTGCTCCCATTGGTGGCTGAATACAATGCTCTTCGAGTTTATGGCATCCCTTAGAAGGAGGATGAATCTCAGACAAGTTTTCTTTCTGCTCGCTGCAGACAAATGTAGTAATTTTTCTGTTCTCTACTGCTTCTCTTATTGTCTCACTCCATCCACCCTCTTCCCTTTCTCTATCTCTGCCCATGTCAAGTATTTGAGAGTAACGGCTTTTGACCTAGAAACTAGTAACAATCTTTCTTCGTTCAGGAAAATGATTGCACGGTCCTTCCTGACTGTTAGACCATTCCGGTTAATACTGACAAGTAAATGGTCACCTAGACAGCAGGATCATTGGTGAATGAATAAGATGCATCATCAGGTTGGATTGGAAAAGGATCAGAAAATCAGTATCCTGACCGAAGCATTGCTTGTGTGTTCATTTCTCAACTTGCTTTGTGCAAGTTTTCAATTTTTTCTGTCTCAAAGACTCAAACTTGACAACGACTGGTGGTATTGAGGGTCACTTTCCCTGTGCCGATATTCCTTCCACCATGAGCAGTTGTCCCATCTGCCAGCATTAAATATCCCACGGTGTCCTGCGTGAAGAATAAGCGAGCTATCGCCAACACCCTGGACACAAATATACTCCTGCCCCAATGTACCAGGGCACTGCATCAGCAGCACAGCTGCACCTCAGTATTGCTGCAATCAGCTGTCTGAATTCAGAATTCAATCTCACTCCAATATAACTGCACGAATGATTGTACAAGATTGCTTTTAAATTTGTCTTGAACATTTGCTACCACTGCCACCGAAGGTTATTTTTTTCACCCCTGTTTGTCGATTTTCACCTTTGTCTGTCTGTCTGTCTGTCTGTCTGTGAGCAGGATATCTCAGAGCTGTGGACGGATTTGGTGGACAGGTTGGGTGTGTGACAAGGAAGAATCTGAGAGCAGGGGAGGAGGGGGGATAATCTTACCCCGCTTCCATTAAATTCGAACCGCTCACTGTATGTTCCCAAACATAGTATGAGGATGAGGGAGTACTGTTCCAAGTTGAGTGGGGATAAATTCTATGACTCATGAATATTCATGAACAATCCATCCTTCATGAACCAATTCAAATACTATGATTTAATTACTTTGATAAACTTTTTTTTTCGATCGGAGTGAGTTAAACAACCCTTGACGGTCACACCGCAAAATATCTACAGCAAATAACCTTTTTTGCCTCCTCTACCAGCACATCATCAAAGGTAGTTAAAACGTTTTTGTAAATATGGTCGAAGCTCGTGGAAGAGCTCGAGCAGGCTGCTATGGTACAAAAGGGAAAGGGGGAAACACCAACAGCAATGTAGAAGTGAGAGCGAGATCAACCTCACCATGACAACCTCATCTCAGATCACCAATTTGGTTTCAGACCAGGTCAGTCCACCTTGGACATGCTGCTTCAACTCACCCAATAATGGATGGAGGCCCACAACATCAGACATGACATCAGGGCTGCCTCCCTGGAGATATCTTGTGTTTTTGATACAGTCTGGCATCCTGCCTTACTCTCCAGACTCTCTGCCGATGACATCCCAGGCCATCTCCACTCTTATGCAGACTTCCTCTACTCTTGCAGCAAACACGTGGATCTCAACAGAATCCTTTCATCTCCTCTCCCCATCAAGGCTGGAGTGCCACAAGGCAGTGCCCTGTGCCTCGTACTATTCCTGATCTTCATCAATGATCTCTCGGAAAAATCCTCTTATCTATTTGCTGATGACTTCATCCTCTGCTCTGACATCCCGAATCCTTCGGACAAGCAGGCTGAAGCCTCTTCACTCTTCAGATATTGAAAAACAATCACTAGATGGTCAAACATTGGAATATGTCTTTCAATCCTAACAAATGTCCCACTCTCTCTCTCTCGCTCTCTCTGAAAGGACTGTCTTGCAACCCGCCTCCCCCACCTCCCCCAATCTACTTTCTTAACAATCCTCTTGAGAAAATTCACTTGTTCAAAATCCTGGGTCTCACTGTAAGCCGTGATCTTTCTTGGGCAAACCACGTTTCAATGTTGGCCTCCAAAGCTAGCTGCTGACTGAGCACCCCCCATTGCACAAAGTCCTTCCTTGGCACACCTGAACTCCTATCTACCGACAAGGCCTTCACCAGTAGCTTGATGGAGTACTGATCACAACTCTGGACTGGCTTGCCTGCCTGTGTGAAAGAATAGAGAGACTTGGAAAAATAAGGGATGTGGGAAAAAATGAGTGGTAGGTGATGATGCATGGGGTGAACAAGATGGATATAAACAGAAAAAAAAACACTCTCTCAGGAAGGAAAAATTGGAAATTTGTAAAGAGGTGGACCTGAGGGTACAAAAGATCATGGTGTTGGTTGGAAGATGATCTGAGATGGTGGTGAACAGCTGTCTTGAAGACCTGAAGAATGGGACATCACACAATACATCAAAAACATTCAGATTAACTGTGGAAGAGATTCGTTGAGTAATCGATTCGTTGAGTAAAGGGACCGGTGTCCCTTTAAGTCGACAAAGCGTCAGGTTTCCACTCAGGTCAGGTCAGATGTGAGTCGCACTTCTACCACTCAATTATGTAGAAATTAATAATTAAAAAAACAAATTTATTTTACATCGAAACTATTTTTTTTCCATGATCAGTGTAGTCAGTAGACGTTCGGAGTGCTCCTGAAAGCATCTAAAATCGCAAAGCTTCTGGGAAGGAGTGGGGGGCACTTAAAGGTCCTGGACCTCATGCCGCTATGGCTTTGTGCTTGCAGCATCTTGGCTAATATGTACACATCTCCTTGATTGCTGGACCCCACCCCTTTCAAAAAATCCTGGATAGCTGTCCCTGCCCTTGAGCACAATGTTTTAAAACCCCAGAAACAAACAAAACAAATTATGTAACTTCTCAAACATGGAACGTCAATGAAACCAGTAAAATATCCATTGATTGGGGAGACATCATGGATTTTTACAGTCGATAATTATTTTAAATGTCTTTATTTAATTGTATGTTTCAAACTCAATTTTTTTTCACGTTGACTGCTTCGGGTACGTGATGACTTCCGCCAGGTATCTTGTGATGTATTCTCACTGGCAAAACTTCAGTTGTGACATTGAAATGAAAGAACACCTTCAATGAATGAATGAAGCAAAAGTTAATTTATTTCAAAGTGGAAGACAACACAGCAAAAGCCACACTGCAATTTGAAAAGTAATTGTAATTCTTACACTATGGAAGCAGCAACATCCTCTATGCAGAATATCTAGTCATTGCCAAAACTACTAAAATGGAAGCAATCATTGCTTGCAGCAATCGGTCTAAATATGAATTTCTGATGTGCAGACTGGTCTAACAGCCCCACCATTGCTTTGCCAGGTTCCTGGGATACTTGTAACTAAATGGCACATCCCATTGCCTGATATTGAACCTCCAGTACTGTCCGCCAGATGTGAAGTAGATGATGCGTCGATTTATGCGCATTGCCGCATCCAGGTGTGCCGGAATCTTTCTCCATACATTCTTCATAGGGTATGCTTTTGTGACCCTCATGCCATGCCACCGCTTGTACACGTTCCAGTACTGTCCATCCTGAAAATGATATGTATACAACCATCGGCGCATGATCTCCACTGTCGTATTTACGTGAAACAATGAACGTGACATTATACTGAACTATTAAAAAAAAAAAAACATCAACCTTCGAAAGACTGTTGCGAGTGAAATTGCCATATTACAGAGCTTTCAAAATGACGGAATCCACCCCAGAATTTTTAGCAGCAATGTTGATCGGGGCTTGTTAACAAATATCATGCATGCAAAATAAGAATTGTGACCTAAAATGGTTTACAAAGCTTCTGAGAAAAAAAGAGGTGTGCCTCCCACAATGAAAGAGTTGGAGAACAATGAAGAAAAAGAGAAAAAGCTGAGAACTTGCAGCTACTGAAACTACAAAAACTCCAGAGGATGTGTGCCGGTGCAAGGCCCAAACTGTGTCCGGGCGCGTTCTAGCCAAACCCCTTATTGATCTCGACCAATGAATGGACCTTGAACCTTGCAGAAGTGCCTTCTGTGAACACGACAGGTTTGGTGATTTATTTAATGGACGTCTGCAATTGGGAGGATGATGCTGTGCATCATTACCAACAAATGAATGAATGGTTACCTAAGGGAGACGTTGTATCGGGTTTGGGTGCTTCTTAACAGCGACAGGAACGTCATACCTGGAGCTTGTGAAAGCACAGGGTAAGTTTTAAAATTAATTTTTTAAAAGGTGATATTTACTATTAATCTTGTTCGAGGGAGGGAGGGAGGGAGTGTGAGCTATGGGGGCTGTTATAAATATATTTTTATATTATGTTTAAAAGGCTCTTTGACTTACAGATTTTGCACGAACAACAGTAGGTTAACACATGCCCCGGTTTGTGTAAGCGAATCACTAAAAATGCATACACAGTGCATGTGTGAAAGACCTCAGTAGTATTCATACATCATTTCAAAAGTCCCGTAATGGAAGGAGAAACCATTGCCGGCTGATAACTAAAGGGTGGCCCACGTTTTTGATAAACTTCACATACAATAAATAACATCATAATTCATGAAATATTATTTGGAGATTTGTTTATCGTGAAGAATCTGTTCAATGTGACCTCAAAGTTGACTTTGTACTTCCTCCAATTGATAGATGAAGTGCCTCGCTGCAATGCAGCACAAGACCTCATAGATTTAGTTTTTTGGGGGGTCAGGTATAATTAGAAAGCACTGCAGGGATAACCAAGTTCAGTTTGTGCATGCACATCTGCCACACGAGCACATTGTCTCTCCGTTAAGGGTCATGCACGCACTGGATAAGGGTGATGAAATGAGATGGTGGTGTTCCGCTTGCTTGAAGTTCTTAAAAGAAGAATGCCATTGAACCATCTCCAGAAGGTGGTTCCACAAATGGGAGAAAAGAGGAGAGAGAAGTTGAGGTGTGTAGTTCACCTGCATTTTAGGAGTTTAACTGGGGGGAGGTGTGTTTGCTGGAAGAGCACGTGCATCCTGGAGGAGCTGGGGAAGACTAGAGGACTAAGACAGCAGGGGGAGATTGACCAGAGGAGAGACAGTAAAAATAGAGGCCACATCATTGTCTGTAGGAGCAAAAGGCCTTCTGCTTCGGTTTCATCATGGCATATGCCAATAATTTTGAGAGCTTTAAGTTCCATGGAGTTCAGGGGAGGAACAGAGAGTAAGAAACACACAGGGATAAATATATATGTATATGTATATGTTGCTAGGGCTCTAGGCTATAGAGCTAGTACTCCGTTGAGCTACAGCCAAAGACTTTGTAGGCTATAAGTAGTTCTGGTTTATCAATGACTTGGAAGGACAGAGAATATCCAGTCTGATGTTGGCTTTGGAGGCCAGCTTTGCTCTGTGGGCAGCCCAGGAGAGGTCATGGTTGATGGTGAGGCCAATAAGTTTGAGTGACTGAATCTCTTCTTGGGATTCACCATGGAAATATAATGGTGGGTTTGTTTGACAATCCTTCCAGAGTGACAAGTAGGAACTCTTTTTTTTTCCAGTATTGATGGATTTGTCCCATTTGTGAGGCCAGCTCGAATCAATTCCAGATCAACAGAGTGACAGCTGCTCTCTTTTCGCCAGTTGGATGGGATACTCTACCACAATATGGAGTCATCTACAACAATAAGAGAGGGAAACTAAAGAGAGGCCAATATGGAAACCAAAGTGTGGGGTGTCTCACCATCTTGTCCAAATTATGCTATGCCGTGTTTCAGCCCTTGTTCCACAAATGCAATAAAAAGTCGTTTGAAGCATAGTAAGATAACTGTCCCTTTGATGAATAACTTTGCCTCAATAACTGTCCCTTTGATGAACAAGGGACCAGTAAGACCATGACTTGACAGACTGTAATGTTGTTCACCACACCTTTTCATTTCTTGAATATTGTGTGCATTTTCAGTACTCCAAATCTATGCTCAGAAATCCTGTTCAAAAATGGAGTGTGCAGTTTTTATACAAATTTATCCTGATATAAAATGTGATGTGTGGTGGTAACAATCACTGCTTAAAAACCCGTGGATAAAAAGGAAAACCATTATCGTTTTGTTGGTCACTTTGCATATGGGGAATTTATAATACGAGTGTGGGCCTGTACGGGCACGCACGTATGTGCAAAAAAAAGAAGAAAAAAAAGAACAATTGTGACGTCAATCGTGATGTCATAGCACCGTGTCCTGTCATTGGTTTAGTAAATAAATGACCATAACTTGGGAAGCATTGTCTGATTAATATCAAACCTTGAAAAGGCACATACTCAGGTCCCCAGCAATATACCTGGCAAGTTTCAATTAGATCGGACCAGTGGTTGTCGAGAAACAGCGGTCGCAGACAGACAGACAGACAGACACACAGAGATTGCTGGAATTATAGATAGATGATCTTGTCAAAGGGATGAGGCTCACCTTTATTTGTGGGAAAAAGACTGAAAGGACAACACAGTGGTGGTTAAAAACCAATAAGGTTCCAAATTAGACTGGACACCACCCATACAGGAGATATGGTCCCATTCAAGCATGATATGGCTATCATTAATTGTCCTGTTTGGTTCTGGGACAGGGAGATGCTGAGAATGCCCTGTACCTTGAAGACAATCAAGCGTTTTCCGAATCCTGTTGCAGCATCAGGGTTTGCAGGTAGGCCAATGGCAGTCGAGGATTTAGGGTAGCCCGGTTCAAGCTGAAAGCCTTTGAAGACCCAATACTTGTCTCCTGAGAGTTCAAAAGATACATAAATATTATTCACTGATTGTCATAAAAATTTCCCCATATTATTTTTAAAGTATGTATAAGAACACAAAACAACAATCGATATGCATTTTACCAGTGTGTTTGCAAGTAATCAGGTGTCAAGAGAGCAAGTAAAGCCATGCTGAAGGAATGATTCTCTACACAAAGTTGAACCACTATTGGTGTTGTTGTTTGTTTGTTTTTGTTGTTTGACAGCGAATAGAAGATAGATCTTTGGGGATGATCTGCAGTTTTACGGATTGGGAAGTCAAACAGCACGACTTCCGATCAGACCAGACTCAAATGGAAATTTATTTATTGGAGAATGATGATTCTATAATTACCTCTGTCACCAAAGGAGGACGGAGGTTATGTTTTTCACCCCTCTTTGTCTGTCAGTCTGGATATCTCCAATCAGGATATCTATGGGCGTCGATTGGTGGGGGACGGGGGGGCATGCCCCCCACTTTTTTATCAAAGGGGGGGGGGACAACATATCGATTGTCCTCCCACTTTTTTTCATTGAACGGAAGTTATATAACACTGGACCCTCTCTGGATCTTTACTTTTTGCCAAAAACAACAAAAGAAAAAGAACCGTTAGTTTTATTAGTCAATAATAGTTCTAGTAAAGATGATAAGTTGACAATTCAACATTGAGAATCCGCGCTTCCTCAGCCATGGTCTCCCACCGGCCAAGCGTCATTAGCGACGTCGCTTTTTGATCCTTCGATGTCGGCTCTTCCTATCATTGCGAAGCAGAATTCGCCAAGCGTTGGATTGTTCACCCACTAACAGGGAACGTGACCTGGACATTTTGAGGTATGTTGGGACGTTTTCGGACTTTGTATCGTCATTTTATGAGTGTTTAAAGAAAATCGCGGCTTCATGGCCCGGAGCGCCACGCCTCGGATAGTGTTAGGCCGCAACGGTTCTGGGCCCCTTTAGCGACCAAAATAGTTTATTTCACCTTTCTAACTTGTATCGCCGGATGCCTGATATTATTACCTGCACGATGATGTGTGTGTTTAATTTTCGTGACTTTTCACCGTCGAGTTATAAGCCAATAAAATATTTCGCGGCCTGCTATGCTGATCGAGATGGTGAAGCTTGTGCAGGATGACGCGGTTCCACTCTACCGGCTCGCACGAACCAACGGAAAGATATTTTGTAATTCTGTTTTCATATTTCGCAGTCAACAGTGGACTAAATCCCAACGTTGAAAACCGGGTGAAAATCGAAGGAAAGTGGGTATTTTGGCGACTAAATTAGCTTTGAATACTTGGGGAACATAAAACAAAATGCGCTGATTCACTCGCTTTTGCGGAGGTTAATGTAAATAATTTTTTCATCGGTACTTGGACTTAGGGGAGGTATAGACCTACAAAACGAGAGGTATCATTCGGTCGTCGGACTTATGAGGATTACATTATAGATTTTAAAAGGTAGCTGTTGAAAAATATGCAAAATTCACCGAAGCTGTTCGGACAAACGAACGGAAAATTATTTTTGAATTCTGTTCTCGGATCCTACAGTATCTATAGGGTAGTAATGAGATTACCTCGAAAATCCGATTAAAGAAGGCTTAGGCTTAGTAGCTTTGCTGCGGCTTGCAATTTTTACCAGGAAAAACAACGTTCCGGAAGGAATTTCTCTTCCGCCATCATCCGAATAATTTTCCGTTTGCACGAGGACAAAGACGAAGGACAGACCGACAGAATATGGTGTCTCATTAAACTGTGTGATTTAGAATGATTAAATTAGAGATTTTAAATGCGGCGTTGAAAATAAAATAAAGAGGATTGTCAGCTTCTTCTTCACCATGACGACCCCGCAACGGTTCTGGGCCCCTTAAGCCAACAAAATGGTTTATTTCACCTTTCTAACTTATATCGCACAATACTTTAACAAAACGTACGGGCACGCACTATACTTAAACAAAACGTGCGGGCACGCACTATACTTAAACAAAACGTACGAGCACGCACTATACTTAAACAAAACGTACGGGCATGCACTATACTTAAACAAAACGTACGGGCACGCACTATACTTAAACAAAACGTACGGGCATGCACAATACTTAAACAAAACGTACGGGCACGTACTATACTTAAACAAAACGTGCGGGCACGCACTATACTTAAACAAAACGTACGAGCACGCACTATACTTAAACAAAACGTACGGGCATGCACTATACTTGTACAAAACGTACGGACACGGACTATACTTAAACAAAATGTACGGACACGGACTATACTTAAACAAAACGTACGGACACGGACTATACTTAAACAAAACGTACGGACACGGACTATACTTAAACAAAACGTACGGGCACGGACTATACTTAAACAAAACGTACGGGCACGCACTATACTTAAACAAAACGTACGGGCATGCACAATACTTAAACAAAACGTACGGGCACGCACTATACTTAAACAAAACGTACGGGCACGCACTATACTTAAACAAAACGCACAGGCACGCACAATACTTAAACAAAACGTACGGGCACGCACAATACTTAAACAAAACGTACGGGCACGCACTATACTTAAACAAAACGCACGGGAACGCACTATACTTAAACAAAACGTATGGGCACGCACTATACTTAAACAAAGGCACGTGGTTTCAAAGTTGTGTTTTTTTTTTGTTTTTTTTTTGCACGTACGGCCACGCACTAGTGGAAATGATGAACGTATTTACAAATCAACAAACCATGTACAATAATTGGAAAGAAGAGAGTGCACGTCCGGACGGCAACAGATCTTAATCCCTCATCTCCTGGTCTCGTGGTTTGTGAGAGGTAAAGAATTGCATAAATGTTCACATTACAACTGATTTTAGCTCCTTCCTTTGGTGAACCCTTTTGCTGGCATGCAAATCAAGAACACAATCTTCAAAGATTGTGGTTCAAAGATTTTCCGTGGCTTCATTTTGATCAGAGCATCGGCGGTGTACTCTGTCACACCTGTACGGACGCTTCTCGTGAAAAACTTACCGAACTTGCCCGCTGTGCAGAAGACGCATTTGTCTCAAAGGGCTTTCGGAACTGGAAAAAGGCTACAGAAAAATTCAGACAACACGAATGATCGAACACACATAGGCTTGCCTCTGAAAATCTGAAATGTCGTGGAAGTCAACCTGGTGTCCATGTGCAGCTGAGCAGCAAACTGCTAGAAGAGCAAAGATCTGCATGGTCAGCACTTCTGAAGATTATCACCTCACTGCAATATTTGGCCCAACAAGGTTTTGCAATTCGTGGGAAGGATGCCTCTGAATAGAATTTCAAAATGCTCTTACAGTTGCGGGCCGAGGATGATTTAAACCTCAAGACGTAGCTGTCATGGATGGCGACGTTCACAAATGGAGAAATTCAGAACGAAATTCTACAGTTGATGAGTCATGCCATCCTCAGAAATATCTGCAGTAACGTGAATGAAATGTCCACTCAGTTCGGACTCATAACTGATGGAACGCAAGATATTCAGTGTAATGAGCAGGAGTCGGTGTGTGTGCGCTATGTGACTGATTCCTTTGATGTTCAAGAAGATCTCATAGGCCTCTACCAAGTATCGTCAACAACAGGAGTATCACTTTGTAAGATGCTTCAGGATGTCCTAATTCGGTGTCAACTCCCTATTGAACACCTTAGAGCGCAGACTTACGATGGGGCAAGCAACATGTCCGGAAAGTACAAGGCCTGTCAAGCACAGCTAAAAAAACTCCAACCGCTGGTCAATTATGTTCACTGTGGAGCTCATGTCACCCAACTCATTACATCCAAAGCTCTACAAACTGCACCATTCATAAGAGATGCCCTCGATTATGTCGAGGTACTCGGCAACATCTACAACAACTCTGGAAAATTCAAGCATCTGTACTTTAATATCCACGCTGACGATGCTGACACTCCTTGCCCTACACGCCTGAGGCCAATTTGCCCGACACGTTGGTTAACTCGTTCTCCTGCCGTGAAATCGATATTGGATAACTATGAAGCGGTACTGGATGCCCTTCAACAAGCAAGTGATGACTTTGGTACAAACACGGCATCGCGAGCCAACGGTATTCAAAGCTGTCTTTCATCAGGAAAGTGTGTTCTCGGTCTGTTTGCATCATTGCCCGTTCTCCAATCCCTCGAATACCTCAATAAGGCACTTCAGGGTTCACAAGTTACCATCTCTGGTATTCTTACTGCTGCAAAGGTAACTGCACAGAATCTCCAATCTCTCCATACTGACCAGACGTTTAAGGAGGTTTTCGAAGCAGCACAACAGAAGCTCCAGCAGTGCCAACTAGATCCAGTGACCCTCCCTCTTAAGCGCAAGCTTCCGAAGAGACTTGATGGAGACACGCAGGAATACACTCCCAATTCTGTAGAGGATGTATACAGAGTTTAATTTTTCAAAGTCATCGACAGCGCATCCATGAACTTGAACGAGTACTTCACATCAACCGACCTCATGGCGTATAGGGACTTGGGTGAAATGCTCCTGTCTGGGTCATTCAACCCACAAATAGTCCACAAATATCCCGAACTGTCGGATTCCCTAGAGCGAGAACTTGGCTTCTTTCGTAACCAGTTCAGTGGTTCATCTGTTGAGGATTACCGTAAGATATTTGTTGACATGGTGCCGGAAGTCCGTCGAATGTTCCCACAGGTAGAACGTTTGCTTAGGCTTCTACTGGTTTCCCCAGCAAGTTCATGCGAAGCTGAATGGTCATTCAGCGCACTCAGACGTATGAAGACTTGGTTACGTTCCACAATGACCCAACAACGCCTCAACCATCTCATGATCTGTCATGTTCACCGAGATTGTCTGACTGCACTTGACCCCCAAGACATTGCTACAAAGTTTTTAACTGGATCGGCAGACAAGAGGGTTCATATTTTTGGCAAGTTTTAAGGTAAGTTGACCGTACTCGTGTAATATCAATTTGTATGTCAGTCTAGTTTTCAGTTTATGTTTAGTGAACCAGTTCAAGGGTCGTGAGAAGGAGGCTTGATAAACAATTTTATATATATATATATATATATATATATATATATATATATATTTCTTTGATGACACTTGAAACTTTGAAATGTGTATGTTTAATTAATTTCGCTCTGTCTGCTTACATTTGATAAAAAGATGGTCGATAGATGGTCAGATTAATTTAAGGGATTTGTGTGATCAGAAGGCAGCATGTCAACGAGCGTATAAAATCAAGAATTTGCAACCAGGTAGACTTGCTGTGTCCATGCTGGCACGAAGTGGGCTTCGTGGTCTGGACATGCAATGTCCCCCCCACTTTTCAAAAGCAATCGACGCCCATGAGGATATCTCAACACGTTACAGACAGATTCGGACACGGTTGGGTGTCAGACAAGGAGGAATTGTTTGGATTTTGGTGAAGATCCAAATCTGGATCTGGATACGAGAATTTTAAAATTGATTCTTCACCATTGAGTGATAGGGATGGGGCCAAAAACGATGTACAGTATAGCATAATATCTCAAAATGTTGTGGACAACTTGTGACAAAACTCGATGGATGAGGCGGTTAGGTGACAAGAACAAGCCGATTCGATTTTGGTTCAGGTTCAGATATACATATATGAATGAAACTCCCGAGCTTGGCGAACCTGCAAGGCACAGATCACATTGTCTCTGCCTTGCTGTGAGCGAGTCAGGAGGTGGGGTTGCGGTCAGGCTAAATAATAAAACGAGAAACGTACGAGGAGCAAACAATGTATTTGGACTATGTCAACTCGGTTGTAATGTTTTAGATATCGAATTGGGCTTCAGGTTGTGTAAACCACAGTTGCAGGTCATAATTAGGCCAGAATTGCGGCAGCTTTCTTGAAACCGCTGCCACTGATGAAGCTGGTTGAGCATCTGGAAAAGGCATGGCTGGCTGTGTGTTCCCGACAACTGGTTGCACGTTTGCAACTCTTTGTCCATCCATACGGATCATGCCAGGGCCATCGACTTAGCAGCACGAAGAAAAGACATCCGAAACGTTTGGATTCCAAGTGAAGTCTTGATTCAACCGCAACCGTCAAACTTCTCCAATACCCCTGACAGGAAACTCTGTACTCGAAAATCCACTGATAAAACCAAAAGCTGGAGCATATTCACATATCATAAAACCAAAGGCAAAATGATGCCGTGACAACCATACATATGCCAAAATGCATTGTCACCCATCCACCTTACCATACCTTTGAAGAAGTATGATAGCTTCCATCTCAATACAAAGGCTGCGGCGTTCAAGTTGCCTGGTAAGCCTTGCCACAAAGAAGCAATCGTTCGTGGCTTTGGAGGAGACGTATGTTTCTTAATCTCCACCGGCCAAAAGTAGTTTCCACTAAAGGCATAGAATCGCTCGTCAGGGCCTGATGGAAACAACCACGCACTCCATGTGACTTCTTGGGCAAAATAGTTGTTTTGGGAAACCTAGCTGTACTGGATAAAATAGCAGTTCTCCATAAACTGGCTCAATAGAATTCCACTTTACAACCGTATTGTTGCTTGGGAGTAATCGCCCAAGTTGATATTAATTTATTTTCTCCACCTTATTTCAAGTTTGTAAGTGCCACCACTCTCACTCTTCATTTTCCAGGTGTTTGATTCACATCAAAAAATGCATGAAGAACATTAACTTGAAAACGATAAGTTCGTTGATGACTGAAGGTCATCACAATATGTCCTTATAAAAAAAGTATTCTTCATATCCCATAAAAATGTATCATTGTACCATAAGTAATTATCACAGCAAACTCTTCAGCATCATTGAAGTACCACTCCTTTTTTTCCCCCACCACAGAGTACATCACTACTTACCATTTGATTCTCACTTGCTATATCATGTTACCATTGATCACTATTGAGATACTACATATCCAACATTGATTACCAAATGAGACCACTGACCACATTTATATGAAATATTTTATCCAATCTCCAGGACAAATTCAATAAAATATCTTGATATTTATCCTGGTCTTCACCGTCATCAGTCAAAATAGAGATATTCCGGTGCTACATCCTTCCTTCAGTACCCACCAACATACTTCACATTATTGTTCAAACTTGCTGAGTATCGGAATATCTCTGCCATTACCACTTGTCATCGCATCAACGTGTCCTGAGCACGGGTTTGGAACATTGCCTGGTAGGGGTTTCACTGTTGGCACCGGTACCGCTGGCTTCTTCGGAGGAGGCCCTGTTGTAGTACAAGGGATAGGGTGGAAAGCACATAGACAATGTTCCCTTCGTGGGTGGTCATAATTTTGGAAAAGGAAGGGGTGTGGAGCACATGATCCATCATGCAGGAGGAAAGGGTGAATAAAGATACATTACTTAATTGGCACAGAGTTTCATGTTTGTTGTTTGTTGCAAACCATATATTTGCTGGATCCTCGAGATGTCATTAGCATGGAGATTGAAGGGGTTGCGATAGCCACTGTAGAAGGGAGCCATAACAGCACTTGGATGGTTGGAGTGGGTAAGGCCCAATGTGTGACCAAGCTCATGGGTAGCAACCACCATTAGGTTGATGTTCCTCTGATTGTCCGTCCATGTTTCATCCTCATCAAAGTGGATACGCCCATCTTCAGGAAAAAAGGCATGTGCCAGTGTTCGTCCTAGAGCAGGTAGAGTAAGAGGCACATTTGGGACAAAGGAAAGAACAGGCAGTAGACAATAGAGAACATCCACACACAAACACTTCTTTTTTGGGAAGGGGGGGGGGTTAAATTCGGATACAGAGTTGAAGCCTGTGGAGGAGCTAGAACAGAGAGGACCAGGGCATAACAAAATTTAAAAAAAACAGGAGGAATTATGGGAGGGGCACACCAATGGTCGGGTTGTGGGATAAATAGATGGAGCCTCAGAGGGACAATGGACACAGGGAAGAAGGAGAGCAAGGGGAGGACACAGCGATTGAACAAGAATAATGCAGCCAAAAACGGCACGGAAAGGAGAGTGGGGGCAAGCTCAAAGGGGAAAGCAGTATTCCATAAAGCTGCAGTTGAAGGCCCTGTAGGTAGATAAAAGTTTAGATGTGCCAAGGAAATAATTAGCACGAAGGAGGATGCCCAGAAATCTGAGAATGATTGGATTTGGAGGCAACTTAGGTATGTTGTTTGTCCTAGAAAGATCTCAGTTGATGGCGAGGTCCAAAAGTTTGATTGACAGAACTTCCACAAGAGGATTGTTCAGGAAGAATAAGGGAGGGTTCACCAGAATGTCTTTTTGGAGAGACTGTGAGATTTGTTGGGATTGAAAGATGTTTTCCAAGTGTAAGATCATCACATGATTCTATGGAAAGTATGCAGAGTGAAAAGGCTGCTACCTGCCTACATAAAGGATGAGAGATGCTCTGGCATAAGGGGGAGTCATCAGCGCAGAGATAAAGAGGATTTTCCAGAGTCAAAAAACATTGTTGATGGAGATTAGGAATAGGACTGGGCCCAATACACCGCCTTGGGGCACTCCAGCCTTGACAGAAACTAATGAGAGTATCCCATTGAGAGCTTAGCATTGGCTACAAGAGTAGAAGGTGTTGGTGAGCCATGTGTGGAGGTGGATTTGGATGCCGTAGGCAGAGAATTTGGATAGCAAGGCGGGATGCCAGACTGTATCAAATGCTCGAGATATTTATAATATTGTATCAAATTCTCACAAGCAGAATCGACTGTGGTGCTGTTTGAAGTGAGTGTAGGGATGGAGGGGAGCATACTCCAAAGAAAAACTTGACAAAGCTTTCCAGAGAAAGACCAGGTCTTTGAGGAAGGGAGACGGCTTTGAAAGTTCAGCATTGAGGTTTTTTTTCTGGCTCTTCTGTGAGTCGACACACACTTGTTACGGGATTTGTGGAATGATGTAACGCTATCTTTGATCAGATTTGCCTTCCAGGAAGAGAAGGCAAGAAGTCCATACTTTCTGGAGTCCTCTGGAAAGAAGTCCTTCTGGAAGTCCTCTGGAAGAGGTCCTTTCTTTCAAGCTTCTGGGTCTCACAATCTGCCATGATCTTTCTTGGGAAAGCCACATTTCCAACCTCACCACCAAAGCCAGTCGCCGACTGGGAATCCTCTGTCGTGCAAAGTCCTTACTCGGCCCACCTGAGCTCCTGACCACATACAAAGCTTTTGTCCGCAGCCTGATGGAGTACTGCTCTCCCCTCTGGGTTGGTGCTCCTGCCTCTCACCTTTCTCGGCTTCACGCTGTAGAAACCAAGTCATTTAGGATCATTAGTATCTCCCACGATGAGGCTGAGTCTTTGGCCTCTCAATCTCTCACTGCAGGCAGGTCGGTGGTCTTTCTGTCTTCTACCGTCTTCTCTCCAGTCTCGCCTCCCCCCTGCCCCCCTATTCTGTCTGCGATGTCTCCCCACCGTATTTCCGCAGGGTGCTCAAGGTCCGCCAACAACCCCCTTCTGGTAAAACTACCAAAATCACGAATCACTGCTCACCTTCACTCCTTCAACCTCTTTTTTTCCCGCCTTTGGAATAAACTCCCACACTCTGTTCAATCCCATTCTTCTCTCCAGGCCTTCAAAACAGCTGTTCACCACCACCTCTTATCATCCCTCATCCAAAACCTCGATCTTTTCTACTCCCGTTAATCCACCCCAAACCCACCTCCTTGAAATTCCCTGCTTTCCTTCCCGAAAGTCCCTGTAATGTCCATCTTCTATTCCCCATGTTCCCCGTCCCATCCCTCTCCCTTCCACAGATCTCCTAATGTCTCTGTTCCCCACTGTTTTGTCCTTCCCTCTCCCGACCCTCTTGTCTCATGCCCCCCTTGCTGTGCGTTGTGTGTTCGCTCTCACACGAGCCTCGACAAGGTATTTTTATTTCTTTAAAAAGGCAAGTTGTTTCAAGGCAACTTTCTCACAGCAGGATTTATTTGACAATGTACAAGATGAGTATGATAGTTCTGTGTGATGGAACTCTTCCACAGAAACTTACTGAGGCTGAATTAATATCATGGGTGGCAGATATATAGAACTTGAGAGCATGGAAAAACAACCAAAAGTGGGCAATACTACAGCAGGCTTTCATGGACCTAATCGCCGCCTCCTGAATTGAAGTCACTTGTAATGGAATATATATATATATATATATATATATATATATATATATATATATATATATATATATATATATATATATATATATATATATATATATATATATATATATATATATATATATATATACTGCATGATTACCTCCTCTGTCTGCAATGGACGAAGGTTACATTTTCATCCCGATCTGTTTCTCTGTCTGCTTGTTTGTTTGTGTGCAGAATATCTCAAAATAAAAAGCTATGGATCTCAAAAAGCTATCTTTTTGCTCAAAAAGCTCAAAAAGCTATGGATGGTGGACGATGGTGGTTTCTGACGAAACTTGGTGGACACATTGTGGATTTGACAAGGAAGAATTGATTTGATTTTGGCGAAGATCCGAATCTGGATCTGATAATTTTTTTAGTGATTCGTCAACATTGAGTGCTGGAGCTAAAACCAATATACAACACGATATTTGAAAAAAGTTACGGATGGATTCGGACGAAACCTGGAGGATGAGCTGGTTAGGTGACAATATCAATAACGAGTCGATTCGATTTTGGTTCAGGCCCAGATCTAGATCCGACCTATCAGTTGGGTTAAAACGCAAACTGTTCAGCCTGGCAGAAGTATGCACTCTCCTGAGTGGCCATTCCAATTCACTTTGCATATACCTGCTGGCACTCCTGGTTCTAACTTTTGATGCACTCCTCTTTGTAAAAACCTATGGATTTTAAAATGAAGTTTCTGCGATATCCTAGAAAAGATAATCCCTTTTTTAAGATTGCAACTTTATGTTCAGCCATGAAGTCGATTTCAGGGTGGCTTCCACCATAAGTAATTGAGCCACCAAGCATGAAATGTCTTCTCGAGCATTGTACCAACTCAAGCCCTATCTTTAATCCCCTTATGCAGCTCACCTGTTACCCAATTCTTATTGCCAACATGTCAGTTACTCTTGCCAGTGTTTATGAGTCATAACCAGTCAGTCTCTTGCTAAGCACCAATCCTCGGCAGTTATTACTTCCCACTTCCTGATTTTCATTTGCTGTGGTTTTTTTTTTTTTCATGACATGATAACTTGCAGCCCTTGCATTGCAACACACGTACGAGTAACTTCTCAAAGTGGTAACCACACGACCTTCTTCCCTAGCAAGCAATAACCACAGCCAGTTTGGCTGTTGGCTATCGCAACATGTCTTTCTCTTCCCCACCATATAAAACAAATGACCAGTTTTATAAATATTAGGTTCCTAAAAAAAAAAAAAACACGCTTGGACATACAGTCCCCCCTTAACACTCTGTAACACTTGGACATATACTCCCTCCCGCTGTAACGCTTGGACATACACCCGCACCCCCTATTACACTCTATAAAACTTGGACATACGCCACCCCTTCCCCCATGCGTTATGTAATTTTGAATGCCCCCTTTTCCATAGCTGTTCTGTCCATTTTCTCATTTTCATTCAATTAAAATTACCTCTAATCCTCGTGGGGATCGTGTCAGCTTTTATTCGCTTCAATTTACTAATCCAAAACTGAGAATACAGGCCGGCGTCATTCAAATTATCTTCAAAATCTGTGCTGCAAATGACGCTTGAAGCAGTTGGGCCATGCCACTTTCCTCTGGTCAGTTTTACTTTGGCTGTCAATATTTTCCTTATTGCTGGATCTTTTGGGAAAACGTGCATACTCACGCCATCTTTGGTTGTATGGTATTGCTACAACCAGCAACTATGCATCGAGATGGCATTCTCAGTACCTTTTTCAGAGTTCAGAGCATATGTACGCCGCACGTAAACACAAGTCCCAAAGCAAAAGTGTCCTCGAGATGACCTGGCGGGTCATGTGATTTGACGCAATCACATCACCATGCTTTTGTGGGGCACGGACAATCGAGCTTACTAGGACACCAAATTACATTAAAATCTTCGTTTCAAGAAAATAACAACGATTCAGTGTTAAGCGAAGCCACATATATTTATTAAACCAAACATGATTTTCTGATTCTGTGGACCTTTAATGTTTAAGTACAGGGTGATTCTTTTATTCGAGAACCCTAAATAATTCACCTACACAAAAAAACTACATCAGTTAGGAACCTAATATTATGCAAAATTTTCGTCTAAAGTTACAGAAGGACATGACATGATCCACACAATTGATTACCTGAAATGAAGTGCTGAAAGTGCCCACCACCATGTTGCAGGCACAAATTCATTCTTCGTAGCATGCTGTCCGACACAGTGCAGCATTTCTTGGGGAATATTGCTGATTGTGTCACTGATTATTGCTTTCAAGTCACCAAGAGGGCATGGTTTTGTAGTGTACACTGATCCTTAAAATATTCCCACAAAAAGAAATCTGATGACGTTAGATCTGGCAACTTTAACAGCCCCACTTTCTCTGGTGTAACAACACTTGGCCGGCGCATGTGCTTTTTATCTTTCACGCAGCCTGTTTCTCTGAACTGCTTCACTCGTTTTTCCATATCACTGATTTTGAAGGTTTTTTACGACCACCAAAGTGAAGGGGCTGTCACACCTTGACGATTTAGCCAGCGTATGCCGATGTATGAAATATTTGTCTAAAACGCTGCCACACTTTGAATACGTTATGGGTAAGTTTTGTACACGTTAAGAGCACGCTGGCATACGTCATAGTAGGCCGAGCTCGTCGACAAATTTTAACATGCTCAAAATTTTTTGACGTATGCCAGCGTATGACTCGCATGTTCCACATACGCTGGCCATAAGTTGTAGGTACGTTACGCGATCGTTGACGCACGTCGACAGACGTTACTTGTAAGTTACTCATAAGTCGAAACACGTCGAGGTAGTGTTTAGCGTACCCGAAACTTATTTCTAACCTATGAGTAACGTGCTTTGAACCTATGTGTAACGTATCTCCAACGTACATTGACGTATGCAGACGTATTTGATTGACGTCTTCTGGACGACCACAGAACTTACTGAACGTGTTTCTAACTTAAAGCTACCATATAATGGCGTATTGGCAGCGTTTAGGGGAATTGATATATAAAAATGGGCTTCACAAGAGGAACCTGTCAGTGTTTCAGACTCCGTGGTGAGTACATGTCCATGTCAGTAGTATCAGTAGTTGTAGGTGAGCGTGTCATTAGTCATAGTAGTAGGTCCATGTCAGAAGTAGTAGGTGAGTGTGATGGGGAGGGTGTGGGTGATGATGGATCCTCCTTGCGTCCACGGCCACAGCCAGGAGACTTTTATGCAGCATTCTTCGGCTTTTTTTAAAAATGTTTTTCTACGCTGAACTATTGATGTTTTTTTTTAAGTTTTTGGCGTATTCATAACAAGTTGGACAAATGCATAACGTATTAGTAACGTACACAGAACGTTTCGATAACTTAAAGATAACTTATACCAACGAATGCTTAGCGTGTTGTCAGCATTCACAACGTATGCCCAACGATAGTCTAACGTATGCATAGCGTGCGGCAGCGTATCGTTGACGATCACGTGGCGTAGGCTATTCATAGGCTGCTGCTCAACGATTTAAATCGCTGCTGCTAAACAATTTAAATCATAACCGCACTAGAAATCGAAGTGTCAACATCACCGTCATGCCGAAGAAAAAAAACAAAAAAAAAACATGGAGTCTGGAACACTGACGGGTTCCTCCTGTGAAGTCCATTTTATATACCAATTCCCCTAAACGCTACCAATACGCCATTATACGGTAGCTATACATTAGAAACACGTTCAGTAAGTTCTGTGCTCATCCGGAAGACGTCAATCAAATACGTCTACATACGGTGCATTGGAGATACGTTACACATGTCAATGTGCATTGGAGATACGTTACACATAGGTTCAAAGCACGTTACTCATAGGTTAGAAATAAGTTTCGGGTACGCTAAACATTACCTTGACGTGTTTCGACTTATGAGAAACTTACAAGTAACGTGCCTACAACTTATGGCCAGCGTATGCGGAACGTGTGAGTCATACGCTGGCATACGTCGAAAAATTTTGAGCATGCTTAAAATTTGTTGACGTGCTCGGCGTACTACGACGTATGCCAGCGTGCTTCAGCGTGCTCTTAACGTATACAAAACTTACGCATAACGTATTCGACGTGTGCCAGCATATTCGACAAATTTTTCATACGTCGGCATACGCTGGCTAAAACGTCAAGGTGTGACAGGGCATGACGGTGATGTTGACACTTTGATGTCTAGTGCGGTTATGATTTGAATCGTAGAGCGGCAGCCTTTTAATAGGCTGCGCCATGTGATCGTCGGCGATACGCTGCCGTGCGCTATGCATACGTTGTGAACGCCGACAACACGCTAAGCATTCGTTGATATAAGTTATCTATAAGTTATCGAAACGTTCTGTGTACGTTACTAATACGTTATGCATACGTCCAACTCGTTATGAATACGCCAAAAACTTAAAAAAAAACATCAATAGTTCAGCATACGCCAGCGTTTTACATACATTTTGATACGTTGCCAGATGCTGGCTAAAACGTCAAGGTGTGACAGCCCCTTGATTTTTGAATACACTTTGACATTCCCTAAAGGATGCGTTCTTGATGTAATGTTCGACGAGAAACACGCGTTCTTCCACAGTGAGCGCCGTGGTGTGACTGAGTGAAAACCGTCAAACGTCACTGCCGGGGTCACGTGATAAATCGCGTCATACCTGATAACTATCAGGATCATGTCACGTCTTTCTGTAACATTAGGCTGCATTTATGCAAAATATTAGGTTCCCAACAGATATAGTTTTTTAGTGTATGGGAATTATTTAGGGTTCTGGAATAAAAAAAAATAAATCACCCTGTGCAAGGGATGTATCCCCAATTCTCCAGCATAGAAAGTTCTTGCTCTTTGTATTCGGTCATGCCATGAGGTGTAACATGAGGTCCTTTTGAGAATTAAACACACGTGTTATTCTGTGTTTTACATTCATGTCCTATACCTTGAGAACCCTTGAGTGTTTTTGGTGTGCACTGTAGAATCTCAAGCTATGGTTTCACCGACAGTGAAAACACTTTGTGCAAAACACCAGTTCATTAAAATACACCATAAGCAGATGACATCATACACCATTTATCTTTATATTACTAAAACTCTCATCTTGTATATATGTATGTATGTATGTATGTATACTTGGGGTCAACTGTCCAAAGTAACGGAAAGTGTGGTTGAGAAGTGAAAAAGAGAGTGCAGGCAGGATGGAGTGAGTGGAGTAGAGTTGCAGGAGTGATTTGTGACAGAAGGGTAGCTGCAAGAGTGAAGGGGAAAGTATATAAGACGGGAGTGAGACCAGCTATGTTGTGTGACCGTTTTTACAGCCATTTTTCCCTGCTGTGCAGGGGTTGGGCTTTTTCTTGAGGCAATGTTTTTTTTTTATGGCCGGGTGCCCTTCCTGACGCCAACCCTGGTCGCCTCTTACGACACACAGGGATATGGTACACCTATTCTAACCGGGGCATACACCGGGACCAGTACACTGGTACTCATTTCGCCGACCTCGGAAGGATGACAGGCTGAGTCAACCCCCTGGTGTTAATTCAGCAGCCAACGGGGCTTGAACTCAGGACCCTGGGATCCCAAGCTGCCACCCTAACCACTAAGCCAACACCAGGCTTAGACCAGCTATGTTGTATGGTTTGGAAGCGGTGGCGCTGACAAAAAGACAGGAAGCTGAGCTGGAGGTGGCAGAGTTAAAGATGCTGCGATTCTCGTTGGGAGTGACGAGGATGGACAGGTTAAGGAATGAGTATATTAGAGGGACAGCGCAGGTAGGACGGTTTGGAGACAAAGTGAGAGAGGCGAGATTGAGATGGTTTGGACATGTGACAGGAGGGAAGCGGAGCATATCGGGAGAAGGATGCTGAGGATGGAGCCGCCGGGTAGGAGGAGAAGAGGAAGGCCAAAGAAGAGGTTCATGGATGCGGTGAGGGCGGACATGCGGGTGGTTGGAGTGTCAATGGAAGATGTGGAGGGTAGAGCGAAATGGAGACGGATGATCCGCTGTGGCGACACCTAACGGGAGCAGCCAAAAGAAGAAGAAGATATGTATGTTCCCAAAATACAGCCAAAACGGTACAAGATAGTGCAAAACATTTAGGGCCACCTTACTCACAATTCAGCTGCGGTGTGCAGTATCAAGTTTCCTTCAAATCGGGCAAGAAAAAAAAAATTCTTAAAAAATCAATTCCCGATTCAGTGAAGTACTCTTCGGAAGAATTTGATCAAAGCAAACAACCTCAGCGGTATTATATAGTTCACTGGTGCTATTTTTTTTTTCTTGAAATGATTTTTTTCATCAACCGCTATCACAACAGGAACCAAACGGGTTCACGGGTCGTCTAGTACATTACTAAAACTCTTATCTTGTATGTATGTACGTATGTTCCCGAAATACAGCCAAAACGGTACATGATAGCGCAAACATTTTAGGGCCACCTTACTCACCATTCGCCTGCAGTGTGCAGTATCAAGTTTCATTCAAATCGGGAAACGAAAAATTATTAAAAAATCAATTCCCGATTCAGTGAAGTACTTTTCGGGAGAATTTGATCGATGCAAACAACCTCAGCGGTATAGTTCACTGGAGCTATCTTTTTTTTCTTGAAATGATTTTTTCCATCAACCGCTGTCATAATGGGAACCCAACGGGTTCACGGGTCGTCTCGTAAGCATTAAAATACAAATACATCATGGCCAAATGACGTCAGCCTCAAGCTTTTGTGTTTCTATGGATACATTGAGCTTTTAGTTTTGTCTCATAACTACTTCCTGCACTGAAAAGTTCTGAGCCCTCTCAGTGAAGACAGACTTTGATTCTTGTTCACATTATAGCTACAAAATGGAATTGTAATGTATCAGAGAAACAAAACTCAAACCTCACTTTCTTTTTCCCAGCAATGAAGGCTCTTTTGTCAAATTAATAACTTTTTATTAAAACATTTTATTTTCACCTTACCATTCTTACTCTGTGATTCGGACCAAAGAAGCCGACCTCAGGACCAACAATCAGCATCTGTTTGAATTTATTAATGCCCGATTTATTAATGCCGATGTGCCGAGAGTTCCCCACCTGGTCCGTCGAATGGATGTCCATCGTAATGGTTCCTACGAGCAAAACTGATGACTATGTCACTTTGTGATGATGTAGTTTCGAAGAAACGCAGTGGGGACACCTTGCTCCACTGGTTGAATGCTTGGTTGAAGGCTTTACGAACCGCTGCATTACTCATGTCAGGGGTTACATTACTGATGCGGTAAGTGAGGCGGTTTTTACTCCATCGACCTGCATGAGAAATGGGCCACAGATTAGAGATGACCGCAATGGCCAATGCAACATTGCTGTAATATGACCCCACACTATTGTGATTTAAATTACAATAATAAATAATCACCAAAACAAACAAAAAAATTAATAACATGAAGTTGAGGCTATCAGGAGGTTGTTCATGTTTAAAGGCTCATGCAGCAGGTTTTGCAAACTAAACAAGTTTTCAAGATCAAATGCACTTTCGTTTACGACCCTAATGAGAATGGACACACCACTGATGTCATCTATGACTGAATGACAAATATATAGAAGGGTGTCAGAGGTGGGATGTTGCCACCGTCAGGAAATTGTGATTTTGTTTTTGTTTTTAACAATTGATGTAATTAGAAAAAATTAAAGAGTATTATTCTTACAAAATGGCTGACAGGATAGCTTCGGAGACATGTGTACTCCCCTCTTACCTGTCTAGCCTGGGTTTGAAACTCAACCCAGCTATAAATTGTCATCCTAGTGCTTCACAAGCAGGGCAGTATTCTGCAATGTTATAATTGTCCATTTTTTTCATTAAATATGGAGACAACAGAATGGAAGAAAGTGTTTAATCGACATGTCATTGCATCAGATGATAAAATTAAAGCAGATATTTCTCTTTATCCCCACTTAAGCGCAACGGTGACACACGCACCATGTGAATTTCGTTTCCCCCGCACATCGTTGCCTATTGCGTCGAAGCTGCTTCGTCCTACATCCTCCACCCCACAACGGGGTTGCTTCATCTTGTACATCGTCATGTTGTCGAGTAGACCTGTCTCTATCAGGCCTGCCATTCGCTGGAATGCTCTGTACAAAGATCAACATGCAAGAATGGCTGAGCCTGCATAATGGTAGTTTGGGTATAACGAGGCAAGGTTAATTTGCGAATCCATTAATGAGCATTACCAATGAAGATTCACAAGCAATCAAGATCGGTATGATCGAGTGAGTAAATGTCAAAAATCAATCAATCCATGATAAGAAGGAAATGGAACAAGACCAGCAATCACTTATGCATGCTCAGCTGTGTCACGTCTCGTGTCAGCACTCCACTCTCCGACTCGATCTCTGTTTTCCAGGACAGCATAAAAAGTTTGACTATGGCTGAAAATTATCGACTTTAAATTAAATTAATTAACCTTAAAAAAAAAATATTAAATTACTGATAAAACCACAAATGCTCTTGAGTGTTTCCATTTATGCACATATAGTTCATGATGGTTCAAATCCCACATAGAATGGAAAACCAGTCTTAAACCGTGAAGGCTAATGTCATTCTGCATTGGTGGACAGGTATAACTCAACCCTATAATCGACCTTCACCCCTTCACACTATCCCATCTCCTTTGTTTGCTTCGACGAACGGTTAATGCGTGAAGGGTTAACCTCAGATTCTCATTGTTTCCCATGGCGGGTTAGCATACTGTCATTGACGTTCTGTTCATTCAATCAATTGTACAAATCCCATATACTTCAACATTATCTACTAATGTCCTTTTTATCCCAAAATGCTTTCTTCCAATGTCATTGAGACAATCTAAATTTTATACCAACACAATTTGGCAACTTGGTGGGATTTTTCACCCCCCCCCCCCTTCCCCCATTACCAACCCCTATATCTGTGATATATTGCACTACTTCTCTTTTCTCTCCCTCTTGGACTATGTGTATATGCATAAGTTCCTCTATGAGTCATAGACATTTTATGAAGTTTGCTTCCACCATTTATAGATGCTTAAATTTATTTTGAAACATTTTGTTGTGCACTTGAGTGTATAAATGGCGCCACACCTGAGGGACTTTGAGAGTTCATTCTTTTCTTCATGTTCGGTCAGAATTCCCTTCTCAGTTTTGAGGTATCCAAATTGCTGTAGGTATTCCTACATAAGCAAACAACAACAGCAACAAGAACAACACAATAATGACAACAATAAAATAAAATAAATAGAAAGCCAAAATAACCACTATGACCATCTCAAAAACAATCATCGCAATAAAATAATACTTATCATCCCAAGAACATTATCCACAATATCCTCTGCAATGTTAATATCCAGAACAACGTGCATGCACAGGTGCTGAAAGTTCATTACACTTCATTACATTATTACATTACAATTGACTTTGACAAAGTGATGAAGTCCATGACATGTTCTGGTTGTCCATGACAGATGGATGATGTCCATCGCATGTTCGGATTGTCCATAACACGTGGATGAAGTCCACCCTGATACTTCACCTGGACGCATGTCTACACAAGTGAGAATGTTTCAGTCCGGAAGATAATTCAAGAAGATTTGAGTTGAAGACACGACTGGAAACTATATTGCCAAATCCGTTTTGCCCTTTTGGAAATTCTTGAGGATCAGGTGGAACGACGACACCCATCTTCCTTCGGGCATGATATATACAACACCAAAACCATAAAATAGCGATGATGTCAACCGAGCACAAAATGTTTGTGATTTTTATAAAGGAAAACTAATCAATAAATATAAACAAAATAATAATAAAAAATAAATTAATGCTAATCTTTTTTTTTTCTTTTTTTTTTTTTTAAACTCAGAGCCTCTCAATCATCTCACGTTAAAATAAAGTTCCTGCCAACCTCAGCATTGCTCTCCTCCTTGGTCTCTGCCAGGACACTGGGCACGACCATCAGGGTGATCGTGTAGAGCAACAGCAACACCAAACCCTGGTTTGCCATCTTCACTTAAGGGAACTCTCGACTACCAAGCCCTTCTTAAAGGTTCCCACTTAGGTTCACGGGAAGGGAGTTTTGGCTTCACATTGCAAACCACGAGAGTTTGGCAATCGGATGCAGTGTTTGACACTTTACATAATAAACTCTTGGACCACTAATAGTGTGCACCATACTCCACTCGAGGACGATTGGTGTTCGGTAAAATGTTTGATTGATAAACAAAATGACTAATTGGGTTGCACTCAAAGGCCTGTTTGTGACTTTTAAAGTACACCCAACACACACCCAATAACCCAGAATCCATTATCCAAGAGCTCAACTTATTGAAGAGCAAAATAAGCTTTGTCCTATTGTGCCTGAAATATATAAGCTAAGTATTTTTTGTAAATATTATTTCTGAAGGGTAAATGTAGGGAATATTGCTTTGTAGATATTATATAAACTGAAACTGAAACAATTTATTTATTTTCATTGAAACGGATTCATAAAAAAGAAATGTTTCGGTTCAAACAAGTTGCAAGCACAGGACTCTGGACAAGGACAAATGAACATGGAGAAGGACAAGCTCAAGGAAAGTTAGCTCAACATTGCAGGAGAAGGTAGGAGTGAGTTGACGGTGTAAACAGCTGTGAGGTGGTGATAGTACTAAAAGTGTGAAGTTGTGAATGAGACAACTTGGACATCGACGACATTATTATCCTAACACTTTTTGACACCTAACACTCAACAAAAAAAATGTGGAGATATTGTAATCAGCTCCGTCTGTCTCTGTCATTCTGTCCGTGTGTCATACTATCTCCTCCGAAACGGTTTGACAGAAATTCACCAAACTTGGGAGTAATAAGCATCACATGGAAAGAAGGTGCAAGAGCAGTACCATTTTGGCTCTGCTCCGTGTGTGTGTGTGTGTGTGTGTGTGTGTGTGTGTGTGTGTGTGTGTGTGTGTGTGTGTGTGTGTGTGTGTGTGTGTGCGTGCGCGCGCGCGTGTGCGTGCGTGCGTGCGCGTGTGCGCGCGTGTGCGCGTGTGCGCGCGCGTGCGTGCGCGCGCGCGTGTGCGTGCGTGTGCGCGCGCGCGTGTGCGTGCGTGTGTGCGCGCGTGCGCGCGCGCGCGTGCGTGCGTGTGCGCGCGCGCGTGTGCGTGCGTGTGCGTGTTTGTGGCCTTTTCTTTGATGTATACATTTTTTTTTTCATACCCCTTGGCCAATGTCCACCAAATTTTGTATACGTGCTGGTGGGACCCAGCTTCAGGTCAGGGCACATAAACTTAGATATCTGCAATCACAAAGCAATTGACAAGGGCAGGAATTTACAAAGTGATCACCTGCGATCCAATGATGCAATATTATATTCAGACTACCATACGACCTTGACTTTCAACATTTTCTCACCTCTTTAACCTCTTTAACAACAACAGGAATAGAGTGTTGATTAAGAATATTTCTTCCCCATCTAGAATGTATGCATAAAACTCAACATCACGAAAATTGGAAGAAAATTATTCAAGTTATAATCAAAAAAGTGTTTTGAGTTAATTAGGTCACAATCCGAAAAATAGGTCAAGAACCCTAATCAAATGCCAGGTGCACAACTTCAGTGCAGGTTCACCATTATGATGCAAGAACATCTTGGAAGGCCAAGCGGTTTGACATGTCACATTGGCAAAATTGAGCGATTACAAAAAAAGCGTTATTTTTTTTTCAGACCTATTATTTTTGACCTTGATCTTTATATATGATGTAAATGTAAATTGAGCATAACTGTGACTTGCTCTAGGCTATCTAGGAAGGGCAATTTTATTCTGATCGAACACACCTCAGTCGAGTTGTGGTGAAAAATGTTAAAATATCGATAATTAGGTCATGACCTTAAAGTTAGGTCAAGATCAAAAATAAATATCTCAACCCCATATACCTTGTATTCCCATTATTGCTGAGAAATTTCATTCCACAAGTTCCAGATGGCTCTGAGATACAGCTCGGAAATTGGCAGAAAAAAGGGGGAAAACCCCTAAATGATGGTTTAGCATTTCTTGGGGTCTAAGAAACTCTGAGGTGCTGTACCATTAAAAATTGGGGCCTCGAAATGTGAAAACAAACCCTAGAATGGGTATTCGCCTCCCCCTACGTTATTGGGAGAGGCCTAATAAAAAAGTGCTGAGCCAATCTCCACGACTTCCCATGCGTCCTGGGGGTACCCAGGTTCAGGTCAAGGGCACAAAAACACCCTCTCCCCAACCGCCCCCCCCCCCCACAAGGAAATTATCTGTACATATGTGTGTGTATGTTTGAGAATCATATCTCCATCACATCGTTTTTATCTTCTAGTTTCCTCTCACTAGTTATTGAAATATTTGAACTCCACAACATTATTGAGTACAGGTACTAGATTGCTCTTCGGCCTCTCGTGGTCACCAATTCCCTGCATTGTCAGTGTGCCGACCATAGCTGGCTGTGTTCCCTTGTCTTGAACTTGTGTTAAAACTGTGACTGTACCTGTTCTCCAACAGCAATCTTTGAAGCAGGTTGGCTTGGTTGACCATCTACCAGGCTCACTGCATCAGCATAATCTTTTCAAATTCTGTCTCCTCCCCAGTTTGTCATGTCCTTGACAGGTTTCCTAAAATTCCTGAAGCATCACTCCAACTTGCTCATCACTACCTTTTCTAACTTGTGAGATAATTTGACACTCGAAAACAAAAAAAAACGAGAGGTTGCAGATAGAACCCCTCTATGATTTTTTTTACCCAAAATTCCTTGCAGTGAACATGTCGTGATGTCAAAAAGGGAGAGGTCGAGTTGCGAGTAATGTGAACACATCCTGCGATCAGGCTTGAGGACCAATTGAATGTTTTAGTGGTTTAACTCAAAGATGGCTAAACAAGGTGTGACACTCAAAGGTGGTTAAAGAGGTGAGATAAGTGGTTCAAATAAAAAAGATGCGATTGTCACACACGTTGCTCTTTCCATGATTGCTAGTCTGGAAGTGGTGTTCATGAATAAAAGTGATTTGTCCTGTTTGTACAAGCTGTGTGTTGGGTTTCCTTTCGTACTCTAAGACCGTCCACATGAAATATGCCAATTCGTGTAAAGTGGAGAAGTTCCTGCCTCGACAGTAACCACACTCTAACATAGCAAGTGGTGCAACCCATGTTAGGGAACCTCCGAGAAGACCAGACCACTTGGTATTTCAGCAGAGAGGATACCCGGTTAAACAGCGCATACATATTAATGAAACATTGGGAGGACAAGAGTTTGCTAGTTTGGGTCTGAATTCAAACCCAAGCTAGATAACTCAGAGGTGTTAGAATGACCTGGTTAGTGGTTTATACAAGGTGATTCATTCACTCATTTGGGATGCACACTTGGAACCAACCTCGTACTGCGTTGGAACTTGGAACACATCCGTGTTGTAAGAAAGGAGCAGAAAGGAGGAAGAGCCTTTTCGGTTCAGTTATTGTACAACACCAGGAAGCTGTGAATTGTGAAGATAAGGAATAGAGAGTTTTGTTTAACCCTCTCGGACTGACTCCTATTGATATCCAAGATTACTGAGGATTCCTCTCATTCTGCTTGCAAGGAAGAGCAAATTGTCTGTAATTAACATGTTCAGTTACATTTGGTTCATTGTCATTCTATCAGCTGGCTCCAATTTTTATTGTCAAGGACGAGGTAAGGACCAAAAAATGGAAGAAACTATTTGCTTGATAATTTATTAAATGTTTATTTATTTAACAGTGATCGGTGGAGGCTCATGGAGGAGCTTGGAACATTAATCACGTGTAGGACAAAAACATTATAGTAGATATTGGTGTACTTTTACATTAATTACATGGACATGAGAAGATAATATGCCTGGTGTTGGTTTAATGGTTTTGGTGGTGGGCTTGGGATCCTAGCGATCCTGAGTTCAAATCCCACTCGGCTGTTGAATTAATACCAGGTGGGGCTGACTCTGCCTGTCATCCTTCCGAGGTTGGCAAAAACTGATTAGCAGCATGCTGGTATCCTGTGTCAAAGTAGCGACCAGTCCAGGATTGTGTCAAATAGCCAAGGAGACTACTGAGGCAGCACCAACACTCTGCACTGAGTCTGGTCCCAATGGATGGGTGGAGGAGATAATAGGCAAACAGTTGCTGTTGTTACGTTTGTGGGTTCGAGTGCACTAGTGTGCGTATTATCTTAGTTTATAGGACTTTTGAAACCATGTATTGAGGATATGTGATCGGGTGAAGTTGTCTGAGTGTCTCAGGTTGTCTGTGTGTCCCAGCTGAGTGTATGTATGGGTCGAGTCATTTTAACGTAGTAGAGTAAACATGTCCTCTCATGTGTCCTCCGTCTGTCAGAGCTTATTTAACGCAAGCCTTCCGGCTTTTGTCTAGTCTCAGGTCGGCAGAAAAGCAAGTTCCAGCCACCGACGATGGGACGGGCGTCACAAGATTCCTGGAAATGCCCCAAGGGCGGGAAAATTTGTGATGGCACAGGGGCATTTTCTAAATATTGTGCCATGCACCAACTGTGATTAAATTTAAATTATTATCTGGAGTTCATAGAATACCTTACCCTGTGCAGTCTTGAGAAAAAGGACGTGGGAAGGGTCTTTTGAACTTTTGCTTTGCATTTCCGAGCATGATCTATACTTCCTATGAGTCTCAATTTTGGCTGAATCTCGATATTCCCCAAATGAGAGCACGAGAGGAAAATCTGATGGGTCGAGATGACTTTAAAATGTTTAATGTTGTGTCCAAGTAGTGCTAAACTGGAGGTTTTTGGAAGCGGTAAGAAGGTGATTTATGTTCTAAAGTGTTCAAATATATCATTCAATTTAAATTAAATAAAAGGTTTTAAAGACTGTAGAAGTTTTTTTTTTTGGAAGTTTACCTCTATTAATTCACCGGGTGTTACACCACCTTATTTAACATGTTGAATTAGTTATTCATGCCTATTGTTTGTGTCCTTTATGATGTCCCTAAAAACAGTAAGTTTACTGTTTGGAATGATTTAAAATTTTGTTTGACTGCCAGTGCCAGACAGGCAGATAGACTAAAGCAATTAGCTTATTCCTCTGTGCGGATGCACACTCGGGATGAGATTTTGTACAATTTGCCAAATTCTGAGCCAAAGTACTGCTATGTTTGTGGGGGAAGGGTGGAGTAGATATCACCTTAGAACAGATAGGAATGTATAGAGTAGCATGGTCTGTGGACGAGTAGTTAGCCAATCTCGATGTAATAATTAGGGACACGGCAGCTTAAGGATCTTCTTGTTTGAATGTGCACCATACAGGGGGTGGTGTGTAGAAATAATTAATTAGGGATTATGGTTTAGAAAATTGTGCCCATAACCCCTTTGTAAACATGTACCAGGGGCATCCATGTTGTGATGTGGGAGACAGTGCAAGAGAGGAGGGGCGGAGCTATAGACACCTTCAAGGGGTGGAGCGTTTACAACCAGTTCAGAAGTGTACGGATTCGCATCTCACCACACTCTAATTTTTCAATCAATGGAATTACAAACTATTATAATATTTCGTCTCGTTTACCAAATACCACTATCATCTCCGCCTCCATTGCTGTCTCTACTCCCGCCTGAACTTATTTCTAGCCGGCCCAACATCCAGTGTTTTAGATTCAATGATTCACTAAAAATGTTAGTTATTTATTTAGTTATTATTATATTAAATTAGGGTATGGTGAGATGCGAATCCGTACACTTCTGGACTGCATTTTCGAACTCAGTGGGGTCGATTTACTCGAAGAAATGTTTAGACGGACAACAAATTAATTATAGATGAGAAAATATCGAAATGAGTAGGATTAGTTACTCAACTCCAGTAGTGATAAATCTTGTTTAGGTCATATTTTCGAAATGGTCGTGAATTCAATGTCGGTGCAGTCATTTCTTAGAATAAATCGACCCCATAGAGTTCGAAAATGCACTCCATTTCCACCTCGGAAATCCAGAAGTACCCGTAATCGTACATGACCATACCCTAATTTATTCAAGTCGTGAGACTAAAAGTCGACATATGAAGCGACCTTTAAATCACCTCCGATCAAGCTAAAAAAAATTATGCGCGTTATTGGACCATATTAGAATAATTTTAAGCTTGTGGAGCAACATTCTATTTTTTTTCGACTTTTTTGGACCACCCTAATGTACAGTTCCCATATCTATTTAATTGAGGTTATTGGAGGAGGTTGTACACCAAATTTCACAACCATCTTTTACAACCATTTTTTACAACCATCTTTTCCAATCACTTTTTGTTGTTGTTGTATACCTTGTCGAGGCTCGTATGAGAGCTAACACACAACGCACAGCAAGGGGGCATGAGACAAGAGGGGTGGGAGTGGGAGGGACAAAACAGTGGGGAACAGACACATTAGGAGATCTGTGGAAGGGAGAGGGATGAGAGGGGAACATGGGAAATAGAAGATGGACATTACAGGGACTTTCAGGAAGGAAAGCAAAGAATTTGAAGGAGGTGGGCTTGGTTGGATTATCAGGGGTAGAAAAGTCGAGGATTTGGATGGGGGATGATAAGAGATGGTGGTGAACAGCTGTTTTGAAAACCTGGAGGGAAGAATAGGAAAGAATAGTGTGAGGGAGTTTATTCCAAAGGTGGGGAAAAAGAGGAATGAAAGAGTGAAGGTGAGCAGTGATTCGTGATTTTGGTAGTTTTACCAGAAGGGGGTTGTTGGCGGACCTTGAGCACCTTGTGGAAATGTGGTGGGGACAAATCGCAGAGAGAGAGCAGTGGGGGCAAAGCTGGAGAGGAGACGGTAGAAGACAGAAAGACCACCGACCAACCTGCGGTGATTGAGTGAGAGGTCCAAAGACTCAGCCTCATTGCGGGAGATGCCAATGATCCGAAAAGCCTTGGTTTCCACAGCGTGAAGCCGTGATAGGTGGGAGGGAGGAGCACCAGCCCAGAGGGGAGCGCAGTACTCCATCAGGCTTTTTTTTACAAAATCTTTGTAAGTGGTCAGGAGCTCAAGAGGGCCGAGGAAGGACTTTGCACGATGGAGGATTCCCAGTCGGCGACTGGCTTTGGAGGCGAGGTTGGAAATGTGACTTTCCCAGGAAAGGTCATGGCAGATAGTGAGACCCAGAAGCTTGAAAGAAAAGACTTCTTCCAGAGGATTGTTGAGAAAGTGGATGGGGGGGGTTTCGAAACAGTCCTTTCGAAGAGACATAGTGAGATTGTGAGATTTGTCCGGATTGAAAGACATGTTCCACGTGTTGGACCAGTTTGTGATTTTATCCAGATCTGCAGTGAGCGAATAAGCCGCTGCTTGCTGGTCTGAGGGATGACAGATGGTACGCCAGAGGGTGGAGTCATCAGCAAAGAGATATAGAGCATTTTCCAGAGAGTCAGAGAGATCATTGATGAAAACCAGAAAAAGAACAGGGCCCAGAACACTACCTTGAGGAACTCCAGCCTGGACAGGAAGAGGGGATGAAAGAACTCCATTTAGGGCCACACGTTGACTGCGACAGGAGAGGAAGTCTGCGAGCCATGAGTGGAGATGGCCTTGGATACCATAGTAAGAGAGTATGGTGATGAGGGCAGGGTGCCAGACTGTGTCAAAAGCATGTGATATATCCAGGGATATGGCTCGGATTTCCTGTCTGGCATTGAGGACCTCCATCTATTGTTAGGAGAGCAGAAGCAGCATATCCAGGGTGGAGTGACCTGGTCTGAAACCAAATTGATGATCAGAAATCAAGCCATTGGAGAAGAGGAAGGATTTAATGTCTGAAGCGATGATGGATTCCATAACCTTGCTGATGATTGGGAGAAGGCTGATTGGTCTGTAGTTGCAGGGATCTGTTTTTGCACCTTTTTTAGACAGGGCAGTGATGTTTGCTGATTTCCAAGCAGATGTCAGATGACCTTGAGCAAATGAGAGGGTGAATAGAACAGAGAGAGGGTGAGCAAGAGCAGAAGAGCAGGCTTTGAGGACATGTGGGCTGATGCCGTCTGGACCGGTTGCAGAATCTGAGTCGAGGTTTGATAGCAAGCTCTCCACCTTGTCAGGAGAAAAGGACACGGAGTCCAGGGACATTTGGGTGCGACTGGGTAAGGTGGGTAGAGAAAGTGACGGGTTTTGGACACAAGATTTAGCTGCAAACACTGAGTTTAGACATTCAGCTTTATCACGTGCGGTATCAGCAGTGCGGCCATTTGAGGTAAGGGAGGGGATGGAGGGGGAACATACACCAGAAACAGATTTGATTAAACGCCACCAGGATTTTGAAGAGGGAGAGAGGTTTGAGAGTTCAGACTTGAGATGAGAAGTTGTTTTCTGGCTCTCCTGGGGTAGATACACACTTGTTCTGAGCTTTGTGGAAGGAACTGAGATTGCCCTCAGTTGGGTTTGCTTTCCATGAGGCAAAGGCAAGTTGTTTCAGGACAACTGCTTCGCCACAAGCTTCAGTGAACCAAGGGCGGGAGGAAGGGTAGGACAACTGAACACGAGAGGGATAAATCTGTGCATGAGGGAGAGCAAGTTTCTTTGAAAGAATTCCCAGGATGAGTTGATGTTTGAGAAAGTAGCGAAAGGAGACCTGTCTATAAGTTTGATGGCTGCTTGGAGACCCTGCCAGTCGGCTTGAGTGAAATGCTAGACTCGACAGCGGTGCGGTGGTTCTCTAATAGCCAGAGAGATGTCCACTTTGACAAGGACGTGGTCAGAAGAACCGATTGGAGCGGAAGAGGAACAGCAGATATTGTCAGGGAAATTTGTCAAAATCAGATCCAGAAGAGATGGAGTACCATTGGTTGAGATCCGGGTCGGGAAGTTGACCGATTGAGTCAGTCCCAATGAGTCGCAGAAAGCTTTTTCTGAGGTGCCATGACAGGTGAGAGAGGTACCCACACCCAGCCAACTGGCATGATGACAATTGAAGTTACCACATAAGAGGAAGGGAGAGTTTGGATGAGAAGATAGAAGATGGTCCATGTTTTCGGATAGTGAGGTGTGGATGGAGTCATCACCGTTAGGTGGACAGTACAGTACACATATAAACATAAGGTGGTAGTGAAGGGGAAGCCGAAGCCAGAGGTATTCCTGGGGGTGTGGGGGAGTGAGAGCAGTGCATGGAGAGTGAGGAATTTTACAACCATCTTTTACAACCATCTTTAACAATCACTTTCACAACCAACTTTTACAACCATCTTTGACAATCACTTTTACAACCATCTTTAACACTCACTTTCACAACCATCTTTTACACCCAACTTTTACACCCAACTTTTACACCCAACTTTTACACCCAACTTTTACACCCAACTTTTACACCCAACTTTTACACCCAACTTTTACACCCAACTTTTACACCCAACTTTTACACCCAACTTTTACACCCAACTTTTACAACTATCTTTAACAATCACTTTCACAACCATCTTTAACAATCACTTTCACAACCATCTTTTACAACCAACTTTTACAACCATCTTTTACAACCGCTTTTAAAACTAACGTTTACATCGTCCATCTGTAATTATAAAATTTCTCAAAACGATTTTATTTTTTGAGACTGGACTTATACAGGTGTGTAGCACGCTATCTCGCTACTAAACTGTAAATTGGGTGAAGATTAATTGTGTGAGTGTCAACAGTTTTATGGTTTGTAATCTTATCGTCATTGTAAATGTGTTTGATATGCAAACTTAATAAAGGGACCCGTTGCATTTACAAATAATCTGTCGGTAATTTGCTAAAAAAAAAAAAAAAATTATACCTTTTTTGCCCTTCACGAATGAACAGTGAAAATTTGATTTCAAAGTTTGCACAATTAGTGTGTTTTAGGGGCCATCTATTTATTGCGTATGCACAGGAAGAGCGAGGAGGACAACGGAGTCTGAAGACTGGTGTGGTGGTCAAAAGTTATACCTTTTGCGTACATAATAAAAAGACGTCCCCAGATGTATTTAATCCCAAATGCTTGTTGTTATTGTAGTGGAAGACATTTACTTTGTACCTGCTCATGAATATGCATGAGCATATCAAAGCTTCTTCGAGCCAACCAAGGTTTCTGTTGATCCGCTGACTCACCATAAGGTGTAAGCACAAGTTGTTTATTGAATCAAAGTACCTTTTTAATTTAAATGCAATTCAGTTTTGTACCTAATAAAGTTTGAACACTTTGCAGAGCTTGAAATCCACTTGGATGAGAATCCTCCAAAGTCGGTGACCCTGATGTGCATGAACCTGCCTTATGATGAGACCTTTGCAGAATGGAAGAAGGATGGCAGTTTCTTGCCAGAACAACCTCATCATCGGTTTTCTCCAGATAGAAAAAATTTAACAATTTCTCCTCTCAAAGTCAGAGATAGTGGAAGATATTCTTGTGGATCTCTGACTCTCAAAAGGTTTAGCAAACCCATTGATCTGACATTTATTCGTAAGTAACACAGCAAATGTATGGGGTAGAGAATATTAAGTATGGGGGGGAGAGGGGGTAGGAAGGAGGTATGGGGTAGGGTTTAGGTAGGGAATATTAGATTGGGGTTGTGGGGTAGGGAAGAGTTGTGAGCTCAGGAAGATCAGATGTGAGGGAGGGGGGAATGAGAAGTTTTGGAGAAGGAAGAGATATGAGGTAAGAAAGGGGTACATTATAATTTATGTCTACTTGAAGTACAATTACATTATTCATGCAATTGTTTCTGTTTTTACTATCATGTGTTCTCGAAAAAAATTACAAAATAAATATCTTTATGTATTATTTTCTGGATAGAGTCCGACAGGCTGGTGTGGAGGAATTTCCATTGAGCTGTCAAGGTTCAACTCCTGACCTGACTTTAAACTGTCCAATTTGTGCTTTGCTGGCAGGGAGTTCCATCATAAAGTTGGAGTTCCACCTCAAAGTGTGCCATCCCTGAGCAGCTTAGATGGACCTTAAGCCGGGTGTCCCATCTGCTAGCATCAGTTGGTGGATGTTAAAAATCCATGAGGTCTCTTGTGAAGAGTAGGAGAACATTAGGTCTGGCCAGGTGGAATGTGACAGAACGACTTACATGGGCCAACACCTTTTCTGGCCGACCCCACAAGAAGATGGATTAATAAGTGGGCCCGTTTAAAGTAGCCATGGTTGTCGATTTTTGGGGGGTAAATAGGGTGTGATTGACTCCATACTGTTGTGATGCATAGCTAAATTGTTGCATCAAGTTGCACACACCGGCTTTCATGAAGGACCTTAAGATGGTTGTCCCATTTCATTTCTCTTTCCTTCGGATGTTATAAACCCCAACAAATATCTTTAGCAAGCGTTCATAGACCGGTACTTGCGAAATCAGTTGCTGTGACCTTGCCTGCGGGACCTCAAAAACAATGGGCTTCCGGCTTTTTGATTGGTGAACCAATTCAGTGACCTAATATGCCAATTATGTTCAACTTTCAAGTCAATTAGATAAAAGTTGTCTTTTATGCGGCCTTGACATTTTGACCTCAAAAATAGGCTTCCAGGTCTTGATTGGTGAACCAATTCAGTGACACAATCTGCAAATTATGTTCAAATGTCTTCTCAATCTGATGAAAATTGATGATTTTATTTGACTTTGATCCTTTGACCTCAAAAACAATAGGCTTCTAGCGTTTGACTAGCTCTACCAGGTGGTTAAATTTCATGAAGATCAGTGCAGAATTGCGACATGTTGGCGATTGACATACAGACAGACAAACAGACAGACAGAATAATAGACCGGAGCCACCAATCCAATATTCAGGGTGTCCGAAAATGAATATACCAAAAAGAATGTTGAATAGTTTTCTTGTTATTAAAGACATTGACACAAATTTGATATGAATACCTGCTTTGGAATTAAAGGTTTTAGTTTGTTGTGAACATTGATTGTTTTTTGTGTTTCAGGAGAAACTCCATTTTCTGATGTAATGGCAAGTCTTCAAGAGAAAGCAAAGATTGTGAGATTTGTGCATGAATGTGGTTCAATCATTCAAGCCCAAAGGCATTTTCAGTGTGAAACTAGAAGGGCACTCAATCGAGTGCATACCTCCGCCAGGTTGATTAATTTACAATTTGAATCCCACTGATAGGCCGGATCTGGATTCAGACCTGAACTAAAATTTAATCGGCTTGTCCTTGTCGCTCACACAACACATCCACCAAGTTTCATGCAAATCTGTCCACATCTTTTTGAGATATTGTGTTTCATGTCGTTTTTGGACATATCTCTCAATGGTGAAAAATCACTTTCAAAATTCTTTGATCCAGATCTTCACCAAAATCTAATCATTTCGTCCGTGTCACACATCCAAGCTCTCCACCAATTTTTCCCCGAATCCAGCCACAACTTTTTGAGATATCCTGTTCACAAACAACCAGACAGACGGATGAAAACATAACTTCCATCCACCTTCGTTGGTGGAGGTAATAAACAAACCAGCGCTTGAAAGACACTCCATACAAAAACAAGTGGATCAGTTTGAGGCTACAGTATCTGTCCTGAAGGGGAAATCTGTTGGAAGGCCAAGGAAGTAAAATGAAAAGGCAAATGCCGTTATGGAGGCATTTACCAATAGCCCTAAAAAGTCAATGAAGAGAGCATCACTTTAGTTAAACATTCCATAAAGCTCTGTTCATGATATCCTTCATAAACAATTGAGGTTTAAATCTTATAAAATGCAAACAGTTCATAAGTTTTTTTAAAAGAGGATGATGAAACGAGAGTAAATGTTTATAAAGGGTTGATTGAACGGATAGAATCGGATGAACATTTTTTATCAAACCTCATTTTGAGTGAAAAGGCTACATTTCACATATCAGGTGAAGTTCATCGTCACAATTGTAGTAGACAGGTCTCTGCCAGGAAAAAACTGCCCTTTTTTTCCAGTCAAGGTTTTCTCTGCTGATTTATGTACTTTGGAACATACTCTTTCAAATAAGCTTCTGGGCCACCCTGAATTTTGCCGCAAATCCAATATGGCTGCCCCAGATATTTCAATGCACAGCAAACTTTTTTTCTGGTCCACTTTACACCCCATATATGTATTACCAACAGATAGAAACATGATAACAAACTACACAAATATCGTATTGGAATTGTTCTATGACATTTCCTTGATGTTGAAATGATGTCATCGTCGACCGATCGATATCAGAAATTCAATGTACTGCAAACCTTTTTCTGGTGCATTTTACACCCCATAAATGTATTACCAACAGATAGAAACATGTCACTAAACTACCAGAATAACCCTTTATTTATATTCTGTGACGTCTCCTTGACTGAAATGACGTCCTTGAAATGACGTCGTAGCAATGCGATAGCCCCCATAATTTCAAATTTTATCAAACTTTTTATTTTGAATGATTAAAATCGGATAGAAATGTGGTATTCTAATCACTGGTCCATAAATTTTCAATGACAGCAAAACGACGTCGTATTCAGTACAGCGACCTCTCCTCGCTGTGCCATTCTAGATTTCAATGTTTGAGAAGCTATTTGGGATTAGTCCAACAAAATACACAAATTGAAATGTATTTCTATCCCCTCTCAATCATCCCAGATGCTTAGTTATTGTTTTAAAAAGTCACAGTTCGAAAAGCACAGAAGCTTTTCAATTCTCAGTCACTTAGGTCTATATCGCTGTCTTCACTCTCAAAGTCAGAATCAAGTCCCCACTTATCTGAAGAACATGCTTCAGAGTGCTCCATGACGGAGGGGGTGCTCTCTTCTTTGGGATTTTGAATGTTCCATAGTCTGGCTCCTCTTGGTCAATTAGACTGGACTGTTCCTGTTTGGAGGTAGTACTGGTTGGGTTGCAAACAGTTGCAAAACCAAGATGTTGAGGTCGTGGAGAGATTCACGTACCTTGGCAGTGATATTCATGTCTCTGCTGTCTGTGAGTCAGAGGTCAATAGACGTTTGGGTCGGGCCTGGGGAGTCATGGATTCACTGGATCATGGGGTGTGGCGCTGCCGGTACCTGTGTGGGAGGACAAAAGTCCGAGTCTTCAGGTCCTTGGTACTTCCAGTCTTGCTCTATGGATGTGAGACTTGGACTCTGACCAAGGATCTGAGACGGCAACTTAATTCCTTTGCTACCAGGTCTCTTCGGAGAATCCTTGGCTGTCGCTGGTTGGATTTTGTGTCCAACGAACAGTTGCTGAGAGAGACTCAAATGAGATTTGTTACTTGCATAGTTTGTGAGTGTTAGCTGCGGATATATGGACATGTGGCTCGTTTTCCTGATGCTGATCCTGCTCACCAGACTCTCTCAGCGAGGGAACCTCATGAGTGGAGGAGGCCAATGGGCCAACCACTTGCCTCGTGGTTGCAGCAGGTTTACCATCATCTCAAAGAGATGGGGATGGGCCTGGCATCTGCCTGGGGGATGGCCAGACGGAGGCCCCTGGAGTACTGGCCGAAAGTGGACGCAGCGACGAGCTGTTCTGGCACATGCTCCCATACCTGACCTGACCTGGTCGGGGTATCATCTGCTCGGACAGCCTGGAATATTGTACCAGTTGTATGGTGGGTGGTTTGAGCTCCTGTTTGTCTGTTGTTTCCCGTCAGAGTTATCAAAAGTTTTATGCACACTTTGCCCTGCGGTAAAACCTGGAGGAAGCATCCTCTTATGCTCCATCGAGATGAACTTTGCCCATATGTTATTGATATCATGAACATCCGTGTACGATACTCCAAGATGCCACATCGGTTTAGGAGTTGAGTGGCTTCCTTGCTGCCTGTTATCCTGTGAATGGTTAAACTCATAGCAACTCCTATTGGAGAACGCTCACCATTGACCAGTTTCTCCCAACTTTCAGCTATGGCTGAAATTTTCTCGGCTTCAACCCCAGAGGCAGTGGCATATCCAAATGTGTTTGTTGACCTCCTGGGATTGATTGACCAAGCAATGGCGTCAGACATTATCTGCCTAACAGAAACTTTCCTCTCCCAAGACGTGTCTGACTCCCAAGTATCTCTCCCTGGTTACTCCCTCTTACGGTATGACAGACCTGAGCCTCGTCCTGGTGGAGGTGTTGCTCTCTTCATCAAAGACTCTATTCCTCACTCTCCATGCACTGCTCTCACTCCCCACACCCCCAGGAATACCTCTGGCTTCGGCTACCCTCCACTCCCACCTCGTGTTTATATGTGTACTGTACCGTCCACCGAACAGTGATGACTCCATCTACACCTCACTATCCGAAAACATGGACCATCTTCTATCTTCTCATCCAAACTCTCTCTTCCTCTTATGTGGTGACTTCAATTGTCATCACGCCAGTTGGCTAGGTGTGGGTACCTCTCTCACCTGCCATGGCACCTCAGCAAAAGCTTTCTGCGACTCATTGGGACTGACTCAATCGGTCAACTTCCCGACCTGGATCTCAACCAATGGTACTCCATCTCTTCTGGATCTGATTTTGACAAATTTCCCTGACAATATCTGTTGCTCTTCCTTCGCTCCAATTGGTTCTTCTGACCACGTCCTTGTCAAAGTGGACTTCTCTCTGGCTGTTATCAGAGAACCACCTCACCGCCGTCGAGTCTGGCATTTCACTCAAGCCGACTGGCAGGGTCTCCGAGCAGCCATCAAACTTACAGACTGGTCTCCTATCACTACTTTCTCCAACATCAACTCATCCTGGGAATTCTTTCAAAGAAACTTCCTCTCCCTCATGCACAGATTTATCCCCTCTCGTGTTCAGTTGTCTTACCCTTTCTCCTGCCCTTGGTTTACTGAAGCTTGTGGTGAGGCAGTTGTCCTGAAACAACTTGCCTTTGCCTCATGGAAAGCAAACCCAACTGAGGGCAATCTCAGTTCTTTCCACAAAGCTCGGAACAAGTGTGTATCTACCCTCAGGAGAGCCAGAAAACAACATCTTTCTCATCTCAAGTCTGAACTCTCAAACCTCTCTCCCTCCTCAAAATCCTGGTGGCGTTTAATCAAATCTGTTTCTGGTGTATGTTCCCCCTCCATCCCCTCCCTTACCTCAAATGGCCGCACTGCTGATTCCACACGTGATAAAGCTGAATGTCTAAACTCGGTGTTTGCAGCTAAATCTTGTGTCCTAAACCCATCACTATCTCTACCCACTTTACCCAGTCGCACCCAACTGTCCCTGGACTCTGTATCCTTTTCTCCTGACAAGGTGGAGAGCTTGCTTTCAAACCTCGAGTCAGATTCTGCAACCGGTCCAGACGGCATCAGCCCACGTGTCCTCAAAGCCTGCTCTTCTGCTCTTGCTCACCCTCTCTCTGTTTTATTCACCCTCTCATTTGCCCAAGGTCATCTGCCATCTGCTTGGAAATCTGCTAACATCACTGCCCTGCATAAAAAAGGTGCAAAAAGAGATCCCTGTAACTACAGACCAATCAGCCTTCTCCCAATCATCAGCAAGGTGATGGAATCCATCATCGCTTCAGACATGAAATCCTTCCTCTTCTCCAATGGCTTGATTTCCAATCATCAATTTGGTTTCAGACCAGGTCACTCTACCCTGGATATGCTGCTTCTGCTCTCCCATCAATGGATGGAGGTCCTCAATGCCAGACAGGAAATCCGAGCCGTATCTCTGGACATATCACGTACTTTTGACACAGTCTGGCACCCTGCCCTACTCACCAAACTCTCTTCCCATGGTATTCAAGGCCATCTCCACTCATGGCTCGCAGACTTCCTCTCCTGTCGCAGTCAACGTGTGGCCCTAAATGGAGTTCTTGCATCCCCTCTTCCTGTGCAGGCTGGAGTTCCTCAAGGTAGCGTTCTGGGCCCTGTTCTTTTTCTGGTTTTCATCAATGATCTCTCCGACTCTCTGGAAAATCCTCTATTTCTCTTTGCCGACGACTCCACCCTCTGCCGTACCATCTGTCATCCCTCAGACCGGCAAGCAGCAGCTTCTTCGCTCACTGCAGATCTGGATAAAATCACAAACTGGTCCAACACGTGGAACATGTCTTTCAATCCAGACAAATCTCACACTCTCACTATGTCTCTTCGAAAGGACCGTTTACAAAACCCCCCATCCACTTTCTCAACAATCCTCTGGAAGAAGTCTTTTCTTTCAAGCTTCTAGGTCTCACTATCTGCCATGACCTTTCCTGGGAAAGTCACATTTCCAACCTCGCCTCAAAAGCCAGTCGCCGACTGGGAATCCTCCGTCGTGCTAAGTCCTTCCTCGGCCCTCTTGAGCTCCTGACCACTTACAAAGCTTTTGTCCGTAGCCTGATGGAGTACTGCTCTCCCCTCTGGGCTGGTGCTCCTGCCTCCCACCTTTCTCGGCTTCACGCTGTCGAAACCAGGGCATTTAAGATCATCGGCATCTCCCGCAATGAAGCTGAGTCTTTGGGCCTCTCACTCAATCACCGCAGGTTGGTCGGTGGTCTTTCTGTCTTCTACCGACTCCTCTCCAGCCTTGCCCCCTGCTCTCTCTGCGATTTGTCCCCACCACATTTCCACAGGGCGCTCAAGGTCCGCCAACAACCCCCTTCTGGTAAAACTACCAAAATCACGAATCACTGCTCATCTTCACTCTTTCATTCCTCTTTTTTCCCGCCTTTGGAATAAACTTCCTCACTCTATTCTTTCCCATTCTTCCCTCCAGGCTTTCAAAACAGCTGTTCACCACCACCTCTTATCTTCCCCCATCCAAATCCTCGATCTTTTCTACCCCCAATAATCCACCCAAGCCCACTTCCTTCATTTCTCCTGCTTTCCTTCCTGAAAGTCCCTGAAATGTCCATCTTCTCTTCGCCATGTTCCCCGTCCCATCCCCATCCCTCTCCCTTCCACAGTTCACCGAATGTGTCTGTTCCCCACTGTTTTGTCCCTTCCACTCCCGCCCCTCTTGTCTCATGCCTCCTTGCTGTGAGTTGTGTGTTAGCTCTCATACAAGCCTCGACCAAGGTATACAAAAAAAAAAATGGCATTGCAAATACAGTGGAGTGGTCTGTGACTATCAAGTAGAGTAAACACTTCGTCTGGTTCTAACGGCCATTTTACAGCCTCCCTCTGTGAAAGTTTTCGACGAATTAGCCGAGCAAATGCCTTGGTCAGATCAAATTCATGAAGTCCATTTCCTTGTAATGTAGCCGCAGAGTACGAAAGTGGATTGACCGCACAAGAGTGGACGACCAGCCGGTTTCCCAGCAAGTGAAAGTCAATGGCATCTCCAAATCTCTCAGTCAGGCATTTTTTCAAAGTATAGGTTTTTGAAATCGGAGGGTCCTTAACATCATATTCTTCACTCATCTCCTTTATATCATCAATTAACTCTGTCAGAAAATAGGCATTCAGATCCTTGATGACCATGCATTGGAACAGTTTGAAAAAGCCATCCATGACCTCTGAAACTAATCCATCCTCCTCTGCTGGAAGCTTCCGCTCATAAGTGTAAGAAAACTTATCATAGCAAGTCTTATGGTAATACACATCCACTGCAAAAACGTCATAGAACGCACCACTAAGAATTACATCAATTATTTTTGCGGCAGCATGCAACTTGTCAGTTTCATCATTTATTTTCACATCCCGAGCTTGCAGGATTTTTGATACTGCATTTTTCTCAGAACATCGGCCTGGACCACCACCATTGAAGGGTTTGCTGTCATCTGCTGTTTGCACATTGCAGATAAAACAGATTTTCTTCGTTGGAAGGGACCCTCTACGTATCCTGTACGGGGGATTAGCAACATCTTCATTGGACTCATGCGAACCAGTTGTCCCTGAACTCGACGGCAGCAGTTTTTTGGACTGGGCTTCCTTTTGGGTGATTCTGTTTCGAAATGTGATTCTGCAGTTCTCATGAACATAGACCATAGACATCCTGGCCTGCGCGAGAAAGACGCTCTGCAGCAGACAGGAATTCAACATAGGGTGCCTGAGTACATAAACTCTTGTCAATTTTTACCCATCTTTCTGCCAGTGCTCGAATAGACTGCAATCCATCCTGAGTTAACTTTGAAGATGGCTCACCTTTGTCGATACGTTCATTACACAGACAACACAAATGCAATTCATCACTCTTTAAACACAAAATTGGTGTAGATGCCATTGTGCAACAGTTTACACCTGTTCAAAAGCTGACATTGTCTTTATCTGTAGTCAAATGTGGATTCGCTGAATCTTCTCAGGAATCCTGGAATCTTTCCTGCCTGTCCTGATGTTAAGGATTCTAAAATAAAAGGGAAGCTGAGGAAATATGACCATGGAGAGAGGGAAATACATAAATCACTTGAAACCTTTTTATACAGTAGAAAATAGTAAATCCAAAGTGACTTAGACTGCTGATTTGATATTATTGGTTATAGAATAAAAAGTTTGATAAAATTTGAAATTATGGGGGCTATCGCATTGCTATGACGTCATTTTGACATCAAGGAGACGTCACAGAATAGAAATAAAGGGTTATTGTGGTAGTTTAGTGACATGTTTCTATCTGTTGGTAATACATTTATTGGGTGTAAAATGCACCAGAAAAAAAGTTTGCAGTACATTGAATTTCTGATATCGATCGATCGACTATGACGTCATTTCAACATCAAGGAGACGTCATAGAACAATTCCAATATGATATTTGTGTAGTTTGTCATCATGTTTCTATCTGTTGGTAATACATTTATGGGGTGTAAAATGCACCAGAAAAAAAGTTTGCTGTGCATTGAAATATCTGGGGCAGCCATATTGGATTTGCGGCAAAATTCAGGGTGGCCCAGAAGCTTATTTGAAAGAGTATGTTCCAAAGTACATAAATCAACAGAGAAAACCTTGACTGGAAAAAAGGGCAGTTTTTGCCTGGCAGAGACCTGTCTATAGGATATGGGGAGAAGAAAATCCGCATAAATTGTATGAACACGAAAGTGATTCACCTAAAGTAAACGTCGGGTGTTCCATGTCATGTTCTCGCATCTGTGGACCCTATTTCTTTGATGATTACACTGTCACCACCATTTCGTACATCAACATGCGACGAGAGTTCTTCGTTTCACAACTCCAAGAAAATCCTGAGTTGTTACAAAGAGCTGTGTTTCAATAGGATGGAGCACCACCTCACTTTGCTCGAATTGTTAGTGTTTTTAAATCAAACTTTGCCCGACCGTTGGATTGGTCAAGGAGGACCTATGAAATGGCCCGCTCTTTCACCCGACTTAACACCTTTAGATTTTTATGTCAGGAGTTTTTCTTTTTAAGTAAAGTCTACACGAACAAACCAAGGGACCTTGAAGAACTTAAGCATTGCATTGTTGATACTGTGTCATCGATCCCTTCAGCTGTGTTAGAAAATGTTTTCTCAGAATTTGAACGCCGAATTAGATTGATTATTGCGAATGATGGATGATATGTAGAAGTTTATTAATAATGCGAGAATCTCAAAACTATCCCATTAAAATTAAACAAACTAAAACATAAGTCTGGTGTGTGTGTGTGTGTATTTATGTCATTATCTCGAATAACAATAAAACTACTCAACGTTATTTTTGGTATATCCATTTTCGGACGCCCAGGACTTGAACAAATCACAAAAAATAGGCTTTTGTGTTGCTATCACATCAATTTTTGAGGTAGTTATAGTACTTTTCTTCGAAAACAATTATTATATTTTGTTCAATATCAATACCTGTGATTGACTCCTGTGTCACCATTGTGTCTTTCCAGCCGCAAAGCCATCGGTTGAGCCAAGTTCTTACAATCAGGTTGTTGGTCAAAATTTGAACCTCACGTGTGATCAAATCAAAGCTCCATCTGTTGGGGTCACATGGTCCAGGAATGACACTCGTTTGCAAAGTAAAGATCGCTTTACATTTCCAACCAACAGAATCCTTGCAATCACTTCTTTGGAAAAAGAAGATGAAGGAAAATACACCTGTATTGCCACCACAAAATATGGGAGCACGGAAAGCGACTACTTCAACGTGGCCATTTTTTGTAAGTGAACATTTACTATAAGTGGTCGTTAATACTGAGAGTGAAATCGACTTTACATTCCTTGTGCAATGAGATTTACTGTGAGTAAAATATTACAGTTCTAATGCCTTTACAATTTGCAAGTAGGAAGATATTATGTCATTATATCTTACCTGTCCTGGACATATCCATAACGATGGTCGTTGGAGTATATAATGTATGTACAGGCCAAACCGAAGACTAAAATGGTACGTGCTGCTTCCTTGCTTGATGCTCAACCTTTAAAAGGATAGAGCATGGACAAGCAGCCATAGGTTGTTATTCACTGTGCAGGCTTGATGGTCCGAATTGCCTCCTCCTGCATTGACATTCCTTGGAAGAGAACTCGTATTGATATTATATTAACACAACAATTGTCATAACTCTAAAATACAGACGGATATCTAATATGGATGTCAAAGATCAAATCTACTACAGATCTCTGGTGGATTGTACATGTTGCTCCATTGAGCCTGGGGAGTACCTGCTGAAATCTATCTTTCCGGATTCTTCCCGACATCGTTGTTCTTTGTTCCTTTTACACGTCTTTCCCATGTATTTATTTATACTTTTTTCCCCCACAATTCTTCACTCATTTTTTTTTTCATAATTCTCTTTTTTCATTCTAATTCTGGCTTTTTCTTCTCTTTCATCGCTTTTACTCTCTATTCCTCTCTTTCGTTATCGACATCTCGAAGGAGAAGTGAATTCTCACATAATTTTTTTCTGTAAGGCTCACTTGGCTGCGCCTGTATGGGATTGAGGGTTGTGGAGTAGTGGCTGAAACCCGAATCCTATCCAGGTTCCTCCTGATGACTCCATCTTTGCTCTTGACTTCTTTGGATTCCTTCTTGGTCTTCCGCTTTCATATATATATATATATATATATATATATATATATATATATATATATATATATATATATATATATATATATATATGCCTGGTGTTGGCGCAGTGGTTAGGGCAGCGGCTTGGGATCCAAGAGGTCCTGAGTTCAAGCCCCGTTGGGCCACTGAATTAATACACCAGGGGGTTGACTCAGCCTGTCATCCTTCCGAGGTCGGCGAAATGAGTACCAGTGTACTGGGCCGGTGTATACCCCGGTTAAAATAGGTGTACCATATCCCTGTGTCGTAAGAGGCGACCAGGGTTGCGTCAGGAAGGGCATCCGGCGTAAAACATGTGCCAAATCACGATGCGGATCATACGGATGATCCGCTGTGGCGACCCCTAACGGGAGCAGCCGAAAGAAGAAGAAGATATATATATATATATATATATATATATATATATATATATATTGCGAAGCGACGGGTTGTATTTGCTCATATATATATGATCAAATACAACTCGTCGCTTTGCTGACAGGGAGGATTAATGAGAGAGGGAGGGAACGGAGAGAGAGGAAGATAGGAGAGAGGGATGCGAGAGAGAGGAGGCAGGAGGGAGGGGAAGCCTAGAAGGAGGGAAGAGCGAGGAAGGTGGGGGGGAAGTGAGGAGAGCTATGCCTCACTAAACGTTACTGTACCGTGGAAGGGAAGGATGAGAGAGAGAGATAGAGATAGAGATAGAGATAGAGATAGATTATTATGAAAACAAAGTTTAAAAGTTATTATGTTAGTAAAGAGAATGATGTGTTTTGCTTAATGACTGAACACACACACAAGAACAAACTCATGTCAGAACAGCTGTACACACAATGACACAACAGAGTTTATAATGTAATCTGCTGCAAAAACTTTGATGTCCCAGTTCCAGAAAATTTGTGGGAACATGAACCAAAAGTAATCCCTGAAAACATGGAAGTATCTACCGCTCACGTACAAACTAATGATCCCATCGAGCATGAACATCGAAAACAATGCGTTGTGACCAGATATCATACTTAGGTACAAAAAAGAGAAGAAGGCATTGCTGATTGCGGTGTTAATACCAGTGATTTTGGATTAAATGATGCAGAAATCAAGAAAATGACCAAACACCAAGACCTCAAGAATGAAATGAGAAGATCCTGGAAGCTGAAGAATGCCAAAATTGTACCAGTGATAGCTGGACCTGCAGGAATAATGACAAAGAACCTCACAGAGATATTAAACATAGAGGCAATTCCCCTGGACGCTCATCTGGTAGCGGCTGGATAACATATTAAGGCAACCACTGGTAGGCATGGATGACCCACACAATATATAATGGAGAAGAAAGTAAATATCCATGGATTTTTTTTTTAATGCCATGAACAAACCTTGGTACATCACGGGTCATAAAGGTCGTGGTCAAGTTTCATCGAAATTGTGTGTGTGGCTTCAGAAAAGAAAGCAAATACGTGTTTTGGGGGGCAACGCACCCCCCAACTGAACCCCTTAGACCCTAACTTTTATTTAATTTTGTGAACAAACTTTGGTACATCATGGGTGGTGAAAATGGTGGTTAAGTTTCATCGGAATTGCATGTAGTTTCTGAGAAGAGAAGAGAAGTTTCTGAGAAGTTTTCTGAGAAGAGAAGAGAAGAGAAGAGAAGAGAAGAAAGCAAACACATATTTTGGGGGGCAAACACCCTTAAATCTCTTTACAGCAGCTTTTTCTAATGTCATGAACAAACTTTGGTACGTCATGGGTGATGAAGGTTGTCGTGAAGTTTCATCGGAATTTTGTGCATCGTTTCAGAAGAAAGCAAATAACTCTTTGGGGAGGAAACCCACCCCCGTAAACTCCTTCTGTAGACCCCTCCAGACCTTTTTTCTATGCCATTATGCGTGATGAAGGTTTTTGTCAAATTTCATTGAAATCCTTTGTGTAGTTTCTGAGAAGAAGTTGCAAGAATTTGTGGACGGACGGATGACGCGCCATCCCGTAAGCTTCCTGGAACTACTTTACAGGTGAGCTAAAAACCAGCTCTCGGAATATTATTCCAAAGGAACTGCAGGTGGAAGCTGTCCAGGGCTCAGCGACGATCCTGAAGAGAGTCCTCGGCACAAAACTTTGAAAACAGAAAACTTCACAGTTTGGTCCATGAATCTTGACCCCTTACTGAAATGAAGGTGGATACTTTGAGTCTGCCCTGCTAGCACTCCATTCCACATTCTGAAACCCGCATTTGTAGATACCAATCAACGATAAATACGCACGCACACGCACACGCACACGCACACGCACACGCACACGCACACACACACACACACGTTTGGCCAATATCAGCAATTTTTCCGGAATCGGCAGATTGGAGTCGGTGTGATTGCCGAATACAGTACGTACTGTATACAACCTCAGAAATCTTGACGGAAAGTCATTTATTTTTTATTTATGGAAAGTATCCGTAAATGAAAATATTAATCAATGAAAATAATAATTAAAAATAAATAAATGAAAAATCAAATGCAGGTGAGCGATCCGAGACAATGAGAAACATGGTTTGTATGCTTACACAATGTGTAAGCACACCTCGCTTGTGTGTGTGTGTGTGTGTGTGTATGTATATGTATATATATATATATATATATATATATATATATATATATATATATATATATATATATATATATATATATATATATTGTATATGTGACAGAGATGGCTGTCCATTTGTCTGTTCGTGGTTTATGCTGATTGGCTGTGTCAGGCTCGGTGCAATGTGATTGGCTCCGATCAAGATTAAATAATGTATCGGAAAGGCTTATTAAAAACTGATATTCAAAATCTGATTCCTTATTTGAGAATCGGAACTCATGGCTTAAATAAGTATGTTGAAATATAGAGTGAAATCGAGAAAAATTAGGACAGAGAGATTCTTTTTTTTCCTCATTCGATATTATTAAATTAATCAGCTCTGGAGGACTAACATTTTGGCACCAAAATTCACTTTTTTCACTCTTTTAAAGGTTGCCATTATTGTATGCCAGATTTTTATTTAATGCCTCCCAAGGACATCAGTAGCGATGTTTTTGGATTCTGATTCTACTTTTATATGATACATTTTTAATGGATACATACAACAGGGAATCGCAGTTTGTTTATTAACAGTGCGTTACGATGCAACCTGACCGACAGGATGACCTCAAGGTACCCACACTTGTATTTAAGCTTTCTCGTCTGGGTTTGAATGTCTACCCAGCTATAAAATGTCATCCTGGTGTTTCACAGACAGGGTGAATCAACAATAATTCATGTGTCGTTCCTTCGCATTAAACTGGTCGTCCTGTCTTCTGACATTAGTTGACAGATGTTAATGATCCCCACTGTGACATTGCACAAAGCCTCACACAGCCAATTAGCGGAAACCATGAACAGACGAATGGACAGCCATCTCTGTCTTTAATATATCTAGATATGTTAACTTCCAACTTTCATGGCTTACAATCGTTCCCTTTCCCCCGTATATGAATAAATGGCTTAAAATAGATCTGATCAGAACTTCTTGATCATAATTCATACCTTCACCTCATGTTTCATTCCATTTGTGGCGAGAACACAGTATTGATGAGGTCTCTGCTCAAGTGGTCATACCTGGACAATTTCTCACTGAGACAATAGACCAGCATCCTTTGTTTACCAAAGCAACTTGGAAGCTTTGGTGGCCAGCTAGAAAACAATTCACTATTGTTTGACATTATACTGGTATTTAAAGACCTTAAAAAGTAATATTCGAAGAAGTCTTTTGAGTGCTATTGAGATGCGTCTTAGTGAAAAGACCTTAGACAACGACAATGTGTTTTATTTGTCACTTTTTGCAGATGGCCCCGAAGGTATAGATCTGCAAATACTCAGTCAGTATGTGACTGAAAATGGAATTTGCTATGTTAAGAAAGGTGAGAAGCTTAAAATGAAGTGTGTCTTCAATTCCCGTCCATGGAGACAACCCGTGTGGAAATTTCAGCAAAAAATATTCCATAGTTCTTCACAGCGGAATGGCGAATGGTTGGTGACAAACTCTGCTGCACTGAATCACTCTGGACAATACACATGCCTTGTACAGAACGAGGTGACCGAAATCACGATTGCAGTGTCGGTGAACATGACGGTGATGGGTGAGTACAATGATATTGGAATTCATGGAATACCATTCCAAGTATAATTAATAATCTCCAAAGCCACGAGTAATATTGTTGTTTTCGAGGGAAGTTGGAGTGGTGGGGGGGGAGGGAGGGTAGATATTACTTTAGAACAGATAGAAATGTATATAGTATGGTCTGTGTATGAGTAGTTAGCCCATCTCGATGTGATTAAGCAGGGAAACGTTACTTAAGGATCGTCTTGTTTAAAAGTGCAGCATACGGGGGATGGTGCATGGTAATAATTAGTTAGGGGTTAAGGTTAAGACAAGTGTATATTTCACCTCTTGTATGTCCCACCGGATGAGGCTCCCGAGGTGAGGCCTAAGCAAAGAGAGAGAGGGGGGGTGCCTTGGATCGCCTCTGAAGAGGTGGAGCTCGCCTTTGCGGAGGGCAGAATTTTTGGACCTCTCACAAGAGCGAGTAGACGGGAGTTGGGCATGAAGCAGAACAAGAAGGAGTAAAGTGGGAGTCAAGTCTGACCAGAGAGGAGGGATTGCACCAACATAGAAAGAGAGAATGTGCTGCAGAGAAAACAGTTGCTCTGTCTGTGGTGCCTCCCTACCTGCTTCCCTGCTTTCTCCTGTGCGTGCTCTTGCAGTGGCCCTGCATCATCATTCTTGCCTTGCCCTTCATCATTCCTGCCGTGTGCTTCATCATTACTGCAGGGTGCTTCGTTGTTCCTGCCGTGTGCCTTCGTCGTTCCTGCCGTGTGCCTTCGTCGTTCCTGCCGTGTGCCTTCGTCGTTCCTGCCGTGTGCCTTCGTCGTTCCTGCCGTGTGCCCTCACCGTTCCTGCCGTGTGCCCTTGTCGTTCCTGCCGTGTGCCCTCGTCATTCCTGCTGCGTACCTTTGTTGTCCTTCCTGTGGATTTCATTGTCTCATCGCCTCCTCATTGCCTTCTTATCCACCAGCAGAGCTAAGGCTTCATCCGGTTCTCATTCCCTTTCCCCGTATGTGATTATATCTGGTGTGTGGTACCATAGTTTTCAGAGTCTCGTGAATATAATTATTTGTTTATCGATTCCATGTTCCCCCTTTCTTCCCCACCTCAACCTGTTGTCATATTCCTGCATCTGTTCAACCATTCCTCGTTCATTTATTTGGTCGGAATTCGGGAAATAAACCAGTTGGATTTAAAAGAGTTAAGAGCCTCATGTGCTTCTGCAATTTCCGCGCGTGCAAAGCAGCCATTGTTCAAATGCAGTCCAAGGGAGTACAAGTCAGTTTGGTCCATCTGCCCAAAGCCAGTGTTAGTCGGTGGGAACATGACTATATATATATATATATATATATATATATATATATATATATATATATATATATATATATATATATATATATATATATATATATATACATACATATATATATATATATATATATATATATATATATATATATATATATATATAACATACATACATACATACATACATACATACATATATATATTTGAGGGTATCACGTTGGGCAAACGTCCAGGATGTTTCCGGCCGGATTAGGAGCCTACCCACTTCTACCTAGTTTCGTCTGGAATGCCAGGGCCAATTGAGTGACGCACCTGTGTACCCTGTCTTGCTGGGACATGAACAAGATATAAACTCGAGCAGTGGTTTTGCCAGTGAGGGGGTAAATTGTAAATTTAGTAATGGTGAATTAAGTGCCATGAACCAGAATATCCTCTCAAATGCGGCTATTCTGCTTCAGAAATCATAACAGTTCGTATCACTCAAGAGATCCAGTTCGTTAGAGGATGTGTATTTAAATGGGGAGGGAGGAGAACAGGAAAGGCACTCATACAATTTTAGATACAGTTCTATTTATACATATGCAGTCTGGATACAGTCCAGTCCAGGGGATACTGATACAGTCTGGGGTATCGTACAGACGGCAGATCTGTTTACCTTAAGACCTCAGCCACGCCACAGGAGAAACACAAGAGAGTTTTGACGGGACACGGAATATCCAATTGTGGCCCATGCAGGCGCCGCAAGTCCAACTCGGGCAGGAACCATGCTTCTGCATGACAGAAGGGGAGGGGGCTCGGCGAGATGCTGGGGCTGCCGCACTTGTCTGGAGAAGATCGGATGGTGTTATGATGGGAGGTACTAGCCTTCATGCTCGAGTTTCTCAGTAAAGGTAGCTCCCAGCCAAGCCTGAGACTCAACTGCACCGCAGACTCGGCACAAATCCTCGACTGATTGTACTTACTGTCTGTGGCCCCTTTTAATGCCTTGGTCTATGCTCTGCCCCGTGATGTCACCCAGGCCTGCCTGCTATCAGCCAATTGGCCGTTTAGGCGTCGCTCAAGCCAGAGCCCTGCCAAAAACCTTCGTGACCTATCCCGAATGTTCGAGTCTTCACCTGAGTACACCGAAACTACTGCCTCACTCGGCCCGCAAGGTTGCTTTCTTTAAAAGGATATAAAAGACTCACTGACAGAGGATAACTCAATGTGATGGGGTTTAGGGAGATGTGCGTTTCGACACAAACATCCATAGTGGGGACGACATGTTTTCTCGATGATATCATTGATGTATATTTCTAATACAGTTCGTTTTACCTGGCTCTTATTAGGTAAAATTAACTGTAATATGAATATGTAATAGAATGAGAAGACCCCAATTCTCTCTCTCTCTGGAAATGACTGTCATATCGCACCCCTGGTGGTAGCTGGTGTTATATATCATCTTGTATATAGAGAAATTAAACAACATTATGGTAATGTTGAAATCTGAGTGAGAATAATTCAAAATTTTCAAAATGTTTCATTTCACTCATTTTAAACGAGGTTAAAACCAAATAATCCAACATGGAGTTTCACAGCGAAGTGGAAGTGATTTTTGCTCACCCTATTATACAGAGTAGCAAGGATGGGTGACGAAGGTGATGTCAGCTCCATCAATTTCAATACCAATGAAAAGGTTGGATGTATACCGATAATGATGTGTTATTAATTAAAAAAACAGCACATATGCAGATACATAATATAATGTAACTAATCATCCTGACTTTATTCTCACTTATCATTCTGACTGATGAAAAACCAACAAAGAAAGTTTAAAATAACTTAACAATATGCATTATGGTGATGAAATCTGAGTGGGAATAATTCGAAATTTTCAAAACGATGAATTTCACCCATTTTAAGTGGAAGTTAAAAGCAAAGCAAACAAAGAAAAAAAGAAAGAGCAATCAGCGATTGCAGACCCTTGGCAGGATTTATTTTGATTGGTGCTTGTGTGCTGGTGTGTTACATAATTAATAAGAGACAAAACTAGAACTGACACTTTATAACTGCTGGCAGTGATGACCGGGTAGCAAAATGTCCCGCTTTGATCGGACACTTGACCCTAACCCATGACATTTTTTTGTTATTCAATTGAATTCAGAATGGGATTAAATTCAAATCAAATGGAAGATCAAATCGGTACAGTGCTGCATTGGAGTAATCAGAAGAAATCCAAACAAAAAAAAGTAAAGATGAAATCATCAGGAGGAACCTGGAAATGATTCGGGTTTCAGATGCTACTCCTCTACCCTCAACCCCATCCAGGCACAGCCAAGTGAGCCTTATTTAAGAAAATAAAAATAAAAAAGAACCAAGATTCAAGAAATTAAATGATTTTGGCTGCCAGACCATGCATCCCAATCAGGTTGAAATTTAAAACACATATTCCCCATCACCACGACATCATAATTGTGAAACTCATGTCGATCGATGCAGCGGTTCAAGAGAAATAATTCTCTTAACATTTTCGTTCTATCCAATATGATTGCCAGACCATGTGACCTATCAATTATTCGTAAACATCCTGGTATCTCTAAGGCTTGGGGAACATGTATATAAAGTTCCCCTTGATCTGTGCAGCCATTCTGGAGAAGATTTTTTAAGGTGTTTTAAAAAAAACAAAAAATAGGGCTGCCAAACCACATGACCGATGGCATCAATTTTTTTATGGCGACCAATTTATCCCTCGATGACCCTCAAAATTTTTCATACTGATCGAATGTAGCATTGTACGTATGCAATTATGATGTCATAACGAAGGCACCTATGACTTCATTAAAAAAAAAATCACACTTATTCCCCATGCGGAGTTTTTCCATGGTGCAGTTTCAGAGATAGAGATCCAAAGTTTTTCCTTTTTTCCAACATGGCTGCCACACCACATGACCAATGACATCATAAATATCATTAAAACATTATACACTAGCAAATACAACCCATCGCTTTGCTGATGAGGATATGAAGGAGGGAGGAGAGAAAGAAAGGGGGGAAGGGAAGGCAGCATGAAGGGAGGGGATGGAAGTGTGAGGGGAGGGGAAGGGAAGGCAGCAGGAGGGGAGCACAAGATAGGACAGCGTGAGGGGAGGCTCACAGTAAGGCAGTGTGAGGGGAGGGTCCACCATCCGGACACGTATGGAGATGACCAGCGTCCAGACACATGTCGAGATAACCACCGTCCAGACACATTTGTAGATAACCACCATCTGGATACCTGCAGAGATAACCACCGTCTGGATACATGTGGAGATAATCACCATCCGAAAATGTCCGGAGAAAACCAACATCCATCCATAAACACAGTCCAGATACATTGGGAGAGAGCGAGAGAGAGGGTGGAGAGAGAGGGAGGGGTGGGGTGAGGGGAGAAAGGGAGGTTTGGGAGGAGGATGTTTCCCTCTTTTAGGAGGGGGTGGAGCGAGGATGGGACAAAGTGAGCGAGGGATGGGGCCAGGGGAGTTAGCAGAGAGAATGTTATGCTCTTTTTAAACAAAACACACTCACGCGTGCGTGCGCGCACACACAAACACACACACACACACACACACACACACACACACACACACACACACACACACACACACACATCGTGTGATGCGGGTGGAAAAAATTTGCCTCTGTAACTTCGAAAACACGTTAATAGGGCAAACGGCTCGAAAATCGGGTGTAATCAAATATTTTGCTTTGACACTCACAAAGAGAAGCCATATAACTTTCATAAAGCACAACCAATTCATATAAAATTACCAGTTGCTTTAGAAACAGTCACAAGGACAAAGGAAAACATGATCGCTTGTTCGCTGCTGAGGTTAAAAGTTAAACCCTCCACCACCCATCATCATCATAAGATAGGGGATGAAACTTAGCCACCCTGGTACCTGCATCCAAGCATGCTGGCATGCATACAGACCTGCAGAGAGTCCTTTTACAAATCCAAATATACTCGTATGTACCCATCCGTGTGTGCTGTCTAAGTACCTCCAGAACTTGAAGCATGTGCCGACTGTACATCCCTATCGGGACACGAACTGTACCGCTATCGACTGAAGCAGAGTTGGTCGCTTGGCATGTGACTTATGCATTCAAGCAAGCACTCCAATGAAGTGGTTGACAAGGAACGGCTGGCTTGGCAAGCAATAACAAGCTGATTGGTAATGGCATATCCCCGCAAAAAAACTAAATATTGCCGGTTTCTTAACATTTTCAGATTTCACTCCAGATTTTGAGTTATCTAGTTGGTGATCCAATCGATTCTCCAAACTCAAATTATATTTTGATGATATACTTGAATTAGTCTGTGAGAGTAGATCGTGGAAAATCGCAGAATATAATGCATGTAATCACTCCAAGGTCCTAATTTGAAAACTATAGCACTTACAAAAGCGATGTATGCAGCGATTTGCAGGAATGTAGATGAGGCATTCAATGATGTAAGTGAGGAAAGTGAAAAAAAAAAAAACATTTTTAGTGCTTTATGGTTGATAAACCATTGTGGCCTGTTCCAACTCAAGGCATTATTGAGCAGTCCCCCATAAAATGGCGAATCGAGGATGCGCCTGATAAAGGATATAATTAAATTAGGCCGTTAATTATCTTCAAAAGGGTTGTTTTAATTAAACCAAACACCCAGTTTTCATTCATGCACCACCTTGGGATTCCTTTTGTATGCATGCAAAGTTTCAGGGTAATAGGTTTCATGGTTTTGGGGTTATGGAGGAGACACACTGAAACAAAGACACACACACACACACTAATTGAGGTTTCAGTACCCAGTGAAATCAAGAAAATAACCAAATACCAAGATCTCAAAAATGAAGTAAAGAATCCTGGAAGTTGAAGAGATCCGAAATTGTGCCAGTGATCATTGGAGCAATGGGAATGATGAAGAAGAACCTTGCAGTGATCTTAAAAAAACATTCCTTGAAATATTCCCTCAAACGAACTGCAGTGGGAAGCTATCCGGGGCTCAGTGACGGTCCTCAAAAGAGCCCTCGGAACAAAACTTGGAGAACAAGACAACTTCACACCTTGGTCAATGATTCGTGACCACCCTTACAGAAATAGAGGTTAATACTTCGAGACCTCTGTTCCACCTTCTGAAACTTGCATATGGATAGCACAACCAACAACACATTATGAAAGCAGATTGCGCAAAAAGGTTAAACAAAGCGATGTCCTGAAAAAATAAAATTGCACATTTTCAGCAAATGAGACACCTCCAGAGGCACCCACCACACGGCACCGTGGGGCCCAACAAAGCCGGAAACTTACGTCAAATCAATGTGTTAGAATGAAAGCACTGGTGCTTTTACTGAAATGAACAACCAAGCACCTTGGAGAGCACTCACCAAGTGGCTTCAGCATTCCAACCAAATGGTTGATAAGGAACGGCTGGCTTGGCAAGTGGTTAACATTTGCCGATCTGTCATATTACACACCTCTTGGAGACAACAAAATATAAAACTGTCCGAATTCGACAAATGAACACTTTTTCAGCAGTTGGAACTGCTGCTAAATTCAATTCTGGAAATAAAATTTTGTAATTCGGCTTACTTTAAGAGATTTCAGAGGTTATGGCATGTGTGGAAATGATAAAAAGCCATGAACGCTGGCATCTCTGGGCATTTGTTGCAATGTATCCAGCAATTCGTAGATATGATGATCAGGCATTCCATGATGTGAGTGAGGTAAGGAATTTTTTTTTATCATTAAGGAATCATTGTGGCCTGTTCCAAGTCAAGGCATGGTTGAGGTTTTTTTTTGCTGTATGGGGTTTTTGTAATTTTGCTGTACGGAGTTAAATGGCTAGCCCATATTTATGGACAACTAAAATGGCTGCCAGTCAGCCCTCTTTAATCAGATCACAAAATATAGTGAGGTGCCTGTGTGTGCCATCATGTCCTGTGCTTGTTCCAAGTTTGAACAAAATTGGACCATGCATGTCTGAGAAATGGTTGGGGACACATTTAAGTCACAAAATGGCCACCAGCCGGCCATCTTGGATCTGATCTCGAAGAAAATGATGTGCATATGTAAACCATCACTCTTTATCTATGTGCCAAGTTTGGATGACATTGATAAATGCATGTCTGAGAAATGGTGGAGGACGTGTTCAACATCGGGTTTTTTACAACTAAAATTGCCACCAGTTTGCCATCTTGGATCTGGTCTTGAAAAAAAAAAAAAAGAATAGGAATGAAGATGGGAATGGCACACATATGTATGCCATCATCCTTTATCTGTGTGCCAAGTTTGAACAACATTGATAAATGCATGTCTGAGAAATGGTTGTGAGTACATCTTCGATACCGGGGAGGGGGTTACAACTAAAATAACCGCCAGTCTATCAGTCGGACATATTTGATCAGATCACAAAACAAAGTGAGGTGCACGTGAATGCCATCATGTGCTGTGCTTGTGCCAAGTTTGAATGAAATCGGAACATGCATGTCTGAGAAATAGTTGAGAACACATTTAAGTAACAAAATGGCTGCCAGTCTGCCATCTTGGATCTGATCTCGAAAATAAACGACATCCTTATGTAAGCCATCATGTGTTGTCTTAGGCCAAGTACAAATAAAATCGGTCCATACATGGCTGAGATATGGTTGCAGACGCACACACGCATGCACGGACACAAAAATTGAAACCAAATCCATAAGCCCCGTTTCCGACTCAGTCCAACGAAAGCTAACAAAGAGAAATGTGAAAAAGTAGAAAGAAGGAACAAAGGAACAAAGAACAAAGATGGGAAGAACCCGAATAGATAGATTTCAGCAGTTACTCTTCAGGCTCAAACACTGCAACAGGTACAGGCTACCAGAGGTCCGTCAGCAGGGAAGCACAGGCCACACAGCATCAGGGTATGGTGGAAACATAATCAAATGGAAGACCAAATACTGCATTGGAGTCACCAGAAGGAATCCCACTCATAGCCTTTCAAGAAAGGGAACAAGCTGATGAAAACAAATTTCACATATTCACTAGTTTGCTACTTTTATTTTACTTTCTTGAATTCGCATTCATATAACTGGTGTTGATTACTTCAATAATTTATTATTATTTACTGTACAAAAATCCATAAACTGTTTGCTCCATAATTTATTTGTGGTATAAAAGTGGACATTGCGAGCACATGATAATATAATGTGGGGGATCCACTTGATTTGTGAAGCTGGGCCGGCAGTTTGTCATAATATTAAGAAAACACAGACAGATAACAAAATAATGATTTCAGCAGTTGAGAACGGGAGGGGGGGGGAAGTGGGAGCTTACACACATATGAAGGTGGAGGGGGGGGGAGGAGCACCATTATCCTCTCCTAATACACTCTGACACGTGTCCTATAATTTTCACACAGTTGCCGTCCATGCACGTGCGCTAAACATTTACAATACTAATGGCATAACTCGGCCATATTACTCCCAATACCGCCTATCACATTCCTGCAACAATAACACTTTTTCAATCTCCAAATTTATTTTATATACAGAACCATATATATATTATATCTATATGAGCCTGGTGTTGGCGCAGTGGTTAGGGCAGCGGCTTGGGATCCAACAGGTCCTGAGTTCAAGCCCCGTTGGGCCACTGAATTAATACACCAGGGGGTTGACTCAGCCTGTCATCCTTCCGAGGTCGGCGAAATGAGTACCAGTGTACTGGGCCGGTGTATACCCCGGTTAAAATAGGTGTACCATATCCCTGTGTCGTAAGAGGCGACCAGGGTTGCGTCAGGAAGGGCATCCGGCGTAAAACATGTGCCAAATCACTATGCGGATCATATGAATGATCCGCTGTGGCGACCCCTAACGGGAGCAGCCGAAAGAAGAAGAAGAAGATATATATTATATCTATATGTATAAACGACAGATGTGGTCATCATTGGTTAGATATTTATTGATATGCCATCGTGATGAGGGCAAATAAGCCTGAAATCTGGATCGGTGGCTCCGTTTGATGTTTAACTGATGTTGACCATATATTCTTTGTCTGACAGAGTCGCCAGCCCAAGGCCTCCCGGTTGGAGGTGACAGTTTGGTGTAGGATTATGTCCAATGGAGATTGGGGAAGTGCTCGTCACACTCCACACATTTTGATTTACCTGCCGATCACATCACGTGCCTTCTAGTTGAATGGTTTGCATTAGCAGGGACAATTGTTTGGGTGGCAGATGGACAGTTGTTCTTTGTGGATTATGCGGTTTTACTGTGTGAGATACTTCTCGATTTGAAGTTTTAAAATACTGGTTCGGATTTTTATTTTCTTGGGGTATTGTAAGTACAGTATCTCTTTCCTAGAACGTTTATAACTCCCCTCGTATGGAATGTTTAGGCCAAATATTTCACATTATCCTTCAATTACCTGCTCATGACATTTCTCTCCCTTTTTGTCTCGCCAGTTCCTTGCTCCAAGCCATCTGTTCAGTTGCAGCGAGCACGTGTTAATGAACACAACAACATGTCGTTGACGTGTCAGCATCTCAACGGAACGTCGGCTCGATACACATGGAACAAAAACGGCCACCGGATAATCCCAAGCAATCGATTCGTTTTCCTGGACCGCGGTCACAACCTCGTCATCTTGGGAGTGCAGAGACCTGATCAAGGCATCTACCAGTGCAGCGCAGCAAATGCATTCGGCAGAGAAACGAGTGACCCTGTTACTGTACATGTGAATTGTATGTTGAAACATCTCCTAACTATTTATCAGATTGACCTCTCTCTCACCCTGTGCCATTTCAGCAATTTTAAGGAAGTTTGCAGTGTCTGAATGAATGAACAACCTCCTCATTTTAAGTGTATGATTAACATGTTGAACCTCAGGATGGACCATGTTAGCTTTACCATTACATGATATTGTTTCGGAATAAATTCCTGTTCGACAAATTAATCTCAATGTTTCGATAATTGCGTTAATTTTGAATGTTAAGCCACGGACTTGCTGATCACCTTTGGAATTCTGGGAATTTTTGTAAATGTCACTTCGCAACTGCCAATGTTGGTGCATTAACTAACATCATCATCCTTTTGCCTTTTCAGATAAAAGCAACACCACATGGATTGTGAGCGTTTGTGTGGTTTTGGCGTTACTGATGTGTGCAGTGGTTGCGGCTGCATATTTTAAGGTAGGACAATTGCTTTGCAAACAGCAGCGTTTGATAATACAATTTCCATGTTAATTACTATTACTGAATAAATAGAAAAATTTCATTACATTATGCCTCTTCCTGATATGTGCCAGTTTCTCCTGCCTCATCCACATTGTGTTAAGAATGACTGTTTTTGAGCTTGGTTTGGTCCACCCATCTTACATACAGGTAGTGGACCAAAAAATGGAAACACCTGGTTAAATGAGGGACACCAAGTATTATATTGAAAGTAACTCTTGCCTGACTTTGAAGGCTTCCACACAGGTGTGACCCAAGTTTTAATTTAGCAAATAACATCCCAGCATACTTAGGGTCATGTATAAAAATGCTGCACATGCCTGGTTGCCTATAATTATGGCTAGCATAGCTGCAAGAGGAAACCTCACCGATAATTATGGCTAGCATGGCTGCAAAAGAGGATAACTCAGTGACTTTGAAAGAGGGGTGGTTGTTGGGGCACGCTTACCAGACATCATCATCAGCAAAGGGCAATGGTGGGTGGAAGCGTATACCCCAGGATCATCATATCCATGCATTAATTTGAAGTGTAAGGCAAGAATGCTTGGTTCCAACAACGAAGGGTTCTGGTGGTTCTGTGATGTTTTGGGCACATTTTTCTGGCATGGTTTGGATGCAGTCATTCCCTTAGAAGGCAAGATCAATGTCAATCACGACTTGATGGTACTGCGTCTTCCACGATGACGATGCCCCAATCCACAGAGCATGTGGAGTCACATAATGGATTGATGATCATGTCACTGATGCTATCCATCTGTCATGGCATTCTCAGTCACCAGATCTGAACCCAATCCAGCATTTATGGGATATTCTGGAACGACGCCTGAGACAGCGTTTTCCACCTCCATCAAACAGGTGTGAGTTGATTGACTTTCTTGTGGAATAATGGTGCCGCATACCTCCTGCAGAATTCCAGACACTGGTGGACTCCATGCCACGGCGCAAACATTCATAGGGCGCTGGGCATACGAGGTGGCCCAACGCCCTATTAAAAAAATTCTCGGATCCAGATCCTGATTCGGATCTTCACCAAAATCTAATCATTTTGTCTTTGCCACATACTCCAGCACTCCACCAAATTTCACAACTTTTTGAAATATTGTGTTCACAAACAAACAGACAGACAAACGGATGAAAACATAAACTCCATCCACCTTCGGTGGCGGAGCTAATAAAAGGGCTAACCATAGATAATTCAGCTTGGGAACAGGCATTTTTGGATTCTGCATGTCTAAATTAAGATAAAAAGCATTGTTCCAAAATTTTACCTTAAATTTCCTCAAGATGCCTCTTTTTCTGGAAATCTGACGAGTCTAGACCAGTCGGATTTTGCAATAAGAAGGCTGAATATACTTCTGGAGGCATTTTGTGTTAAAAGTTGGGATCAAAGCTTTTTATGCTAATTTGAACATGCTGAATCCAAAAATGCTTGTTCCCAAGCTGAATTCTGGGTCTTTAACACCTTAATTGGTTCACGAAAAAATAAGTGACCACTGTATTCATTATTGTTGTGTGTCTGTCTGTCTGTCCGAGCATAGCTCTGTGGGTTTTGATCCGATCCTGATAAAATTTTGGTGGGAGGTTTATATCATGATCGAGTTGTGTTTTCCTGAAAATGGGCGTGGTGCGCCCATTATGGGCGGAGCCACGCCCAAAAAACATGTGTTTTTAGGGGTTGGCAGATTTCAATTTGCTTCTTCTCCTCGGGGGTTTGTCGAATCTGACAGGGGTTTCGGTATTTGGTTAGCCCAATGGCACCTGCATAGCCCCACGGAGCTCGATTTTTTTTTCATTTTCATCCCAAGTTCAAGGTCACAAGGTCATGAACTTAGAAAATTGCGAATTTTGACATAAAAAATTATCTTCTCCGAGGGGTTTGTCGAATCTGGCTGGGGTTAAAGTATTTGGTTAGCCCAATGGCACCTGCATAGCCCCATGGAGCTCGATTTTTCATTATCGTCACAAACTTAGAAAATTGCGAATTGTGTTTTTAGGGGGTAGCCGATTTCAATTTGCATCTTCTCCTAGGGGGTTTGTCGAATCTGGCAGGGGTTTTCGGTAGTTGGTTAGCCCAATGACACCTGCATAGCCCAATGGAGCTCAATTTTTTTATTTTTGTCCCAAGGTCAAGGTCACAAGGTCACGAACTTAGAAAATTGCGAATTTTGACGTAAAAATCCATCTTCTCCGAGGGGTTTGTCGAATCTGGCAGGGTTTCGGTATTTGGTTAGCCCAATGGCACCTGCTGATCAGGTGATCAGGTCACGAACTTCAAAAATTTCGAATTTTGACATAAAAATCATACGACCGCCCAAACTTTGAGAGCTGGGATGACAATATTTTTTATGCATAATCTTGAGGTCATTCCCCACCTAAATTCTTGAAACCATCTTGCTCTGTCTCGAACACCTTGCCCGTAGCGCCCCCTTCAAGCTTGTTTTTACGCTGATTTCATCAAAGTATGGATAATCCGAGGAGTGCGAAATGCCATATAGCCTATATGACGTTATATTGTTCCTGGAATATTCCAGAGGAAGTTTTGCAACAAAGGTCATAATCCTTGACCTTTGACCTTTAAAGTTCACAAAGGTCAAATTTTCAAAGTTGTGGGAATCGAACCGGGTTTTCGACCTTCTTCGACGAACTAACTCCAATAAGCTATAGCACGTATCATGTTTCCTTATTTTAATGTCCACAACATTGTTTTGTGACCTTTAAAGGTTATGCAAAGGTCAATTTTTTTAAGTTGTTGAACGAAACCGGGTTTTCGACATTTTGCACCTTATAACCCGTCACTCGTACCACATCATGTTGATCATTTTTATAACTTGGTCAAACATTATCATTGTCTCATCCTTGACGTCTGAAACAATCCACATCGTCAAATACCGCTCGTGAGCCATCGTCATCTTCAGACTTGTTTCCAATTTAAAATGTGTGTGCTAAATTAAGTCGACTAATTGAAAGTGCCACTGATGACATGTTTTTCATCAATAAATTGCAAAAAAAAATACCCACATATACCCCTCTTTATTAATTTTCACATTATAAATGAAGATCTATTGTTGTTGTATTTGAATTTGATAATAATTAACCATTTAAGTTTTGTGGAAGAATCGACAGAATTACCCTGCTATATCTCCCATTCACAGTGTGTTACACAGAGTAATTTATAGGTTTGAGGGTTGTGGAGTAGCGGCTGAAACCCGAATCCTATCCAGGTTCCCCCTGATGACTCCATCTTTGTTCTTCACTTCTTCGGGTTTCTTCTTGGTCTTCCGTTTCATTATATGAAAAAATCCAGCAATTTGGTCAATTTACAATGCACATGATGGAAAATATATTGTGATGGATATGCGAAACCGTCACACCTCAAGGTAATGGCACACAACATATAGCGGTTCCTGAGACAGTTATTTCATTTGTATTCACTCCAGATAGCGCTGCATACCTGGTGTTGGCTTAATGGTGAGGATGGTGGGCTTGGGATCTGAGGGTCCTGAGTTCAAATCCCACTCACCTGTTGAATTTATACCAGGTGGGGTTGACTCTGCCTGTCATCCTTCCGAGGTCAGCAAAATGAGTGCCAGCATGCTGGTGTCCTGTGTCGGAGTGGTGACCCATCCAGGATTGTGTCCAATAGCCAAGGAGACTGCTTAGGCAGCACCAACGCTCTGCACAGTGTATGGTCCCAATGGATGGATAGACCTATCCTTGTGTGTTGTGGGTTTATGGGTCATATGCATTGTGTGGGCTTTAGGTAGGTTTTTCTGCCCTTTCTTTACTTATTTTGCTTTGCTGCACACACAAGTCTCCTTCACGCATGCATGCACACCAAAGACCATCGCATCAGGCAGTCATTAGTATACGCACGTCAAAACCATTAAAATCATGTGCCATAACTCAACAGACCTAAGCCCTCACCATACCCGATACCAAACACTACAACATTTCATACACCAACAAGACTCCTTCATTATAATCGCCACACCATCAAACCACAACTCAAGCTTGCTTACACTCGCCATTGATGTCACAAACACCACGAACCATCATGCCAAAGCTCACTGCTACATTGATGCTGCCATCACTCACCTACGTCCACGACTGCCTTTTGGAACTGAAAGGGAACGTAGGAGTGCGGCACACCATCGCTGTAGCTCGTGTCTGGACGTACAGACCTCTAACTTGGAGCGTGTGCGCTAGACTCCGTTCGATATCGTATCAGTAGCAGCTTGGCAGAATTAGCAGAATGGAGCCCACAGAGCAGAGTGCAGAATGGGCGGAAGAGCCAGGTGCCAGACTGAGCACAGGGTCAGAGTAATAACAGTACACTTACAACCCTCCTTACACTTTGATAAGCCTATCTCCTCACACGATCTTTTCTTTATTTCCATCTCATCGACTGTGAATGCATAAAAAGAGCATCAGTGATTACCTGGGTCCACAGATACACATGTTACATCTTCTTCTCTGCACATCACTTGCCAATCTCCATACCTCCTCCGATCATGGACCATAGATACCATCAGTTTTTCTCCTCCTTCTCCCTCTTTAGCGACTGGGTTTGTGCAGGTCCATCGACCTCAACTGGTAAATAAGATGTGAACCAAAAAGAAAGCATGAGGTGGTTGCAACAAGTTAGTAAGTGACCACTATATTTGTGATGGATGTGTGTCTGTCTGTCTGTCCCGAGCATAGCTCCGTGGGTTTTGATCCGATCTTGATAAAAATTTGGGTGGGAGGTTTATATTATGATCTAGTTGTGTTTTCTTGAGATGGGCGTGCTGCGCCCATTATTGGCGGAGCCACGCCCAAAAAACGTGTTTTTAGGGGGTAGCCAATTTCAATTTGCATCTTCTCTTAGGGGGTTTGTCGAATCTGGCAGGGGTTTCTGTATTTGGTTAGCCCAATGGCACCTGCATAGCCCCACGAGCTCGATTTTTCATTTTCGTCCCAAGGTCAAGGTCACAAGGTCACGAACTCAGAAAATGTCAAAAAAATCAATAAATTGGGCATCGAGCTCCTAGGGTTTTCAACTGTTTCGAATGAAAGTTGGTATGCAAGTAGTGCTCTTCGAGTACTACAACTTTCATCATTTACGTTTTTCCCGATTCCTGCCAGTTTGCCCGTGGCGTCCCCTCGAAGGTCAAAAAATAAAAAAAAGGCGAACCGTGTACATTGCTCGTGAACCATCACCATCTCCAGACTTGTCTCTCTTACTATCTAATGTTTCTCCAGATTGATTCTGATGGCACCTGTCATGTTAGTGTAAGATAAGATTGTAGAAGGATTACAATGGGTTAGCTCTGCACTGTCTTTCTTTTGTAAATAACTGCATTTATTTTGCCACACCTCACCCATCCTTGCTTTCCTGGCTCCACAAATTTTGTTTTGTCGTAAATCCCTTGCTTATTGTGCCACATACCTTTCCTCACCCTTTCTATTCATAAAATTGCGTGCATTGTGAATGTACCCAGTTCATAGTGTTTTTTCCTCCATTGATCCAGCATAGTCCGCACGTAGTGTTCGGCGGAAAGTTCTACCCCACATGATTTGCTCTGTAAGCCAGCATACACTTACTGTATCGCTCGGCAGTATTCCGAGTGTGCGCTGAGGGCACGAAACCCCCTTGGTGCGGTCATCCAAAGGTAAGGTAACCACGTAAAGTAGTGACACCCTGCCAGGATTGGCAGTACCAATCGGCGTTGGTGGTTGATGAGCAATCCGCCGAGCTGCGGAGTTATCCACAGCTGGTGGCCTCAGGATCGGGTGTTCAGGAGGAACTCGAGCGCTTCCCTTTGAGGTGAACCATGAACCCCATGCCATAACAATATATTTATATGTCAAGATGATTGTTAAGCTTTGCAATACTCAATACTTTAAATGTGTGGACAAACTAAAAGACCCTTTTATTAAATAATAGTATGACATCCACTCAACATGTACATGCACTATAGCCATCAAGATGTCTCATCCAAGTACTGTATTACACGTTTCGATTGCAATTCATGTTGTTGCAATCCAAGAAAGAAAGGAATGGCCCTTTTTTTTTTAACTGAAATATATATGAACAGAGCAACGAAAATAAGGCAAATATTTCAATTATTAACTAAGATGCCTATTTCATACTATGCATGAGTAACATATATCAGCAGGAATCAATCATATAACTTACTATAACTCACCAAAACCAGAATAACTTTGAGCATGTGACCGAACAAATTTCACTTGCCATTACTCCAAATTCTTGCACGCGTGTTCATCATCATTACATCTACATACAGCTGTACATCGCAAACCAGATCCACAACATATGCAACGAAGGGTGAGATGGTGTTTTTTTGCATGAAAATGACAATATTTGTAAGCATGACGAATTGATAGGACTCAGAGACGTGAGAACTGTCTGCAGTTCCATTTCACACTTTTTCCATCCTATTTGTGTAGGTTGGGGAAGCTTTGGATTGGGTAGGTGAGCACACCTCCGCGTAGTTGCTTGGAAATGTACTCTTTTCAATGCAACTGAAGAGCATCGCTTGTTAGGGGCAAAGCTTCCTGTTTGCAAGTTTTGGGAAAGAGAATAATGGAGTCTGTTTGCAGCATATTGCATAAATACATATGACAAATGAAGTTTTCTCTGTCAGCTCAGCTTTCTCCCTTGTAAACTCGACTTCCCCTAATGGTTTCAGTAGGTCAAGATTTTCCTTCAAAACCCTCCATGATGTATGCTTGGAGTGATTTGCAGAAACAGATGTGGTATCACACCCAGGTAGCACATGGAAAGACAAAAGTGCAGGTGCTGAGTTTGTTGGTAACTGTTAAACACTTCAGCAATGGGAATGTATTTTTGTTTGTGGGAAAACTTTCAGCCAGCTAAATATGGCGCATAGCATATATTTGGGATGAAATGGGGGATCTCAGGTTGTAGGACAGTGTCCAACTGCACAATGCAGTGGTGGTCTTTGTGATACCAACAAATCCACCCCTGTTCTTCCCAGTCACATTTAGCCATTCCATGGCTTGATAGACCTGGATTGTTTTTGATAAGTAATTAGGTAAATTTGTACTAGCAAGATAATTCCAATAACTAAAATCTTATCTGGAGCTCTGACTAGTACAACATCACAGATAAACATGTCCATGTATTTCATCTTCTTTTTAATATTTTTAATTTGAAGACAGCAATTATTTATTTAATCAATGAAAATTGGATTTAATTAACTATAATATGTGCTTTCCCTGTCAGTTCAGTTATTAAAAACATGATATTGATATAATTTTTAATTACGATCGTTAACTTGGCAAACACATTTTGAAATGGAAACTACAAGGGCACTCTGTAGAGCACAAACCTCTGCCCAGCTGATTACTTTAGGTTTTGTATCCCACTCATAGGCCGGATCTGGATTCGGACCTGTATCAAAATCTAATCAGCTTGTTCTTGTCACCTAACCAACTTTGGATTGGATCCACCAAGTTTCATCCGAATCCGTCCACAACTTTTTGAGATGTCCTGCTATATATCGTTTTAGCTATATCACTCCAGGATCCAGAGGCAGATCTTCACCAAAATAGAATCAATTCTTCCTGTTTACATATACAACATGCCCACCAAGTTTCGTCCAAATCTGTCAACAACTTTTTGAGATATCCTGTTAGATGTTGTTTTTGGCTCGATCTCTCAATGGTGAAAAATCTCTTTAAGTGACTTCACATTGATGTTTGCATTTTTTGTCCACAACCTATATGTGGGGAAAGAGGTGGGGGATTCAGATTTCTGTAGCTGGAGGAAGGAAGGTGGAAGTCAAAATTTCTGCTATGTTTGCATACGTAATAAATAGATAGCCCCTTCGAATCGCTATCTTAAATGTGCCCAAACCCATCATATATTAGAAAATTGGCAGAGTCCAGTTCAGTTAGTCTATCATTCAATCATATTGTAGAGAATCTGCAGGTTGTGTCATCATCATGTGGGTGCAGCAGCTCATGGCACCTCTTCAGTAGTCTGTGTCAAGGAAGAGACCCTACACTGGCTTGGGTGTAGGGTTGGGATTTGAACCTGCAATCAGACTTTAATGTTAAAGCTCAAGCTATTTGGTCAACCGAGAGTTCCATTAATACTTGGATGGGATGCATCCACGGAAGGCCAGGGAATGGTCGCGATACCAGCAGTGGTCACTGCAGCTTCCAGCACATAATCCTGTGGATGGGAATGTGAAGGAAGTTGTCCGAAAAGGTTGTGGACGTTAACGATCCCACGGCATCTCTAAAAAAGGCTGTTGTGTGTTTGGAAGCTTGACCAAATTCTCTGCCTAGAAATGAAATGAGATCCATCAATGTACATATCTATCCTAGCGTTTGATTTAATGCACAAAGCCATATTGTTTGTAAATTGTATGCCATATGATTAGTGTTCTTGTTTTTATTTTTTTGCAGTGCCGGAAATCAATTCAGGCAGCGGACAAATGAAAGTTGAACCAATGAAGACCATTTGAAATGGACACCCAAGTGCTCTTGAGTTGGGATATTTTTGATATTACTTTCATTGAATGAAATAGATATACTGGAGTTGCAGACCAAACGTATTCCTCCTCGCACCCTCCTCTCACCCCTACCCTTCCTCCTATTTTAGGATTTATTCTCAACAACCACACACCATTCAATGAGGTTTCCATAGTTCTTGTGGGAATTGAGTGTTTGCCTTGTTACATTGAGTTTGTATTGATGTTTTTCTTTTTGCTTGCACACATCAACATTGATGCAGTTCACTGTATTGTGTTGTGCAGTGTGGAGGAGGACAGTAGCAAAGATGATGTGGTGTTAGAGTGCGACGTCATGTTTTAACTGTGTGACTTTTAGATTGAAAGGACCCAGCTCAACAACCTACTGGGATGTTCAAATAAACCTTCTTATGGCATATTGGAGGAGACGTGGTGCTGAGGCCTCTGATTTTGGAATACATTGTTACCTCCGCCAAGGAAGGTGAAGGAGGTTATGTTTTCACCCCTTGCTGTCTGTTTGCCTGCTTGTGTACAGGGTATCTCAAAAAAAAATTGTGGACGGTTTCGTATGAAACTTGGTGGACACGTTGGGTGTGTGATAAGGACGAATTGATTCGATTTTTGGTGAAGATCCGAATCTGGATCTGGAGAGGAGAATTATTTAATTTATAAAAGTTATTCTTCACCGTTGAGCGATAGGGCCAAAAACGATATAGTGCTGTATAGCGTGATATTTCAAAAATGTGTTGTGCCCGATATGTTCTCGTGGATCAGGAATTACGTAGTGGAGGTATGCGCTCAACCGAGTGTCCTAGTTTATCTATAGTTTGTCAGATGGGTTTTATCAAGTACAAGTTGACAAAAGATTGTTAAAGGAGAACCCAAATGCAATTTTTGTTTGTTTGGTTGTTTTCTGAAAACCATTGAAAATCATTAATCACGGTCTTATATAAAGGGAAAAAAATTTTTGGAATTTTTTGCCAATCACAAAGTGCAGAAAAAAGTCCTAAAGTGTCGATTTTACATTTTTGCCAGTGACATCCCACTCTGAAGCCACCTTGATTCAAATGGCGGCTCACATAGAGGCACAGTGCACGTCGAGCTTGGATTCCGTTATCGATTCCACCGTCATTCGCGACTCTGAAGGTTCTCCGAATGTTGAAACTGATCAGTGGGATTTTGAAGAAACGAATGGAGACAAAATTTGTGATGGAAACACTTTCTGTGAGATTATGGAGCCGTATTGTTTTGGGCCTTATGCGAGCAATTCAGACGAACATGGCGACGATGGAAGTGTTCGTGAAGATGAAAATGCCGGTCACAGGTTCACCAAAGATTGAGAGTTTTGTTTTTCGTTCAATTGATGATTTATTAGAGATTTTTCATATTAATCGATAAATCGGTTACATTACTCCAGCAGAAACACGCACAGACGTGACACAGCATGGCCACCGCCTTGGCACACTCGGACACAGCACACAAAATGGGTGACAAATGCTTTGTCCCACCATCACAGGCTGGCCAGGTATCTTGTATGTTTCGGCATCATCCCATTTCATACTTTCGTGGGATGCCATTTTGCCTGTGGTCATGTCATGTCATGTCGATGCCATGTTGTGTCAGTACCATGTCCGTGTTGTGTCATGCCGTGTCGATGTCCTGCCCCAGTGGAGGTTGGAGTGGTGCTAGGGTGGAGGAGGGGTGGCAGGTTGATGGTGGGTACTGTGGGGAATGGTGGAGGGGGGGTATGCAGTGGTGGTAGGTATTGTGGGGTGATTGTGGAGAGAGGGGTGTATGGTGGATGTGGGTATTGTGGGGGTGGTGGTGGGTATTGTGGGGGTGGTGGTGGGTATTGTGGGAGGATGGTGGAGGGAGTTGTGGAGTGGTGGTGGGTTTTGTGGGGGTGATGGTTTGTGGGAGGATATGGAGGGGGGAGTGGTTGCATTGGTACAATGCCAGTAGCTCGGTAGAGATGGTGTTACAGTTTCCAGTGATGGCTGTTTCTTTCGCTAAATAGTGGGGATGGCATATTCTCTCACTTATAGCAGATAACCACAACATCCAGCCATCTCTGTTGTTTCACAACAGTGCTCTGTGAAATGTTCCGAGCACAAAAGCGAACATTTCCAGGCCCAATCTACACTCAGGTATTTCGGACAAATCTCGTCCAACTTGAGTCTTTCGGCCATTGGTGTAGCATGAGACCATCTCGGTTTGTATTACTACAACCACTAATCACTACAAGCATAGGCTCGGCATACTTGTGCAAAATCGGAAATTATACCGAGATGTAACCTGTAGACGGCCGCACTAAAGGGGTTCGGGGGGGGGGGTATGTCTCGTGTGCTCGATGGGTACTTGCGTGGAACTTACCATACAAGGTGCAGCAGAGTGGAACTGTCAAGTACACACCGGCGAACAAGAACCAATCAGTGGGGTAAAACTTCTCTGCTAACACTGCAGGCGGACTACCGCTGGTCCAATGGAAGAGAGGACACAACAAACTGGGTACATTTATAACAAGCAGGTTGATTTATAAAGCACAAGGGCGAGGACAAGCACGTGGAACAATTAGCAAATGTTTTAATACACAGGAATATGTACAGCAGGAGAAAACAAGGATTAATGAGGTGCAGCAAAAGTAAAACAGTTATATACAAACACAAGAGACACTGTGCAGTGTTACCACGTCATTAAGAACTTCTACAATCTTAACTTGCATTAACATTACAGGCGTCAGACACATACCTGAGGAAATTAGAAAGCAAAAAGAGAGAGATAGAGAACGAGGTGTTTGTGACCTCTTCAATACCTGGCACGGTCGACAGGCCTACGCTTCCCAGTCGCTGAGGAGGGGGAGGAAAACTGAGGGTGTCTAAGGTGAGTGGTTGGAGGAGGTGTGATGAGGTGTGCGGTAATTGGTGGTGTAATGCAGAGAGAAAGGTGGAAAGATGTGGGTGAGGGGGTTGGAAATAGAGCAAAGAATGGGCCAGAAGATAGACTACCGTGAGTATAAAGACGTCTGCATGTGTAATTACTTCTGCAATAAACTGCACTCAGTCAGGCACCTAGCTCTCCGTTCCATCCCGTTTGGTTCCACCGATCCATGACCCCAGAAACAAGAAGAAAGGGTGGGCCAGATGCGAGAGAAGAGGGCGAGCCAGGTCAAAGAGCCCCCTTTTAGAATTCTCCAGCAGGGGCGGCACTTGAGAGCGGAACAGGTGGAGCAATGGGTGTTCTACAGCGTCCTCATTGGTGCACGGACAATAACCATGGCTTTGGCCCTGCCAAGGCAAGGACTTTGCACCAAAAATGTCCTCATTTGCTCTGCACCTGGGCATGCAACGGAGCTCCGAGAACTGCACTGGGTGAGGCACTCGACCACACACCCTGACTATGAGCATGCACCCTCACACCCGCCGGTCTCAAAAGGTGGTGGTGGTCTTTAATGGTGATGTCAGCGTAGCAGTGAGCTTTTGGCATGGTGATTTATGGTGGTTGAGGTGTCGTGGTTGTGGCGGTCAGTGGTGATAGTAAGCAACCTTAGGTTGTGGTCCGTTGATGTGGGGATTCTTAGGAAGGAGTTGTGGTGGTTGGAGAAATTCTGTAGCATTGTGGTCAGAGTGTGGTGAAGGTTTGAGGTGAACGTTGGTTGGGTAATGGCACGAGGTATAAGCGGGAAATGGCACGCATATGCTAATGAACTGCCTGTTGCTATGCATCCATGCTTGCGTGATAGAGAGGTCATGTGTAAACTTAAATTAATATAGAGAATGGGAATAAAAACCTTCCGAAAAGCCCATGCGATGCATTCTGTCCCATAACTGGCTATCAAAAAGGGAATGGCTATCTAAAGCGAATACAAATGAAACTGTCTCGGGACTGCTATATGTCGTGTGCCATTGCTTCGGGGAGGGGGGGGGGTGGAGCGCCGGCTTTGCAAAACGCAACACTACTCTTTTTTTTTACCAGACTCGTCTCAAGTCGTCTGGCGATCGTGTAGCATGTAGGTGAAGGTCCCCTCTAAAACAAAATACCGAAAGATCCCTGAGTGTGACATTTCAAAAGTTCCATACATGTCCCCCCCCCCCAAAAAAAAAACCTCATGTATGATGTAACTAACTAACAGATTCACATGGACAGCCTTATGCTACGTTGCCAGAATTTGAAATGAAACACAAACACAGGTGAGCTCACAATAATAACTATGTGCAATTCATTAATTATTTGCATGCTCATGACCCAGAATCTGCAAAGGAAAAAGTTATCGTGGGCACATGGATGTTCTGCGCAACTCTTTCCGGCTGTTCGCCCACGCAACTTCATTTTCGACCCTCTCCGGGATCTTTTTTTGAAGTTTGCATGGAGCCACAGAACAGGTGGTCCTTTTGGGCACCTGACAAGGATGAGCAACAGCTGTGGGAGGACATGGCAAGGGCGGCAGGAAAGGCAGAACAAGGCAAGGCAAAAGGCATGGTGAGGCAATAAGGTAAGGCGACCCAGGCCGGCAGGTGATGCTGGCTGGTCTCATTGTGGTCTTGTTCATCATGGGGGGAAGGAACATGCAGGAGCATATTCAGTGGCTGGCTCTGACCCTAACCTAAACCTAACTACCTCGCTAATCCCTCTAACTACCCTCTACCCCCTCAAACTTAACTCTAACCTAACTCTTGTCCCTCCAAGTCCTGCTAGTTAATCTATCCCTCCCAGGTTCCTTGATCCCTCTAAATAACCTACCTCCCAGGTTCCTTGATCCCTCTAAATAACCTACCTCCCAGGTTCCTTGATCCCTCTAACTCACGTACCTAACTCCTGAGAGGAAATCAACACACTTGCTGTGACAAATAAATGAGGTGGCATGGCACCACAAGGCGTGCCGTCAGGGTAGCCTGATGTTGAGTGTGCAACCTCCTACTAAAAAATTTGGACACAATGGGCCCACTCAAAATCCAATTACCCCACCCCATTATCCAGCGGTCACAATCGTACAACAATGGTACCAAGGGGGAGCATCCTGACTCTAACCTCACGTCACAAAATTCCATTTCTCTTTTACAATTTCCTTGATGTGCCATCGCACAATATCGTGGCTGGACGGTTACATGGCACCCCCGGGTCACTGGGGCTTCCTCCGAGCTTTCCTGCTCCCAAACTGAAATATAGTGGAGGCCCTTACTGTCTCCCCCCCCCATGCCCATGGCATTTGGCGCACCAGGCCCCTTCCCTCAGGTACCCGTGCACCATGTCCACTACACACTAACGGTCCCTTGGACCCATGGCGAAAAAAAAAACTTTCCACGAACAGTACCAATGGCAAAACGACATCCCGTACCAAATTATTCAAACCCCTTCCACTCCAACGCCAATACAGGTGAGGGTTCATCTCCTTTGGGGTTGGGGGGCGAGGGGGGGGGGTTTCACTGCACACAACACCAACCTTTCACCATTCATTCAATCTTCCAATCCTATAAAAACAGCCATGCACTTCATTCACACCACATTTCTCTCTCACCAAGCATTCCTCAATTGTTGGAACAACAAGGAAGAAGAAGGAAGGCGCTAACCTGGCATCATTCCAATTTCAAAAAGAATTTAATTCCCAAATCATCAATTTAAATAAAGCCGCTAATCCCTCTAATGCTAATGTCTTTGTTCCGTCGATCTGCCTTCACAATGTCTCTTACCCATGTCATCTACATCACGTTCCCTTTGAGCCACATGGTTTCCCCACAGCCCAAAATCTGGCCTTCGTACTGAGAAACCCAAAACTGTGCTCAAAAACACGTGCCGTGCCTGTCACGTCACTCGTGTCGTGAGACTCGTGAAGCTCCCTTGGGGTTTTCACACATGGCCTGGGCGGAGCACACGGAACGTCCGTTACACTCCTCCAGCCCCCCACCCACGGTGGTCACACCCGCTGTCGGGAGTATACACACCTTGGGGTTTCCTTCCCTTTAGTGTACATATGTTGTTCGTGGTGCCAAACCCAGCTCGTCCTCCAATGACTGCAATCCAAAGTTTGAACTTCACGAATATGAACGATCGTACCGGTCAGCTACCAATCAAATGGATCTTTGTCAGTTGGGGTCTGACTTCCAAGTGGCGTTGCAGTGATCACATCACGAGCTTATCGTTTTTGAAACTTGTATTTCAAATATACAGATACAAAGTCAAATGAGGAAGTTCACCATCAAATGCATCGCAATGTCCAACAACGATTCCCGCCTCGAGTTCTTTCCACCGCCCAGTGTCCCTGGCCTGCTGGCTCAACTCATGCGTGTTCACCTTGTCCACCAGGGCTGTTGAATGACTTGAGTCTTGTCGCGGAGTTCTCTCTCCTACGCTGGCCTGTCCAGGATGATCAAAGAGCTTAAAGGAATCCTCTCCCGATACGCAATCTTAATGAGTTTCAATCAACCTGATTATAATCGGCTCCACGCGTTAACAACCACTCTGGACATTAACACCTCGTTCACTCATCAGAGTTAAATCGAGCATGGGATGATCGAAACTCACGTCTCGTCGCATGTCACCCGTCCCTCTACACCTCCCTCTCGCTGATTTATATAGTAGTACAGAACAATCCCGTGCCTTCCTAAAAATGCGATTCTAGTCTTTCCTGGAAGTTTTGTCTGAGAATGTTCCAGCACATTCTCAAATCTCACCAGGCAGCTTACAGTACAATACTGCTCTCCACAGCCAAAATTAGCTCATTACATCAAGCAGTTTATAATGCAATTCACCGATGTGTGCAACAACAAACATATAACCTGTAACCTTCAATTTTACCCGTTCATGTGTCGGCATTTACTTATGCTTACTCACAAATACCACAACATCTAGCTTTTAACTGACACCCACTTTGGCCATACTCTCAGCACATCCCCCACATGGCAAATCCTGTGCACTGTGCATCGCGCCAACTTTCAAGCATGGCCACCCTTACATGCCTGACGGTTTGCGTGTACACAACCCTGGGTCCCCATCCCCACATGACCCCTATCCTGCAGTCTATGGTGTAGCTGTCTCCACTAATCCACCAACTAGCATGGCAGCACCGTGGGAATTTCTCTAACTCCCAGCACCTTTTCTCCAAGGCTCTCACGGGATGTGATCCCCCCCCCCCACCCCAAACTGGCCATGCTTCCCCACCCCTCTCTATTAGGATTACTGGGACGGTGAAACGCACCCAATTGGCAGAGTTTCCTTTGTTAACCGCCGGGTTCGATATAAAAACTGACGGGGACCATATATAATCACCTAATCTATCTACGCAAAGGACGGCAGGCATGCATGCTCCCACATGCAGCGCCATTTGCTCCCCTCCAATCGGCTCACCCCGAACCAGGCTCGAATCAATAACATCATGGGGAAGCCATTTTAACTTAAATCTGACACAGTCGATGACCGACGGTTCCCCAATGCACGTTCCTTCAACTTCCTCGCAATCCATCCGTTTCGCTCCGACGAAACTTCCACTCCTTCATCCATTCTTTCTTCACACGTGCACACACCCTTGCCGACCTGCCAGAAATGCCCGGAGACACATTTTTAGCAAAGGAACACTTTTTTTGGCATTCAGGACTGCTGTTCAACTCAATTGCAATACATGTCTGTGTTTCATCAATCGTCCTCTTTTTCCAACTTCATTGCCAATTCACCCCACCTACTTAAATTTACCTCCTCCTAACCCCTCCCATCTTTCCTCTGCTCTTAGCACCTCTTCACCATCTTCTGCTTCAATATCAGCTCCTCCTCTGTTATCCCAAAGTGTGTGGTGTTCTTACATCTGTGGGCCCCATTCTAACCACAGATACCTCATTCTCAATTAGTACACTCCTCAACACCTCAAACATGCTCCTTCCTTCCTCTCAGCACACCTTTTTCCTCCTCGTGATAGGCCTGATGCCTTTTCGTCAAGTAGCTCGATATTCCCAAATTTTCCTGTGGAGAATGTAAATTTATGGTGGGACACTGCCAGCTCTGGGTAGATTAACCGGTTTTTCCTCGACGATTACATTGACGAGAACAAGGTTTGGTGGTATATTCCACAATATGAGAACATCTTAACCTCAAGTGAACCCCCCCCCCTAAAAATTTTCTGGATACACCCCTGCTGCCCTCTCTCTTCAATCTCTTCACTCCACCTCCTCCAATCTTCAACTGTCCTCTGCCCCCTCTCTTATTACTCCCCACTACCTCAACCCAGCACCACAGGGCCTTTTCTCCTCCTCATCCGGCCCTCTTCCCGAGCTCTTCTGCAATCCCCCATACTCTTTCAACAACTGTCCTTACCCCCCCCCCCCTCGTTCTACCGTCCCCCTCTCCTCCTCTGCACCCAAAGCCTCCTCCCCTCCCTTTTTCTTCACAGTGTGGACCTCAAATATCTGGGGCCTTCGCTCAAACCTGACATCTTTCTCAACAGGTTGCCACTGACAAACCAGACATAATCTGCTAAACAGAAACTTTCCTCCTTCAAGATGTCTCTGACTCCCTAGTATCTCTCCCTGGTTACTCCCTCCTCCAGAATGACAGATCTGAGCCTCATCCTGGTAGCGGAGTTGCTCTCTTCATCAAAGACTCCATTCCTCACTCTCCATGCACTGCTCTCACTCCCCCACACCCCCGGGAATACCTCTGGCTATGGCTTCCCCTCCACTCCCACCTCATGTTTATATGTGTACTGTACCGTCCACCAAACAGTGATGACTCCATCTACACCTCACTATCCAAAAACATGGACCAACTTCTATCCTCTCATCCAAACTCTCTCCTCCTCATATGTGGTGATGTCAATTGTCATCATGCCAGGTAGCTGGGTGTGGGTCTCACCTGCCATGGCACCTCAGCAAAAGACTTCTGTGACTCATTGGAATGACTCAATCAGTCAACTTCCAGATCCGGATCTCAACAAATGGTACTCCATCTCTTCTGGATCTGCTTTTGACAAATTTCCATGAAAATATCTGATGTTCTTCCTCCGCTCCAAGCGGTTCATCTGACCACAAGCTTGTCAAAGTAGACATCTCTCTGGCTGTTATCAGAGAACCACCTCAGGTGCGTACTCCTTACACTCCCCCCCTCCCCGGATCCACCCTTAGCCGATGGTGTTCCTATTAAACCTCTCAGAGACTCTTCTGCCCTCGTCTATGATTTATCTACACACCTTATCATGATTACTTCAATGTCCTGATCCGTTCACTGCATTTGCTCTTCCACGAGCCTCGACTTTGTATACAAAAAAGTTTGATTACAAAAAGGCTCCAAGACATTCTCGATCCAATCGAGAAGGCTCCGACAAAAGAAACCTTCATCTTTAGTCTCCTGCGCCAGAGCTGCGGTGTGTTCCATTATCAACGAGAAGGGCAGTTGGGAGAGCGCATACCTCTGTCACGTAATGCCTGATCCACGATAAAATATTGGGCCTCATACATTTTTGAAATATCATGCTATACTGTTGTGGGCCGGGTTCGGTGGCGATAAACGACCACAAGGTGGAGCAGTAGAGTCGTCTCCCACCGAACACCCGGAGTTTAGGTCGTGACTCTTGGACAACTCCGAAAGGTCACAGGTCACTTAAAGACCGTGATCGCCAATTTTCTGACGGCGTGGGGTAGGGTCAATAGCCAAATTTCAATATACCTAAGTACCCACGTCGTCAAATTACCGGGGAAGTCACAACCTCGGCCGACTTTGTCCGAACCGAGTTGCTGTCACCGACTCGGATCCGGCGTAACCGAGCGGGGGTTACCAAAGCCGCGCCGGTCCAATGACAACCTACGGCAACGACGGCCTCACTAATTCTCAATACGCACCGTGCTGGATCAATGGGAGAAAGTACAGAAAACGAGCTGGTACATTTAACAGGGTTTATTTATAAACAATAATTGGGGAGGGGAGCACACAAAGAGCAGAGTTACCTGAATAAAAGAAATGCAAATAATGTACAACAAAAATAAAACACTTAAGCAATTTTACTTAAAGACAGGGCCCACTCAGACACACACACACACACACACACACACACACACACACACACACACACACACACACACACACACACACACACACACACACACACACACACACACACACACACACACTCCAAAATAAATGGACCTCGATGGTCTTTATTTGGTCCGCCCACCAAGGAGGATAGTTCAGCTGGGGGACCGGGGCCTACGCTTGCACCTGTCTGCCTCGTGTGGTCTAGTCGAGCTTGTCCGGTGGCGGGACTCGAACCCACCGCCACAACGCAGCATCAAGCACCAGGGACGAGGGAAAGAGTGTCGGACGCCAGCCAGCATGAAGGCGGACGAGTGAGAGATGACGAGGCGATCGAGCCCGAAACAGCTTCCTTCATCAGGCCACACCAGGCGAGGCAGACGCGCACACCCAGACAGAACGCGCCGTTCACACCGCCTCTCTTGAGCTCCGAGGGATTTATTTTCTCGCCACTCGCCTCCTGATTGGACGGTGGCATCATGCGATTCGCTGGCCGTATCTCATTGGACAGGCCCATGGTAGGCGGGGCAACTCCCACCTTTCTGGGGCGGAGTCGGAGCTGAGGCGATTGTAGCTCCGCCTACCTCCTCACCTTAGGCCACATGCATAATGACGACGGTGGAGCGAGGTGATGGTCCGCTGTTGTTGTTGTTGTCGTTGTCGTTGATAAAAACCTAACCAAAAAAAATTAACCCGCAGCGCACACATGAAATTCCCTTTCGACATAGGGGATGGATTCTAACTATACACATACTTATCGAAATAACTGAACTTAGGGACTGCTGTCTGTTTGTGTGCAAATGGTTTCCAGATTCGTAACAATACATCACTATATCGTTTTAGGCCCCATCTCTCAAGGGTGAAGAATCACTTTAAAATTAAATAATTCGAGTATCCAGATCTGGAAGCGGATCTTCACCAAAATCGAATCAATTAGTCCTTGAGACACATCCAACCTGTCCACCAAGTTTCATCCGAATCCGTCCACAACTCTTTGAGATATCCTGTACCCAAACAGACAAAAAGGGGTGAAAACATAACCTCCTTCACCTTCAGTGGCTCAGGGAATGATCAGCTTTTAGAGCGCTCGCCAAGCGGCTTAAGCACTCAAGCAAGCACTCCATTCGAAAATGTTGATAAGGAACGGCTGTCTTGGCAAGCGCTAGTAGCTAGCTGCTTGCTAACAGAACACAGTCCCGGAGGCTGGAGCGACCACTACATCTCCATCAATAAACGTCAACGCGAGTGTGATGTTACAGAGCGTGGCTTCTGGATTTCGAAGAGGACATTTTATTTTAAATATGAATGTGAATACTTTTCAGGCTTCTAGTATTTAAAAGTTTAAGTCAGGGCCACGAGGATCCTTTTGAAGATTTTATTCTGTCGTATTACGGAAGGAAAATATTTGGGGTGTATAGTTGTATTTATTGGCTGTGGAAGGGCTTTCAGTAATCATTGTTTTAAAATTTCAAACGTGAAGAAATTGCATGTCAGGTTTTGTATCAATTATATCCAATGTAAAATTAGAGAAGCATGGTCGTGTTTAATACTTTTTATCAGGTAAAATAAGACGATCGACATTTCGTGGCGGCCATCGGTGGTTTGGACGGCATCCTCAAAATAATTGTGCCAATCCTGAGGCGGCTTTGAAATCAAATAAATTTTTCGTTTAAAATGATGCATTAAAAAAATAATAACATAAAAAAATACCCTTATTCGAAGTAATGAATGTAAGTAAAAAAAAAAAAAAATTTTAAACCGAAAATCCTCCTCTCTAACAGTTTTGTCCCGCCATTGTCGATACAAGGAGGCTCGGGAAGGTGTTCGATGTTGAACAGGACCAGTTTACTGTTTCAGGTGAGCTTGTTTATTTACCGTGAGGCCGCGCGGGTGGTTGTACGCACAGACGGAGAAGAACGACCTTCACATGGCGACCGAACGGCCTGTCGGGCGGCACGTCCATCGCTCGATCTTGGAAAATTGATTTATAATCGCTGTTTCGGAACACATTTATGTTTGAAAAATATTTCATAAATATCCTATTCGCGTATTTTCTGTCTCACACTTCCCTTCCCAAGGTGTTGAGAAAAGCTGAAAATTTCCTCACAAGAAATAAATAATAAAATGAACGGCATTGGCCCACTATACCCCCTCTCCCCCTCCCCCCCCCTAACTGATGGTGTTGCATCGGGTCGTTTCGCAGGCAGGCTCCTTCATCAGTGCCAATGGGTGTGCCGTCCCTCGGATGGACGTTGAACTGGACTTTCCAGCTGACGCCATTAGTTGGTGCACGTTAAATATCCCACGTGTTCTTCGCGAAGAGTCGGCGAGCTATCGCCGGCACCGTGAGGCATGAACAAATTCCAAATTCCTGTCCTGACTTCCTGAGTTGTGACCGGACCAGGATTGCAGCTGAACAGTAACTGCGACCACAGCACCAACGCCCTACTTTGGGCATGGTCCATGATGATGATGATGATGAAATCGGGTCGATGGTGTTTGGTCCACGGGTGGTCTCCATCCGTGCCTCTTCATCATTTTCAAAGTACGACACGTCATCCTAGCCGAATTAAAGTTAGGGCACACGGGGCAGCAGCTGTCTCCGGTCCCCAGGATCAGGTAAAGGCTTCAAAATACTATTCTATAACAGTTGACTCGTCTTCGGATAATACTCTGACAAACTCGGTTATTCTATGCTACTTGGAAGCATCAGAGCCAGTCAAGCACTTCACCTTTCTCAAATCAATCGACAGGACACAGAGGAATTGAAAGAGGAGAGAGAGAAGAAAGAAAGAGAGAGAGGAGAGGAAGGGAGAAAGACAGAAAGGCAGATGGGTGGTGGAGTCTCAATTATGATTCACCCCGTGTCATCAAAATGCTTCTGCACAGAATAACAGTGAAGATGGAAACAAAATAACGTCTAAAATCCTTTTTTTTAACAGTCATACTATAAATACCACCCAGACACGTCCAGAGACAAACTCCCGTCCAGACATAAGCACCACCCGGACGTGTCCGGAGACACACACCGCCCGGACACATCCGGAGACGAACACCGCCCGAAGACGGACACCGCCCGGACGCATCCGGAAGCAAACACCTGGCCGGACATAAACACTACCCGGACACTTCCGGAGCCAAGCTATCCGTAGACAAACTTCCGTCCAGACATAAACACCGCCGAGTTACATTCGGAGACAAATATCGCCCGGACACGTCAGGAGCCAAGCTGTCTAGAAACAAACACCGTTCAGACACGTCTGGAAAAAAACTCCCATCCGTACATCAACACCGCCCGGACACGTCTGGAGATAAATACCATCCAGACACGTCTGGAGACAAACCCCGCTCAGACATAACCACCGTCCAGACATATGGAGATAATCACCGTCCAGACATAACGACTGTCCGGATACGTCCAGAGAGAAGAGAGGTAGAGGAGTTATCAGAGAGAATATTGTATGCTTTGTAAAAAAAAACAAAAAACACACACACACACACACACACACACACACACACACACACACACACACACACACACACACACACACACACACACACACACACACACACACACACACACACACACACACACACACACACATTGACATTTATTAATATAGATGCTGCAGGCATTATATGTTTTATTTTCATGATCCACAGCAAGGTACAAGAAGCTTAATTACTGTATATGTTAAAGAGCAATAACACCATTGTCTCTCTGCCAAAGAAACTTGGTAATACTCGCTGGTCTTGTCATGCAGATTAAGTCAAAGCTCTCATCAAAGGCTAGGATGTTATCATGGACTTGATATTTCAGAAGTCGATGATGAAAAAGCTGATTGGCTTGGCACAGCCTGTGGATTGCATAACCAGATGAGCAGGCTCAGGCCCATGCAAAGCTGGTAATAGGCCCAGGCCAGATGGGAAATGTCGGCCCTTAAATTTCAAACTGCTCATGAAGTAATTTTGTAATCAGTGCTAAATGCATATGACTAACACGATCCAAATGCCATGCAATTGCTCTTACATAGTCAATTCTCACTGACCACCTTGTCTTTGACATTTTATGCAGTGAGACAGGAAGGTGTTCTTTTAGTATCTCCCACCGCTGGGGACTTGAACTGAAGATATTGAACATTTTCTGTATGGTAGGCCCATGCCAACTGACCCACCTCATTTTCTGTATGGTAGGCCCATGCCAACTGGCCCACCTGACAACCCCCCCCCCTTTGTTCTGGCCTGACCAGGCTAGAGACAGGAATTTTTGTTGCATTCTGGAACGTCATGTTAAGCCGCTGTCACACCTTGACGTTTTAGCCAGCGTATGGCAACGTATCAACATGTATGTAAAACGCTGGCGTACGCTGAACTATTGATGTTTTTTTTTAATTTTTGGGTGTATAATAACGTGTTGGACGTATGCATAACGTATTAGTAACGTACACAGAACGTTTTAATCACATATCGATAACTTATACCAACGAATGCTGAGCGTGTTGTCGGCGTTCACAACCTATGCCCAACGATAGTCCAACTTATTCATAGCGTGGCAGTGTATCGCCGACGATCACGTGGCGTAGGCTATTCATAGGCTGCGGCTCGACGATTCAAATCATAACCGCACTAGACATCGAAGTGTGAAGCCACTGTCACACCTTGATGTTTTAGCCAGCGTATGCCGACGTATGAAAAATTTGCCAAACCAAGCTGGCACACGTCGAATATGTTATGGGTAAGTTTTGTATACGTTAAGAGCACGCTGACATACGTCGTAGTACGCTGGCATATGTCATTGTACGTCGAGTACGTCGAGAAATTTTCAGCATGTTGAAAATTTCTCGACGTACTCGACGTATGACGCACATTCCTCATACGCTGGCATAAGTTGTAGGCATGCTACGCGATCGTTGACACATGTCGACATACGTTACTTGTACGTTAGTCATAAGTCGAAACGCGTCAATGTCATGGTTAGCGTCACTGATCCAGACTCACTGTTTTTTTTGTTTTTTTTCTTCGGTATGACGGTTATGATTTAAATCGTTGAGCAGCAGCCTTTTAATTATATTATATTATAACCGCACTAGAAATCGAAGTGTCAACATGACCGTCATACTGAAGAAAAAAAAAAATAAAAAAAAACAGGGAGTCTGGAACACTGACGTTAAGCATCACATTGACGTGTTTCAACTTGTGAGTACCTTACAAGTAACGTGTGTCAACAATCGCGTAACGTGCCTACAACACGTTACTCATAAGTATAGAAATAAGTTTCGGGTATGCTAAACATTACCTCGACGTGTTTCGACTTATGAGTAACTTACAAGTAACGTGAGTCGACGTGTGTCAACAATCGCGTAACGTGCCAACAGCTTATGGCCAGCATTATGCGGAACATGTGAGTCATACGCTGGCATATGTCGGGAAATTTCAAGCATGGAAAATTTGTCTAACAGCTCGGCGAATTATGACGTTTGCCAGCGTACTACGACGTATGCCAGCGTTCTACGACGTATGCCAGCGTGCTCTTAACGTATACAAACTTACCCATAACGTATTCGACGTGTGCCGGCGTTTTAGCCCAATTTTGCACACGTCAGGCATACGTTGGCTAAATCGTCAAGGTGTGACAGCACCTTTAGAACGCTTCAACCTGACTAGTAAAACATTACAGTCTATAGAGCTCAATGTGAATGATGCCGCTGGTGTTTAAACGTCCCTTGTAGATTTTGTCGGAGAACAGCGAGATTGCTTTGATCATTTTGAAGGAGCTGGAATGTGCCTGTGTGGCACTCATGAATATGCAGTTCAAAACATGTATGTCGACATCCACTTGACGCTGGACATTCTAAAGAAGCTGAGCATCCCATACAAAGGCTTTCATTCCTTGCATCAACTCACTGGTCACTTGCCTTGAGAAACATCATGCTGCATATAAGGATGTCATATCGTTTTGGATTATTATTGGTTTGCCCTCCATGAATCATGAATCTGGAATAGTAGCTGCAACCAAATTGTCAGAGTTTTATCCCGATGATTTTAGTGCTTTTCACAGATTTTTTTTATTTTTTTTTTTGGTGCCTTTCTTAAATGAGAAGGAGAAAAACAGCAGCTTGGAATAACTCTTGTGTAAACTGATAAATTGAAAAGGACATTGAAGCTACTTTCCCAAATACTGCAACTGCACTCAAAATCGATTTGACACAACTGACAACAAATTGTTCAGGTGAATGGTCATTCCTGAAGATGAAGCTTCTGAAAGAATTGAATCAAACCACCATTGGGCAAAAGCTTTTCACCAATCTTGCTTGCATGAGCATGGAATCTGATGTAATGTATGTTTTAGACTTATCTGATATTATACACGTTTGCATGTGGGAAAACCCGAAAAGTTTTACTTTGGGTCATGTTGATTGTCGTACATATTATATTTTTCATTACATTATATCCATGGATGCAGATTTGTTATTCAGATGAATAAAGAGTAGAAACTACGCTGAGTGTAATAAATAATATTGTATATTGGTTCTTATTTTTACTTTTTGTTTTCTCACATTTACATCTGTGAAATCGAGGCGAAGTGGATTATATAGGTGGTAGCATTCGAAAAGTAGAAAAGTACCAAAATGGCCCCGAAAATGAACCCTTGTCAGCTTGTCCTAAGTTTTGCCAAAGTACCATCCAGTCCTTACAAGGAGATTTCGGAATTCCAAAAAAAAAAAGGAGCAATAATTTCTGGCTTATATTTTTACATACATAAATGACAAATGTTTTTAAAAAACCCCACCCCATAACTGTCTACCTCCACCTCCCCACTCCCCTGAAACCTCCCCTTTTCATCCACTACAACCTCCTCACCTACTCACCTACTTCCCTCATGCCATCCTAACCCTTACCCTCCTCACATACCCCTACGCCTCAAGTGGGTAGCAGAGCTACAGGAAGCAAGGCCTTCAGTACGGATAATTTGGAAGCAAACACAGTGCCATTTGACATGAGAGAAGGGAAGGAGGTTGAACATACACCAGAGACAGAATTGGCCAGGCATCACCAGGTCTTTGTGAAAGGAGACCGTTGTGAAAGTTCAGCTGGGTTGATATTAGCCAGATGTTGTTTACTAGATCTCCTGAGTGGACACACACTTGTTGGGAGCTTTGTGGAATGATCTGAGATTCCCTTTGGCCAGATTTCGCTTTCAGGAGGAGAAGGCCAGTTATTTCAAGGAAACTGCCCCACCACAAGATTCTGTGGACCACAGTGAGAATATGGGTATGATAACTGCAGAAGAAATGCCATAAATCTGGGAATAAGGAAGAGAAGTTTGGAAAGTGGAAGAATTCCCAGGTGGAATTAATATCATGGGAGAAGGCCAGTCCTGAAGTGATGTGGCAGTTTGCAGTCCCTGACAGTCAGTCTCAGTGAACTGCCAGACAGTCTGGCACTCAAGCAGCTCTCTTACAATAGCCAGAGAGATGTTGACTCTCACAGGCATGTGATTAGTGCTGCAGTTTCCAAGCATTTTATAGTCATTCTAGAATTGAACACAAATATGACAGCTCAAAGGGGAGTATGCTCCCACTGAGCGATCTTGTCATACCTTATGAATTCTATAACCTCCTCAAATTTCCTTTGAATGTGAGTTAGATCTACAACAAAATGTTCTGATCTGGAGTGTCGTGTTAGGGAGGAGAGGAACATGTGCAGTGGTGATTCACATGAGTGTATGTCATAATAGGGGGAGGGAGGGAGGGGAAGAAAACATTTGCTTGTGTGTGTTTTTCGTGGGTGTAACTATTTTTAACCTCCGCCATCGAAGATGGACGGAGGTTACTGTTTTCACCCCTGTCTGTTTGTTTGTTTGTTTGTGAACAGTATTACGGAAAAACTCCTGGACGGATTTCGACGAAACTTGGTGGGGGGATTAGGTATGGTCCAAGGATCATGCCATTAGATTTTGGACTTGGTCCAAAGTCCAATATGGCCGCTGTGGTGGCCATTTTGAAAAAATATTTGAATTTTTGTTTTTGCGTTTCTACATGTTTTAAGTGATTTCCAACCCCCCCCCCAAAAAAAAAATTTGTTAGAGAGAAAAAAAAAATTTGCAACTTTTTTCAAAAATATTTCGAATCTATTTGAAAAATATTTGAATTTTTTTTTTTTGCATTTCTACATGTTTTAAGTGATTTCCAACCCCCCCCCAAAAAAATTTGTTAGAGAAAAAAAAACAAATTTTGCAACTTTTTTTTTGAAAAAATTTCGATTTTTTTTTTTTGGCATTTCTACATGCGCGTCGATCTAGTTTAGTTTATTCAATCGTGGTTCAGTAGAGTCTGATCCGTTTTGACCTACAATGAATAGGATATCAGGTTCACTTAAGGTCAGGTTTGATCTGTGACCTGCTACAGGTACCATGTAAACCTGTACTAACCTGTTCCATGGTCGGGTTGTCGGCGACTAAACCGTCTCCACCACCAGGTTTTCTGGTGAGGGGGGTGTTTGGATGTGGACACCCAGCAGGTTTAAAAACAAAACCTGTCAAAGGGCGGAGGAGCTCCTTGTGAGCCAACGGCCATCCATATCTAGTGCCCAACTGTGTCTGCAGACGTCCTCCTGCAGTTGGGTCACTTCTTATTAGGAGGTTGGTGGCAGGATTTGCACTCCGGCCACCGTAAAACCCTTCATTCCGCAAAACGCAAAAACGCAAAAAAATCTGAAAACCCATTCCGTGGGAGTACCTCCTGTGCAGCTTCCCTTCGCAGGGCAGCTCACCGGATGACGGGATTGGGGCAAAGCCTTCGGGACCCCCAATCTTTGATGATAGGAGGGAAACCACGGGGTAACATCCCTGGGTCAGATTGCGGGAGAGTGTGTCCGAGTGGTGCTGAGGTGTCGTCTACCAGACGGCGGTCTCCTTGGGTTAACCTGAGGCGGTCCCTTCGGGTGGGTGCCTGGAATGTCCTATCCCTAAGAGAGGATGATCACCTGTCTCTGTTATCATCTGAGCTCAAGCGTTTGGACATTGGGATTGCAGCTCTCTCTGAGGTTCGGAGACCGGATTGCGGCGAGATAATGGTGGGTGGTTACACCTACTATTGGTCTGGTCGCTCTGATGGTTACCATACCCAAGGAGTTGCTGTAGCTGTGTCCAATAAACTGACCCCAATGATAATTGAGGTAACACCGGTCAACGAGCGTATTATGAGATTAAGGATTCGTCACTCCTTAGGTGTCATTTCCCTGGTCTCTGTTTATGCTCTGACTGAGGCGAGTGATCTCACCGTGAAGGATGCATTCTACGCCACACTCGAGTCTGTGGTTGATCAGTGCCCCAGACGAGATACACTTCTAGTCTTGGGGGATTTCAATGCATCGACTGGAACTGATAGGGATGGTTATGAGGTGTGTGTTGGTCCCCATGGGTCAGGAGCTATGAACCAGAATAGCACTAAGTTCCTTGACTTTGCAAGAAGTCATGGACTTAGGGTGGCTGGTTCATGGTTTCAGCGCCCACAAGCTCATCGCTGGACTTGGTATTCCAACGCTGGCGGTGTGGCAAAGGAGATTGACCATGTCCTCATTGACGGTCGTTGGAGGATGATCCAGAACTGCAGGGTCCACCGGAGTGCTCAGTTCCTCAATACTGACCACAGGCTTGTTGTAGCAACTCTAAAGCTGCACCTTAAATCCTGGAGAATGGTACCATCCCAGTCAAGGCTGGATGTTGCCAAGCTCAGGGATGAGAGAGTAGCTGAGGAGTTTGCGAACAGGCTGAGTGGACACTTGGGGGGTCTGGGTGCTTTGGGGGGTCCTGAAGAGTTGTGGAGTGCCTTCAAGACCACCGTCCTTGATGTTGCCGGTGGATGCCTTGGAGCTCACCGCAGGGCAAAGAAGAATTTTGTCTCTCAAGGGACACTGGATACCATTGACCAGAGTCGCAGGGCCAGGCTGAATGGCAGAGCTGAGCTGTTCAGGGAGCTGAGGCGTAAAACTGTACATGCACTGAGGGTGGACAAGGAGGCCTATGTGCGAGGAATCTGTGAGGGGGTAGAGCATCACCTGTGGGCAGGTGATTCTCGTCCCGCTTACAGGGGAATTCGCGCATTACGTTCATCCAAGCCCATCCCTCGGAGCACTGCAGTTCGAGCAGAGAGTGGTAGGCTCTTGACAGAGGAGTCTGAAGTGAAGGCCCGCTGGGCCGGTTACTTTGAGCGGTTGTACCAGGCTGATCCCCCAGCTGTCGAGGTGGACGTCAAGGGTGTTACAATCCCTGTTGCTGACCCACGAATCAACTGTGGTCCACCTTCGCTTGTGGAAACACGGGCTGCGGTGAACCAGTTGAAACGGGGCAAAGCTCCAGGGATCTGTGAGATCCATGCCGAACTTCTCAAGGCTGGTGGAAATGCTGCACTCGTGTCGTTGCATGCAGTTTTTTGCTCTGCCTGGAACACAGGCATCATCCCAACTGACTGGAAGAGGGGCCTTGTTGTCCCACTCTGGAAAGGGAAGGGTGATCGCCAAGACTGCAACAACTACCGAGGGGTGACGCTGCTCTCAGTGCCGGGCAAGGTCTTTGCTCGGATAATTCTTGATAGGGTTCGCCACCATCTGCTTGAGCACCAGCATCCAGACCAGTCAGGCTTTACACCAAAGAGGTCAACGATTGACCGTATCCTTGCTCTTCGTGTCCTCACCGAACGCAGACGAGAGTTTCGGCAGGGGCTGCTTGCAGCCTATGTTGATCTCTGTAAAGCGTTCGATTCAGTGAATCGGGATGTCCTCTGGAGGATTCTTGGTCTTCGTGGGGTGCCACCAAAACTGATCGATCTGATGTCTGAACTCTACTCTGGTACTGAGAGTGCTGTGAAGTGTGGTGGTACCATCTCTGACTTATTTCCAGTTGTTACTGGAGTTCGTCAGGGATGTGTACTTGCCCCCACACTTTTCAGCACTTGTATGGACTGGATTTTAGGGAGGATGTCGGAGAGATCAAGTTGTGGTGCATCGTTTGGGAATGTCAAGATCTCGGACCTTGATTTTGCAGATGATGCAGTCATCTTTGGGGAGACTTTAGACATCCTTTTGGGGGCCCTCGAGGTGCTGAATGAGGAGTCGGAGCCGCTGGGATTACGGGTTTCTTGGGTCAAAACTAAGATCCAGGCTTTCGGTGACATCTTGGATGCTGCTGTCCTGTCTGTGTCTGTTTGTGGTGAGGATGTTGAGGTCGTGGAGAGATTCACTTACCTTGGCAGTGATATTCATGTCTCTGCTGGCTGCGAGTCAGAGGTCAATAGACGTCTGGGTCGGGCCTGGGGAGTCATGGATTCACTGGATCATGGGGTGTGGCGCTGCCGGTACCTGTGCGGGAGGACGAAAGTCCGAGTCTTCAGGTCCTTGGTACTTCCAGTCTTGCTCTATGGGTGCGAGACTTGGACTCTGACCAAGGATCTGAGATGGAGACTTAATTCCTTTGGTACCAGGTGTCTTCGGAGAATCCTTGGCTATCGCTGGTCGGATTTTGTGTCCAACGAGCGGTTGCTGAGAGAGACTCGGATGAGATTTTTTACCTGCATAGTCCGTGAGCGTCAGTTGCGGCTGTATGGACATGTGGCTCGTTTTCCCGACGCTGATCCTGCTTACCAGATTCTCTCAGCGAGGGAGTCTCATGAGTGGAGGAGGCCAGTGGGCCGACCACGTGCCTCATGGTTGCAGCAGGTTGACCATCATCTCAAGGAGATGGGGATGGGCCTGGCATCTGCCTGGGGGATGGCCAGACGGAGACCCCTGGAGTACCGGCGGAAAGTGGACGCAGCGACGCGCTGTTCTGGCACATGCTCCCATACCTGACCTGACCTGACCCAGCAGTATTGGCGGCGGAGGTTTTGCACTCTACCGAGTGCTCCCCCTCTAGTTTACCTGATGTTTTCACCCCTCTTCTTCTGTCTGTCTGTCTGTGAACAAGATATCTCAAAAAGTTGTGGATGGATTCAAACGAAATTTGGTGACCAAGTTGGGTGTGTGACAAGGACAAATTGATTCGATTTTGGTGACGATCTGAATCCAGATACAAGAGTTTGTTTTATTTTTAAAGTGATTCTTCACCAATGAGAGATCGGGCTAAAAAAAGATATACACCATGATATCTCAAAAGTTGCGGACGGATTCGGACGAAACTTGGTGGTCGAGTTGGGTTGAGGTGACAAGAACAAGCCAATTAGATTTTGGAGGTCCAGCCTATCAAAATATATAAAATGACCGTTTTTACAGCCATTTTTCCCTGCTGTGCAGGGGTTGGGCTTTTTCTTGAGGCAATGTTTTATGGCCGGATGCCCTTCCTGACGCCAACCCTGGTCACCTCTTACGACACACAGGGATATGGTACACCTATTCTAACCGGGGCATACACCGGGACCAGTAAACTGGTACTCATTTTGACGACCTCGGAAGGATGACAGGCTGAGTCAACCCCCTGGTGTTAATTCAGCAGCCAACGGGGCTTGAACTCAGGACCCTGGGATCCCAAGCCACCACCCTAACCACTAAGCCAACACCAGGCTTCAGGTCCAGCCTATCAGTAGGATACAAAACGTAAATGGTTCAACCTGGAAGAGGTATGCACTAACGACTGCCATTCTAGTTACCCTCGCCGAAGGAGAGGGTATTGCATTTGGGTCAGTTTGTTTGTTTGTCTCTATTTCTTTGTTTGTCCGCACAGAACTTTCATGTTTTTCTCCGCAACCACTTGTCGAATTGAGACAAAATTTTCACCATTGATGCGACTAATGTAGAATGTTTTAGTAATAATTGTGATGTCATCAGTCATATGGTGTGTCAGCCATGTTGGAAAAGCTTTGGACATCTGTATCTCTGAAAACGCACAAAGGAAAAAATTGAAACTTGGCACATAGCAAGTACTCCTCATGGGGAATGAGTGTGATTTTTTTTTATTACATCATAGGTGCCTTCGTTATGACATCATAATTGCATAAATAGAATGTTACATCCGATCGGAATGAAAATTTTTGAGGGTCATCTAGGGATAAAATGGGACACAATTTTTTTTGATGACATCATCGGTCACATGATTCAGCAGTCTTATTGTTTAAAAAAAGAAATCATCAAAAATCTTCTACTCTGAAATGGCTAAACCGGTCATCACTGTCAGCATTTATATAGTGGCAGTTCTAATTATGTCTCATTAATTATGGAACACACCATACACAAATGCCACAAAAAATACACCACACAAAACTATACAAACACCACACAACACATCACAAAATAAGTCCTGGTGGGGGTCTGCAATCTCTGATTGCTCTTTTTCTTGTTCCACCCGTTTCCATCAACCCGCACAGACTTGTCTAATACTGTTGTTTCGTTCCATTTCATTGCTGGGGTCGTTTCATTGTGTCTGCAGCTGAGATGGACGTTGAGTTGGAGGAAGAGCAAAACCTCTCACTAACAACTGTGGAACCTTTCTGCGAAGTTTGTGACACAGACTTTGAAGGGGGTTTGCAACATGTGGGTGCTGAGCAGGACATCAGCAGCGTCATTCACTCTCACGCAGGTAAATATGTGAATCGTCAATGGGTACTAGGATTGTAATGTATATTTAATGTACTGTATATTTATATACTGTATATGTATATACATAATGTACTGTATATATACATTGTATTGTATATTTAACCTCCGCCATCGAAGATCGGAGGTTACTGTTTTCACCCCTTTCTGTTTGTTTGTTTGTTTGTTTGTTTGTGACAAGTATTACGGAAAAACTCCTCGACGGATTTCGACGAAACTTGGTGGGGGGGTTAGGTCTGGTCCAAGGATCATGCCATTAGATTTTGGACTTGGTCCCCCCCCCCAAAAATAATTGTTAGAGAAAAAAATGTTTTTTTTTTGCATTCCTACATGTTTTAAGTGATTTCCAACCCCCCCCCCCCCCCGCCAAAAAAAAATGTTGGAGAAAAGAACTATAACTCTGTCAGCACTGTTGACATATTTAATGAATAAGATATAAGGTTCACTTGAGTGACCCAGCAGTATTGGCAGCGGAGGTTTTGCACTCTCCCGAGTGCTCCCCCTCGAGTTAATGTTGTTTCTACTCTTGTTACTTTTGCACAGGCAGCACACACACACTGGAAAAACAAATCGATACGTACTTCCACCAGGAATGGAGTCAAATGTCCCACGCAAATGCTGAGGGATGTATTTCTAGACATCGACGGTATTAGTGAATTTGGCATGAGTCAACTATTTTTCACTAATGGCAAGCTTTTCAATGGAAAGCAAAGGGTTTTGTTCAGTCCCCTCCACCAAACCTATTGCCCACATATGTACAGTAAAGCACCACATATTTGAGGCGAGGTTTCAGAAGATCTCACTAAAATAAAGGCACGCAAATATAAGACCTGTTTATAAATATACTATGGTAAAAAAAAGGTTTAGGTACCAAACCACTTGACAAATTCTCACCTTGATTGATTAAAAATGATGTACCGATGCCTATTTAGACTGAGGCAGTAATAGTGCTGGTCATGCCAATGTACGCATGTATCTGCAGATGATGACTCACCTTCTTCCTGGTGCAAATGCTTGTAGATTTTCAAGGCTTTCTCACGAATATGGTTGGAACTCGGTGAAAGACTAACAAAAGCTTTCGATAGTCTGGCATCCTGCCTTGCTCTTCAAACTCTCTGCTTATGGTGTTCAAGGCCGGCTGCCCTCTTGGGTTACTGACTTCCTCCACTCTTGTAGCCAACTTGTGGTTCTCAATGGAATCCTTTAATCTCCTCTCCATGTCAAGACTGGAATGCCCCAAGACAATGTTCTGGGCCCAGTCCTATTTCTAATCGTCATAAATGATCCCTCTGACTGGAAAATCCCCTTTATCTATTTGCTGATGATTCCACCCTCTGCAGTGATATTCCTCATCCTTTATACAGGCAGACTGAAGTCTTTTCCCTTTCTTCAGACCTTGGAAAAAAATCACAAACTGGTCCAACAGGTGGAACATGTCTTTCAATCCCGACAAATCTCACACTCTCGCTATGTCTCTCCGAAAGGACCGTTTGTAACCCCCTCCCCTCCCCTCCCCCATCTACTTTCTCAACAATCCTCTGCAAGAAGTTCTTTCTTTCAAGCTTCTGGGTCTCACTATCTGCCATGATCTTTCCTGGGAAAGCCATATTTCCAACCTGGCCTCCAAAGCCAGTCGCCGACTGGGAATCCTCCGTCGTGCAAAGTCCTTCCTCGGCCCACCTGAGCTCCTGACCACATACAAAGCTTTCGTCCGCAGCCTGATGGAGTACTGCTCTCCCCTCTGGGTTGTTGCTCCTGCCTCTCACTTTTCTCGGCTTCACGCAGTAGAAAGCAAGGCATTTTGGATCATTGGTGTCTCCCACGATGAGGCTGAGTCTTTGGGCCTCTCACTCTCTCACCGCAGGCAGGTCAGTGGTCTTTCTGTCTTCTACCGTTTCCTCTCCGGTCTCACACCCCCCCTCCCCCGCTCTGTATGCGATTTGTCCCCACTATATTTCCACAGGACGATCAAGGTCCGCCAACAACCTCCTTCTGGTAAAACTACCAAAATCGACGAATCACTGCTCACCTTCACTCTTTCATTTCTCCTTTTTCCCACTTTTGGAACAAACTCCCACACTGCTCAATCCCATTCTTCCCTCCAGGCCTTCAAAACAGCTGTTCACCTCCACCTCTTATCGTCCCCCATCCAAATCCTCGATCTTGTCTGTCCCCGTTAATCCACCCCAAACCCACATCCTTCAAATTCCCTGCCCTCTTTCCTGAAAGTCCCTGTAGTGTCCATCTTGTATACCCCATGTTCCCTGCCTCATCCCTCTCCCTTCCACAGATCTCCAAATGTCTCTGTTCCCCACTGTTTTGTCCTTCCCATGCCCCTCTTCCCTCATGCTCCCCTTGCTGTGCGTTGTGTGTTTGCTCTCATATGAGCCTTGACAAGGCAATTTATACCAAAAAAAAAAACTGACCAGAGGAAAATGATATGGCCCAACTGCTTCAAGCATGTTGCCCATTTGCAGTGCCCATTTTGAAGATGATTCAAATGACACCAGCCTGTATTTCCAGTTTGGGATGAGTAAATCGAAGCAATTAAAAGTCGACACAATCCCCGCGAAGATAAGAGATCATTCTAATATGATGGAAAAGAAGAAAAAGGACAGAACAGCTGCGGAAAAGCACGAGAACCTGAGGGTAATTAGCATTATTTATTTTTACTGACCATTTTGATGGAGCATCCGCCATGATCGCCACCACTTTAACAATCTAACAGTAATTTTGTGCGTTACTTATCTAACATGCCGTTGCGGTTTTGCGAAGCCAGCGCTCCCCCCTCGGCAATGGTGCACAACATATAGCGGTCCTCATAAAGTTATTTCATTAGTATTCATTTTAGATAACCCTTCCCTAATGTCTGGGGGGTTTATGGAACAAAATGCATTGTGAGGGCTTTCAGTTAAGTCTTTATTCCCATTCTTTATTTACTTTGCACCTCTCAGGCATTGCAAGCATGCCTGCACAAAAGTAGCTCATTTGCATATGCACACCCTTTCGCATTCAAACCTTGTGCCATTATCCAATGACACAGCACCTCAAACCTTTGCCGTACTCGAACCACAATGCTACAGCATTTCTCTAACTGCCACAATGCCTTCCTAAAGGTCCCCATATCATCAGACCACAACCTCAGCTCGCTTACCATCGCTGTTAACCGCCACAACCATAACGCCTCAACCACCACAAATTGCCATGCCAGGAGCTCACTGCTGCAGCACTGCTCCCATCGCTCGACCACCATCACCACCAATGCCGACTGCCTTTTGGGACCAACAGGGAACAAGGGAGTGGTCTGGACCACCAGAGAAACTCGGGTCTTGACGTTCTGGTGTCTAGCTTTGGGCACGGATGTGCGTTAGGTTATTTCAATGTGGTGGGGATAGCCCAAGCATTTTGTTCAACTGCAGCCCTCATTGGGCGTATTCATGGCCAGAGAGTGCCACCAGATAAATGTTATTTTCGGAGCTCCGTTGCATGCCAAGGTGGAGAGAGACTGAAGCCATTTCCGGGACCAGATCCTCGCCTGGGTGGGGCCAAAGCCATACTAAACATCTGTGCGCTATTCGGGGTACAGGGAAACACCCATCACTCCATCTGTTCCACTCTCAAATGCCGCCGCCGCTGGGAAATTATAAAAGAGGGCTCTGTTCTCTTGCCTGCCCTCTTCCTCTTCTCTGCTCTTCTCTCGCATTTAGCCTGCCCTTTCTTGTTCCTGGGGTCACGGAGCGGTTGAACGGAAAGGAATGACGTACACACCTTTGAGTGGGAGATACCAGACCAAGCATCACCTTAGCTCGTTAAACACTTGCACGTACAGACTTCCTCACACATCATTAGACTTTCTCACATGTTTTTTTCTTTGCTCCATTTCAAAACCCCCTGACCCACATCTTTACACCCTCCTCTTTGCACCTCATCTGCCAATCACCACACACCTCATTGCATCTCCTCCAATCATGCACCGTAGGCACCCACAGTTTTTCTCCCTTCTCCTTCCCACCTCCTAATCGACTGCGAAGCGTGGCTCTGTCGACCGCACAAGGTAGAAGAGAGGTCGCAAACACCTCGTTCTTTTCCCATCTCTCTTGCTCTCTAACTTTCCTCAGGGTATGTTTCTGATGGCACTTGTTTTGTAGAGTATAAGTTAAGAGTGTGTAAGTTCGTTATATCGGTATAGTTCTTCCCTGTGTCTCTTGTTCTTTTGTAAATATTTGCATGTCCTTTTGCTTCACTTGTTGTAATATACCTGCTTGTGTTATAAATGTACCCAGCGTGTCACGTCTTTTCCTCCATTGGTCCAGCATAGTCCATACATTGTTGGCCGGGAAGTTTTACCCCACCAATTTTCTCGTCAGCTCTGCTTCACCTGATACGGTACCTTAACTGAAGTATACATCACAGGCATGAGACCCCCTTTGATGCTGCCAATCCAACGGAAATGGTAACGCGATAAGTAGTATGAACAGCTGTACCAATCAGCACTCGTGGTTAATTAGCAACCCATCGGTGTGCGGAGTTATCCGTGCTCGGTGGTCTCAGGACGGGGTGTTTGGTTGGAACTTGAGTGCTTCCCCTTGTGGCAAAACTCTAACCTCGGATCCGTAAAAATACATACAGCCGTAAGCAGGGCTAATAGTAATATATGTGTCACTTCTATGTGCTAAGCAGATAGATCATCTACAGAAACGGAGAAAACTATGGTATTTTGAAATTTTGTTTAATCTCTGTGACCATGGTGCATAGTTTTACAGCAACAAACAACTGAGATTTTAATGCTTGTTACGCATGTGCCTGTAGACGCATGCTCCTGCCTGGCTGCTGCGGACCGGGCATGCAGGCATGGTGGGCACAAACGTTCAGGGCTAGAGAAACTGTGCGCGATGCATGACGATACCCGTATGACGTCGTAAGGGTCCACAAGTTAGAAACTGCAATAATTATTGTCTGACTTCTACTTTTGAGTTTCTTACTTATGATTTATAACATAGCCTATCTATCTATAAAATGTGTATGAGTAGGAAATTGAAAATTATGCGCATGAGAGGTGAAGAAGGTCACACTGATATTTTGGATGTATCTGTGATTTGGTCCAGATTTTATGCATGTACCTTTTGGCTGTAATAAATCTGACTTGTAGTCAATGGTCAACAGTTTTAAGCAATCAATCATGCAAGCCAGAATGAACAAGTAAAAAAAGACATAAAATGTAATAGCCCCCGTTGTTTTAGTAATGTTGCTGTATGGAGTTAAAGGGCTAACCCATATTTATGCACAGCTAAAATGGCCGCAAATCTACCAGTCGGCCATCTTTGATCAGATTGCAAAATAAAGCGGGGACACGTGTACGTGTATACCATCACGTACTGTGCTTGTGCCAAGTTTTAACAAAATCGGACCATGCACATCTGAGAAATGGCTGGGGACACATTTAAGTGAGAAAATGGCCACCAATCAGCCATATTGGATCTGATCTCGAAAAAAAATGGCATGCTTATGTAAGCCATCATTCATTATCAGTGTGCCAAGTTTGAACAAGATCGGTAAATGCAGGTCCGAGAAATGGTTGAGGACGTGTTTGACACTGGGGTTTTTTTTAACAACTAAAATGGCGACCAATCGGCCATCTTGGATCTGATGTAAAAAAAATAAAATAAATGACGTGCATATGTACACCATCATGCGTTGTTCTTTTGCAAAGTATGAATAAAATCGGTCCATACATGTCCGAGATATGGTTGTGGATGCACGCACACATGCACTCACGGACACAAAAATTGAGACCAAATCCATTAGCCCCTGTTTTGAATGAAGTCCAACAAGAGCTAATAATCTATATATTAATACTGAAGGACCAATTTTGTGCTCCTCCTAGCGGTCACGTCATGTTTTTCTCGGTACTGTGACCTGGACTGAAAGAAACTTCGTACCTGTAAGAGTGCATCGCACATAGTGGCAATAGTCAAACTTCAACTCTGAAGCAGAATAAACATTTTTCGTTTTACATTCGTTTACATGGCGACGTGTGACGTCACCGTTGAGAGGCGTTGGGACGTCATGACATCATCGGCCATTCGCTGACGTCATTACGTTTGTCGTCGACAGACGGTCACCGCTGAGAGGTGTAATTCCACTCCTCGAAAATAGCGTCTGCAATGTAAAATCCTCTTCTGCACATGCTGACTACCTCAGAATGTGAATTTGACACAAAAAAATGTAACAAGAAACATTGTATCTACAGTATATATTAATAATGAAGGACCAATTTTGTGCTCCTCCTAGCAGTCGTGTCACGTTTTTCTCGGTACTGTGACCTGAGAATTTTTGACACGGTGTTTGTACGTCAAAGTAGACACGTGCACAAATCAGGGGACTTCTTCACAAGGAGTAGTGTACACTAAAAATGTCGTGTACAAGGACGTTTTGTAGGCCTCATTAGGTAAGGCCATGGAGTACATCGACTGGGATCTGGCTCTTACAAGAGCCACCACTGGTTGTCATATTGGGCTCATGGAACGGAATCCGTCTGTGACGGGGTTTCGGCTAGTAATTATTATTACCTCCGCCACCAAAAAGTGGATGGATCAAAATACCACTAACCTCCACATTTACCATTTTCTAGCTCTATGATTTACCACTTACCAGTTGTTAATGCCGAGTCTTTCTTCGACGATGTCTCGATTGTTGTGAACTCCAGGTATTTCATGCACGGTCATCCCCAATTTCTACCTCAGGTTCATGCATGTATGGTCTGACGAGCACCTTCTACATCATCATTTTGACTATCGCCATAATCTGAGGATTCTTGACCAGAAAATTATTTGTCATATTCACTTTCTGATGAGTCTGAAGCGAGCTGTGCAGCCATTACCCTTTGCGTGCTGAGATCACATTGACGATCATGTCTAGTCTACGAGCCAAATATGAATTCAGCACCTTTGCACAAATGGTCAGGTCGAAAAATGCCGATGGTACCAGTTGGTAGGGGGGTTTAATGGGAGTCGTTACCAGGGTGGATGTAGGGTCTGAAAATGGTGTAATTATTTTTTGCAGAACCATTTCCAAGGTGATCACCAAAAATTACTAAATTTGTTCTAACTCGATAAACATTCTTATTATAGAATAGAACCTAGAAGCACAATTCTGGTGTTGAATGAAAGGTCTGACCATACTCTACACAATGATGTCCTTTATTGCTATTATCGAGCAAATTTGCATTCAATTATGATGTCACAAACATGCCAAATAATCTTCTTCTTTTTTTAAAATTTCTCGTTTTATGTATTCGCTGTGAATTTTCTGGTGAATCTTTTCAGCTCATTATAGGGCCATTTGGTAGCAAGTATATCTATATTATCAAAAATGTAAATTGTATATTGAAAAATGTAAATTGAAAATATTGATTAAACCTTAGTTTTCATGGTAACGTTAATAGCAATTTTGGTGATGGAGCAAGCACATTCCATTGTTCATATTTCAATAACTTTGTTGTTGAATATACTATGAACACAATTTTTGCACTTGATGAAAGCTTTGTGATTACTCTAAACAATTCCAGCATTCCTAATTACAATTTGACTAATTTGCATATCATTATGATGTCACATACGGCAAATGGTATTTTTCTAAACGTGTAACATTATCTTTCATCTAAACATAGATGACTGCCCGACAACTGACTTATGATGTAGTTGTCACCATAGTCTCCTGCACAATGGTCAAATGCTTTTTAGAATTACTAATGGTAGCAGTACCTCATGTTTGACTCATGTATGAAGGACACAAACCACATAGGATCTGGTTCTCCAAAATATATTGTTTAGGGCTCACAACTCTGATAAAATTCTAATGCATCTTTTACTGTTTCTCTTTCCAGGTAAACGAGTAATATAATTCATCAGCCATGGACTCCAGCTTACTCAAGTTATTGAAACCAAAGAGGTGGAAGGTTATTGTAGACCAAGGAAAGTGCATCATCTACCAAAAGGTAGATGAACAGAAACTGAGGCACAGCTCGATCCAAGGACTTAAATCATTCCTTGTTGCTCTCAAAATATGGAATGATGCTGAAATATACATTCAGTATGATCGATTGGAATTGTTGATACAAGTCAAACACAATAACGAACTTGACTTCATCGAGCCACAACCTGATCTACTGTGGCATAAGAACTGCTAGTTGTCATTTACGGCAACAACAAATTTGATGGTTTTGCAGTCACCTGTCGAATGTCGAACCAGAAGCTGCATTGTCATCGACAAGTCAAAGACGATCCCAAGAACCATTTGACTTTATAACATTGTGCTTGTTCTGTGGCTTAAAGTCTTACAAAAAAAGATAGGACTTTGGTGAAGGGAGCAACTTTCGAATTCAGAAAGACTTTTGAGAAAAGAGCCAAAGAGAGAAATGATACCGAATAAAAATGGAGAATCGGTGGCGACTTCAGCAAGCTGATTGCATTAGAGGCAAGGTACCATAAAGCTTGTCACTGTAAATATACCAAGCCAGCAAGTCAGACTGCAGCAATTGTTTCAGCACATGCCACATTCGAAGAGCTTGTTTCTTACATAGAACCTGAACTTGCAAAGGGCAAAGCCTTTGATATGAACTACTTGCTGAATCATTACCATGAACTGCGAAAACAACACATGCCACAGGACGAAGCCGAACTCTGCACACACCAAGCTCTTTCAAGCATAAGTTAGAGACAAGGTGCAGAGACATCTTACGAGTTAAAAATATTGGGTACCAAAAGAAACCAGATTTGGTTTTGGCAAAATCCATCGAAATACAGGATGTAATCAATAAAGTGGCAGAAATGAAAGGAATGTTGACTGCCACACAGGTTGCAGCAGGTATCCAAGTTAATCCAGGAAATCATCAATGCTGTTAATGAATGGGTAGTTAATCCTTTCCTGATTGAATTTGGCATTACTCGAGTTAATAAGCAACCTCTTGTAAATATTGCCACATCACTTGTATGTTCACCGGAGGCAACAGAGGCACTTTGCAATGTACGTGAAAATGTTCTTATGCAAAAAGAGGGATTTGTAACCAATAGACTCATAAAGGATGAGACAGACTTTCACGATCCGATTAGTAAACAGAATCTTTGCATGTTTACGATTCTCAACAAAGGAGTTGTTACGAAAAAGAAACAGGTGATACAGGCATTGGATATTGATCGGCAAATATTCAGCAAACTGGCAATCATTGCACAATCCCTTGATGTTGATATGAAGGAATTGATACAGTCTGAATTAGCACCAGTTCCACTTTCTCTCTTCAATCTAGATAAGTCTCTCAGAAAGACACTGAAAAATTGCCTCCTCCCGTGCTTTGAAAAAGATCATGCGACTGTTGAACTTCCAGCATCTAGTGAGCCAACATTGGGTATGATTGATCTCATGATGCAGCTCAGAATGATCTGCACTGACACAGCTCAGTGCACCACCTTTGGTGAATTCTCAGATCAGCTGTTGTGTACCGTTCTTGGTCTGAAGTACCAGTATACTGCTGTGGTAGGTGACAATTATACAAATGAGGAATCAATAAAATCAGGTGAAAGGATCCACTGGGATTATGTTCAGATGTCGGAGATTCCAAAATAACACCTGAAGATGTTGTCAAATGCAAAGAACAAAGCAAACCTTGCCAATTGACTTCTACGTGATTGGATCATCAAGTTAGAACTCAGGTCAAAGCTTAGTTTTGAGGTATATCTTGCTGGTGGATTCTTTGACATAAATCAAGCAGTGAAGGTGGTTCTTGGTAGCCACAGTGAAGTACCAGAGCTTTGGTCAGAACTTGAAGAAGCTGATTCTCAGATGTTCATTCACATTGCACACAGGAGCTACAAAGGAGATACAAATCCATGTGTCCATGATACTGCTGGATACTTGGCTTGAAAGAGCTGTGTCTAAAGACTGGTGTATGTCAAAGGAAGAGATTTGTTTCAATGCATGTTGTGACAAATGAACTCAGAGAATGTGTGAGCCATATACTACCAGCGATTCATGCAGCCAGTGGATGTGATTCAACTTCAACCTTCAGTGGCATAGGGAAGCAAAAATGGCTAAATTTCATTGAAGAGCACCCTGAATTACATAATGGTCTCAGGCATCATGGAGACAGTCCTGATATCAAACCAGAAATGAGGAGTCCGTGTTATCACTAGCATCTCCAATGTACTATGGAAAGAAACAAGTATCACTTGATTTAGTTTGGTACGAATTGTTTGCGCCAAAGTACACCAAAAATGAGAAACTGCGATCAACAATGGATAGTTTCTGTTTGCATCTCAAATGGGCAAATTATCAATCCTTCATATGGAACTATGCAACAGTCTCAAACCTCAACGTATCACCCATTAATAATAGGTGGATGATTGATGATGACGGGCACCTTGTACCAAGCATGATGTTGCTTCCAGCAACCGAAACAATACTGGCATTTACTTAATGTATTTTCCAGGCAGATTGTTCAACCCGGAGATGTAGGTGTCACAAAGCTGATGTGTGTTCTGATGTATGCAAATGGAGTGTGACAACTGCAGCAATCGGGAATTAAACATCGATGACTCTTTCTCTGAGTCAGAAACAGATTCTGAATAGGAATCATGAAGGGGTCTCCCATATCCTTGGTGACGATGGCTGTCATCAAAATTGACATGGCTTGGTGACATCAAAATTGCCGTTAAGGTTACCATGAAAACCAATGCTTAATCAATATTTTCCAGACCCTACACCCCATACAATGTACATTTTTGATAAACTAGATATATTTACTACTAAATGGCACTACAATGAGCTGCAAAAATGTACCAGAAAGTGCACAGCGAATATATAAAACGTGAAAAATTGTTTAAAAAGAATATTTTGCATGTTTGTGCCATCATCATTGTATGTAAATTAGCTCCACAACAGCAGTAAAGGACACTTGTGTAGAGGTTGGCTAGACCTTTCATTCAATACCAGAATTGTATTTCTAGCTTCTATAAAAAGAAAATTATATGAGTTTGAGCAAATTTGGTAATTTTGATGGTTACCAGGAAACGGTTCTGTAAAAAATAATTGCACCACATTCAGACTCTACATTCACCCTGGTGCTGATCCCCATAAACCCACCGAACAGCTGGTACCATTGGCATTTTTCTACCCGATCACTCGTGCTCAGTCCTTAAATCGGCCTCTTTTCAGATTTGGTTGGAAGACCAGATGGCACAATGATCATGGTGGTTTTCTGTAATTTTTGGTGCGGTACCCGCCAGGTCGGCTTTTTAAAAACTTGAACACCTCAAGAAGTTACTAGCATTTAAAACCACATTTTGTTTATTACTTAAATATCAATATCATCACATCAAATTTTTTTTATTTTAATTTCTGATTCTGTAGACCTTTAACTATGATGCTTTCGAGCATTATGCAATGCAGTCATTCCGTGTCATTTCAGCCGGGGGTTGCGGTGACCCCTTCAGATTTTTTTGAAAAAATTCTCAAAGCTACCTTAACATATATGAGGAAGGTTTGCCAAGTTATAGCTCAAAATTCCAAGTAGTGTCCGAGATGTGTCCCTACGAACACCCTCGGGGTGTTTCAATTCTGGCAGTCGCGAGTTGCCGATTTGTATCTGAAGCATTTTTGGAGGGCTCTAAATTCCAGAATTTTACAAACAGAGTTCTGAAAATTCACACAAATGGTGTTTATTAGTGAGGATTTCAGAATCTGACATAAAAAAATGTTCTACTTAAAATACTTTTTAAGATAAGTACTCTCAAAAGTAATGATTTGTAACATGCAGTCAAAAAAATTGGAGTTTTCAAATTGCTGCCAACAGTCAGTTTACTCATCATGAAGAATTTTGTTGCCTGATTTACATAATCCAGTGACTGGATCATTACACTAGAAAACTGAAACCTTTTGGAGCAAATTCTTGGGTGCTATAGGTGTCTGAACTTTGCTCCAGACTCAACGACACTGAAATTTTACCCCGGTTTTACCCCAAGTATTCACCATGTTGACAGTTACACAGCTCTTAAATTTTTGTCACTTAAAGGCACATACATAGGCAAACTGTGGTAGAAAATTTAAGAGTTGTTCTCAATCCCTTCTATTTTTAAAAAGGCCCACTATTTAAAAAAAACATGTTTTATGAAAGATGTAGAATAAAAGCAATAGGTGTGCTTTTGAAGTGGAAGCCATGCCAAACATTCATAAGTTGGCACCACAATGATCAAATTGTTGTGTTTTTTGGTCAGAACAAGTATGTGGTTACTTTAATTTGGCTCACATTTTTTAAAAGGATATTTTAGTTCAAGGCCACCGCCAATCTCAACTACAAATTAAGACACATAATGTGATCATAATAATCACCATTATAAATATTCATTTGTATATCTAATTGTTTATATACTTAGTGTACATTGTACGAAAGTCTACATCCATTTGTAAATGTAGATACAATATCTGATTCAACTTTTTTTTTCATAATTTCATATCAAATTGTTTCGACAAATGTACTTGGATCCATTGTACAAAGTGAACAGTGATTAGTTTTATAATTGCCAGGATATAATAAAATGTAACAATGAGCATTGGCAGTTACTACAATTTTGCAAATGTGATTATCTATGCGATACATGCAAAGGAGTACTTTATATTTTCATGACAGACCAATAATGTGACCTATTTCATGACAGACACCTTTTAAGGTAATATAATTTCCATGAAAAATGTGAAGTAAAAAATATAGAAAAAGAAATGTAAATTAACAGATTAAGTTAGTGTTTTGGATATGACAAAGGCATGATGCACCAAATTTCCTCTTTCTACCTCACAGCTTCTTCTTTTTTCCAATTTTCAGTTGGAGAAATCTGCATCTCTTTCCTATGTTATAATGAACACATTTTGTATTTTACCCTGAATAAATACAGATAAAGATCTGAATTGTAACAGGTCTGATTTATAATTTGTATCCCCTTGATTACTGCAGATGAGATTTCCATGTCGGGGCAGGAGACTCGTCTTTCCGACGTTGGTGAAGAAGCTTTCCATGGGGACCCTGGCTGTATGGTTGAGGCTCAGTTTGTTACCTCTCAGGAAAGCCTGTTTGTCCATCCTGAAACTGGTTAGTGGGAAGTGACTTGTGTGCAGGGTGCCAAAATAGACTTTAACTAGATATTGGAATCGCCATCATCAAAGTCCCAAACCCCTCAATGGAACAAGAGAGCGCTCATGTCATGCCGTGAATGTTTCTTTGGTGGATAATTCCCCAGTTGGACAGGTCAAATCTCTGTCATGGAGTGCTGTGTTGGTCAGGACAGGAATTTGGAATATTGCAAGAGCACAGGCACATTATAATCTAATGTGTTGAAAAGGCACCGTTGATTATCTCTATTATTATTAGTAGTGATTTTAATTTTATCTTGATTCTGCACCATGATCTGTACACAGTCTATTCTGCGGAGGCAGTTTCTTGGTAAAGGATTACATTTGTGGATGTGTCGCCATTCCGATGCAGAATACTCGGCTGAGGATGCAAAATTTGGACTTTGGCCAGATTGCTGATAACTCGCCGACTATTCATGAAGGACACAGTGGGATCGGATCTTTAATATCCACAAATTAATGCTGGCAGATGGTACACGATGATGAGTCACCCTGAATGCGAAACACCAGGATAACAATTTCGAGCTGGATCGAGATTTGAATCTAGACTAGACAACATTGAGTCGAGTGTGCATACATCAAGGCTATCCAGCCAGCCCAACCTTTAAAGGGATCTCTAATATCCACCAGAAAATGCAGAAAGCCTGGATTTTGATAGTTGAACCAGGAGGAGGTGATTAGAAGAACGTTTGTGGCCTGGAGAGCAGAGAGAGTAGATGGAGGTACACTGGAGGATAGACTGTAAAAATGTAATGAAGCCATTGACATACTTGCAATGTAAGAGCAACAAGGCTTGCACTTTGAGCTCATCACAGAAGATCCCAGTAATGTTGAGAGCTTTATATTCTACAGAATCCAGGAGAGTTGTATGTAATTTAGGGGTGCTATCCCGTAGGGGAGTACAGTACTCTATTGAGCTCCTGGCAAAGGCTTTGTAGTCTGTGAGTAGCTCCAAATTTTCAACCTATAATTTGGGACAGAGGATGCCAAGTCAGCCGCTGGCGTTGGAGGCCAACTTTATCTTGTGGTTGACTCTGGAGAAATTAAGGCCGATGATGAAGCCTAGAAGTTCAAGCGATTGAACCTCTTTCAATGGCTGACCATGGAAATGGCCAACTCGCAGGGACTTTGAGCTGCCCTTTCTAAAAAAGGTCAGAGCAGGAGAAAAAGTACACAAATCTCACATACTCAAATGGCCCTATTCTTTCTCCCATCTTATGCCAAAGTACCTACTGTTGCTTGAACTCTGTGTCCTTCTCACCCAAGAAGGTAGAGAAAGTTATGTCTGACCTTGATCCTGCTTCAGTGACAGGCCCAGATAGGAATGAGTGTCCATTTTCAGCCCATCGCCTTTGGATACCAGACAGTCAGATAGTCAGGCAGACAGCACCAGAATCCGGATTGGAATTTCCAAAATCTGCAATCTACTTGAGCACCAGCGCCCAGAGCAGTCAGGCTTTACACCAAATAGGTCAACAAATGACCGTATCCTTGCTGTCTGGGTCCTCACCGAATGCAAATGAGTTTCGGCAGGAGCTGCTTGCAGCCTTTGTTGATCTTTGCAAAGCATTCGATTCAGTGAATTGGGATGCCCTCTGGAGGAATGAGGTGCTGAATGGGGAGTCGGAGCCGCTTGGGATTATGGGTTTCCTGGGTCAATTGGAAATGGCTCGCATTGAACCTGTTGCTTCACTGACGGTAGTTGAACAACATAACTTATATATGTGACGTGCACAGATTGCTGGCGAGATGGAGACATAGCAGCAGATGCTTGCCGATGTTGAGCTGCATCGGCGTTGTGCTTTTTTTACTGACGTTCTGTGCTCAAATTGGTATTGTACCATTGCTGATCTTGTTGTGCCAAATCAGGATTGCGTTGTTCAGCAACATCGTGATCAACAAATGTCTTTGTTACTTTTTGGCTTTTTTCGGCTTGTATAATGAGCAGATAAAATTATCCATTTCTGACTTAAAAAATAAATAATAAGCACTCGATAACAAGGTGGATTTAAAGTAGATTACTTGGCTGTCATCTTCAGTCATGCGAGTCATCTTGATTAACTTTACAGTCATGACAAAGGGAATATAGTGTACAACAATAATTGTGACGCAACAATTAAGAAACGTAACCTAATTAGTTACGGCTTCTTAGTTAACAGAAGTGGTTTCTGAACGAATACACCGCTTCTCATTGAATCATGACTCATACACCGCTTCTCATTGAATCATGACTCATACACCTCTGTAAAGTCCTAGCCTAGCTTTAGATGTAATGTCATAATGAGGTCCCAGACATAATGCCGGCTTACTACACCACTATCTTACTAAATCTGTAATTCTGACGGCGAGCATCTGGCATTCATCCCATCGCCAACGGACACCAGACACTCACATAGAGTCAGATATATGGGTTATGTTGTTCAATTGCTGGCGGCGAAGTGACAGGATGGGCTGAGTGCTGAGGCATAGCCTAGCGCTGGACGTAAGGTCATAATGACGATCAGACGTAACACCATAATAATGTGCCACCAAAATGAGTGTGACAGACACAGATGGATGGAGAAATCCAGCTCTCTTAATATATAGATTAGATTCTGGTCTGATAAATGTAACATGTCCTTCGATCCAGGAAAAATCTCAGTCTCACCTTATTGCTTCGGAAAGATCAACAAACGAATGTACTTATCTATTTCCTTGGTCATCTACTGGAAGTTTCAGTCTCTTGAACTTCTCGGCCTCACCATCAGCGATGAGCCTTCTCTGGGCTGATCACAAAGCAAAGTGGGCTTCCAATGGCCTGCTGCATACTGGGCATCCATCGTCGATCCATGTCTTTCCTTGAAAAATCAGAGCTACTTGTAGTGTACAATGCCTTTGTCCATAGCTTGATGGGGGTACTGCTCTTTGCTATGTGCTGATGCACTAGCATCATATCTAGCCCTTCTGGATTGTGTGGAATGTAATTTATTGTGTGGAATTATTGGAATCTCCAATGATGAGGCTGAAACACTCTCACATCGCTTTATTTGTTGCTCTCACATCGCTTTATTTGTTGCTCTCACATCGCAGGTAGGCTGGCGGTCTGTTTTCGACCATCTATTTTCTGACATTGCTCTCTCAATACTCCGACCCTTCCCAGCAACTCTACTATGCACGCATTCTTCCAATAACTCCCTCCTGGTTGGGCTTTCAGAATTCAGGTTCACTGCACACCTCAACTCTTCTATTCCTCGCTTCTCCAATCAATGGAACCACCTTTCAGAAGCTGTTTTATCTCACTCTTTCCTCCAGTGCTTCAAAAAGCAGTGCACTGCCATCTATTATCATCTATTATGTCTTATGATCTTTATTACCCCCATTAACCTTTTTCTCACCCAAACATCTTACTTGCTCGTTTCAGTGTTTCCTCCCGTCCTTATTTTCCTGGTCTTTAATTCCCTTGATATTTGTCCCACTGTCAGTCAATTTTACTTTGCTCTTGCATTAGCTTCACTCCTGTAAAAAAGAAGATTGTTGGATTAATTTGACGATTCTTCTGGAGTGATAGAGTGAGACTGAGATTTGCCAGTATTGAAAGACTTGTTTCATTTGTCAGACCAGCATTTATAATTAATTCCAGGTCAGCAGAGAGTGACGCAGCTGCTGTCTACCAATCAGTGGTTTGGGGTTTCTGTATGACACAATGTGTCGTCTGCAAAAATAAAGGTTTTTCCAGAGCATCGGAGAAGTCTTGTGAAAGTCAACATCTCTTTGGCGATTGTCAGAGAGCTGCCTCGGCACTGTATAATCTGGCAGTTCACTCAAGCTGACGGGCAGTTCCCTCTCATATCAAGACTGGCCCTTCATTTCCACCTCTCCTGATATTAATACTGCTTGGGAACATTTCCACACATACTTGGCTTGCTTTCCCTTGCATACAGATTTATACCATCTTGTCTGAAATTATTATACTTGTACTCTAGCCCTCTCTTCTTCATTGCATGGTCCACGAGCCTTGGCAGCCCCTGGTGGCCTAAAGTGTGGCCCCTGATGTGTGGCCGATAATACACAAATGTGAAAACACTCCATCATAATCCACCATCAATGCTATTAAATTGACCCAATGGTTTCAAATGAGTGTTCCAACATGAAGCATAAAAATAACATAACTACATAAGTAGATGACAGTATACAAACAATGATGCATACAGCCCAGTTAACTACAACGAAGAAGAATATGTAGTGGCAGGGCCTAATAGCAGCCATTACGGAGTCCTGCAGGTGGTGTGGCAGTTCTCACAGTGATATTTCATTGGCAAAATTGGCCCCCCTCTAAAAAATAGTGGAGATCAGTGCTTACCCCTGGTGCACAAAATCCTGTGGTGAGGCTGTTACCTTCAAACAACTTGCCTTCTCTTATCGAAAGGTAAATCCGACCAAAGACAGCCTCCGATCATTCCACAAAGCCCAGATCAAGTGTGTCAACTCTCAGGAAAGCCAGACAACACCATCTGGTAAACCTCTAGGCTGAACTCTCAAACGTGTATCATTCTTCAAAGACATGGTAGCACCTTGTTGAGTCTGCTTTAGTGTATGCTCCCCTCCATACCTTCCCTCACTTCAAATGGCACCACAGCTGTCACTGCTCACGAGAAGGCTGAATGCCTCAATTCTGTATTCTCTTCCAAATTTTGTGTACCTAACCCCTCACTCCCTTTTCTAACCCTACCATCTCATACCCATCTGCTCCTTGATACTGTCTTTCTCACTTGAGAAGATGGAGAGATTTCAGGCAAGCCTTGTCTCTGATTTTAAAGCCTTGTCTCTGATTTTAAAGCCTTGTCTCTGATTCTGTGACAAGCCCAGGTGGCATCAGTGCATGTCCTACAAACTGGCTTTGCTGCTCTTTCTCATCCTCTTTCTTTTCCATTCACACGATCATTCTAAGTCAGTTTCCATCTGCCTTGAAGTTAGCTAACATCATTGCAATGCACAAACATGTTGTAAAAAAGGATCCTGTTAACTGCAGGAGTATTAGCTTAGCTTGTTTCCAATTAAAAGCAAGGTCATGGAATCTACCATCGTTAGTTGACATCAAATTCTTCCTTTTCTCCAACGGCCTGATCTCAGATCATCACTTATGATTCAGACCCGGTGATTCTATCCTGAACATGCTGTTTATATTCCAAAGAATGGATAGAAGTCCTCAGTCGCAGTCACGAGATCACGGCCGTCTCTCTGGACATATCTCGACCAATTAATACAGCCTGGCACCCGGCCTTGCTCTCCAAACTCTCTGCCTATGGCATCCAAGGCCAACTCCACACATAGCTCACTGACTTCCTTTAATCTCGTAGCCAATGTGTAGTTCTCAATGGAATTCCTTAATCTCCTCCCCCTGTCGAGGATGGAGTGCCCTGAGGGAGTGTCTTGGGCCCAGTCTTGTTCCTCATCTTGAGCAGTGATCTTTCTGATTCCCTGGATAATCCTGCTTATTTGTTTGTAGATGATTAAATTCCACCCTTTTGCCATATAATTTCTCAACCTACAGGCAGGCAGCAACCTCTTCCCTCTCTGCAGTTTGATAGAATTAGGATCTGGTCCAACACTTGGAATATGTCTTTAAACCCCAACAAATCTGACACTCTCACCCTGTCTCTCCAAAAGGACCATCTGGCAAATCCTCCCATCTACTTCCCAAACACATTAAGTCACTGAAATTTTTGGGCCTCACCATCAGCCATGATCTTTCTTGGGCAGACCATATTTTCAAGATGGCTTCCAAAGTCAGCTGCCGACTTGGCATCCTTCGTTTTGCGACGCCTTTCCTTGCAGCCAATCTGAACTTTTGACAACCTACTAGGCGTTTATTTGCAGCTTGATGGAGTACTGCTCTCCTCTTTGGGATGGTGCCCCTGCCTCACACCTTGCCTTTCTTGATGCCATGGAAAGCAAGGCCCTCAAAATGATCAAGATCTCCTGTGAGGAAGTTGTCTAGGCCTGTTACTCTAACATCACAGACAGGGAGGTGAACTCTGTATTCTACTGCCTCTTTTTACATCTTGCACCCTCTGCCCTCTCTTGGCTCTATCCCTCCCAGGTTTCTGCAGGGCACACACTGTCTGTCATAACCCTCTTCTTGTTAAACTCCCAAAATCTAGGCTCACTGCTCACCTTCACTCATTTCCTCCTCTTTTCCCTCGCCTGCGGAATCAACTTCCCCAGTCTGTTCAGTCCCATTCTTCCCTCCAGGGTTTCAAGTTTTCAAGCTGTTCGCCACTACCTAGGTCATCACCATCCATACTCATGATCTCTACCCCAGGTTGTCCCATTCCCAAGCACTCCCCTTTTCCTGGTTATGATTTTCTCCCTTCTCCCTCATCTATTTTTTTGTTTGCGAGTTATCGGTTGGTTTGTTCCTTTTCTGTTTCATCCTCACTTTCCATTTCCTCTTCTTGCTGTGTTTCATTCAGCTTGGGTGCAGCTTATTCTTGCCCACATGTCCTTCTCCCTCTCCCCTAATCTCACTCTCACTTCTCTCTCGTTAGTGTTTCCCCCTCTTCATTTTGTTATCTTCCATTCTGCCATAGCTCTTCCACGAGCTGCAATAAAGTATAAAATGAAAGGAAAAAAAAAAACTTTAATAGTGAGAACCTGCCTCAGGGCACTCCAGCCTCCACTATGAGAGGACAGGAGAGGGTTAACTTGATATCGTTGCGTTGATTGCATGAGTTGGTGAAGTCAGAAAGCTATGTATGAAGGCAGCCTTATACTGTATGGCACAGGTAACGAGCTTGATAAGCAGAGCATTATGCCAGAGTGTGTTGAATGCCCTTGATATTTCCAGACACGTTCCTGATCTCTTGTTTGAGATTTAGATTTTGTTTGAGATTTGGTCCGAGCACCTGTATGTATTTCGCATGCAAAATATTGTCAAGGAAGGTATGAGATTTGGGAGGGAGTGGGTGGTGGTGATGGTTGGGTGAGATGAAAAAGACAGAAATTTGGAGGGAAAGGTGGTGGGGGTGGCTGAAGCATGTGAGGGGAGGCAGAGTTAAATTATTTTTTCCTACTTGCTATGTAAGTGAGTCGAAATAGTGTTGAAGTTTGGACCAACAAAATGACAAAGATTACATGATTTGGTGGATTGTTTGAGTCAGGTAAAAGTATATAATGTCACCCTTTTGTCTGGCCTAGTTTTAAATGTGCTGGTTTCCGTATTCTTTTTTTAACATTGCGTGTGATAAATGACTACATTTTTCTATTTTACTGCTTCAGAAAATTCTCCAGATGAAATTTGTGAAGATGCACAAGAAATCATTGTCGGCGATGACGTTGAGGATTTCACAAACCAAAAAGCTGGTCAGTCGCATCGACAATAAATGCTTTTTTTTTTCTTAAAAGAATAATGTTGCAATATTGTGGAAATTTAATCAAACACTGGTGCACCGAGGCATGATGTGAGGAAAATGCGAATGTGTGAAATTACAATGCCACTTGAGGTGCATGCATGCTGAGAAGACTGAACTTGTTACTCGGGCATGACAAACATCACATGTATGTAAGGTAGTTATAACTGCGATGCTCATATTCTCCTTGTTAACAGAGCCTCTGTGATGTTGGTTGTGGTGTGTCAAGATACAGATGACGAGGTTACGGAATTGGAATCGCAGCAGCCCATTTACTTGAGTGCTATAGGATATGATGACCCTTTGCAGCCTGTTGGTGGCACACAGGACCTTCAGGGCATCATCAATTCTCAAACTGGTGTGTGGTGGAAAATGTGGAATTTCAGAAATGTTTTAAATGCCTTTCCTTGGTCCATCTTCTTATTAACTGCATGCTCTGTAATCTTGTTCTCGGAAGAGACCTGATCTTGATGACGAGTGGTGCTTTCTGGAAGAATTAGGAGACTTTTTCTGTCAATTTACATTCACTACAGAGTTATTTGTTTTCAATATTGGTGTCATTTTAAAGTGACGTGTAATGGATACTGCCAGCATGCATATCGTACCCATAGATTGCTTGAGAAAAAATTAAGTTTAATGCAGTCCATACTTCAATTTCTGATAGTTGTTATAATATTTTAGTCATTGAAAATTTTGACAAATATTGCTCAAATTACACTTGTATTTATTCTTACTTGAATTGGTTGTCCTTCATATCCTAATAAGACCATTCACGTTAAATATGCAAATTCCCTGGTCAATTTGTTTACGGTTCAGAAGCTGTTGCCTAAACAGCAACTACGCTCTGAGAGAGCAAGCTTTGTTACCTGGCATCAAAGAACCTCCAAGAAGACCAGACCATTTGTTATCTGCAGTCCAGGCAAGAATTTCTAATTTGCCAACTGAGTAGGATGGTCATTGTCCAAATTTATGCTTAAATTCAGAGGTGGTGGCACATTTTGTTTAAACTCTGCATTTGGTCTTAAACAAGTCGTCTTGGGACCAGATGGATGCTGGACGCAAATTTGCCCAAATATGGAATTGTAGCACATTTATGACAAACTGTGGTAAAAATAATTATCTGTGATTTTCAATGAGATATATATATATATATATATATATATATATATATATATATATATATATATATATATATATATATATATATATATATATCTATATATCTATATATCTATATATCTATATATATATATATATATATATATATATATATATATATATATATATATATATATATATATATATATATATATATATATCAAATTGAACAAGACACAACTCTTATTTACGTATCGATGGTTGCTGGTTTATAATTCTTTTTTTTTTAAATACAAATAGTAAGAAATTATACAAGGAATCATCCTTTTCTTAAAATCAACAATTTTCAATTAAAAGCCAGAACACATGATGTGTGTGAACTTACTTTTCTAAGTATGTGAACAGAAACATAATATGAAACGCAATTAATTAAACACATAAAATGTCCAAGTGGAATTATGAAGGATCAAAAACTCAAATAGATCAATTTTCCCTGATAAGGAATTGAGCACATTTTGGTTATAATATAGTAAAATTATTTGATTGGTGATTTTCAACAGGTAACTTGTAAACTTTCATGTAACATCACATGGAACAAGAAACAATCATTATTTTGGTTTGAATGGCAGACTTATAATATATTTATATCTTTTTAATGGTTTGCAAAACAAATCATCGTTTTTCTCATGATCGAAAATTTTTAATCTAAAAGTGAAATGTAGTAATTTCGAAGTTACTTTTCTGTGCATAATAAGAATGGTGAGAGACATTATTATTCGAACAATTATTCATACATACAGACAATATAAATGTACATGTTAAAACATTTAAGAATATAAAACTTGAACAAACAAATTTCGTTAATAGTAAATGAATGGATAAACATTATTTCACATTCCGTCACGCTATCGGCAACAATTCACGTTTGCATTAAGTTGGATGTTTATTATTTACAGTGATAAATTCTGTAGGTACCTGGTTAAATTACCGAGAACTTCTTTTCACGACATCGTTTCCCCTTCGTGGATCCCACTGCAGTTGTTTGCAAGTTCTTAATTTCTGCTCAATACACTGGCCCCCATTTTGCATCGTTTGTGTGGTCGTGGAGGGTAAGCTGAGGCATGCATATTAAGTTTCCAGTTGCCATCTCGATTTGCTCGAATGAAACTGAGCATGATCCCAACCATCTGTAGGTAAGTGGTCCACCGTTTTAAATTTGGATCATCTACATTCTACACTTTGCTTTGTGAAATCCTTCAGTTCTGATTAGCATTGAAAGAATGGAATAAAGCAATACAGTCATGCGCCGCTTAACGACGTTCCGGGCAACGACGGATCTGCCAGCTCTGAAAAAAAAAAAATGATAAAAAAAATGTAACTGAAAATTTCCTATCGCCGAGTGATGTAGCCTCGGATAAAAATAGTACATACAATTATGTACACTGTACAGTACATAATACTTCATAATGATAAACGACAGTGTGGCCCTGTTATAATGCGATCGTTGAGGTCCATAAAATGCCATCGCGAAAAAAGCAGGGTCATGCTAAATAGGGATTCAAGGAAATCGGCTTTCAAACTGAACCAATGTTTCCACGTTTACCTTCCAGCAAGTAAATTACCTTTGAATTGAAGAATTCCGCGAATAAATCGTTGTTCTTAGTCGACATTAAAACACATTTATTTTTAGTGAAGCTTTTCATGTTGTTAAAACAATCGCACTGTTCTGAAAAAAAAAATATATATATATATATATATATATAAATATATATATATATATATATATATATATATATATATATATATATATATATATATATATATATATATCACAATTGACAGTCGCTCGTTTCTTCATTTGTAAATTATAACATCGATGCAATGATTACGTATTTATAAAATCCAAACGCTAATTATTCACCTTTCTATAATCGATGCGAGAGGAGATTGTAAGCTGCTGCTAATAACACCGATGACCGTCATGAACAGCACAAAGGTAAAACTAACGTGTCTTCCGTCTCTCTTGGATGTGTGTTACAATTGCCGACAGTATTCAGTACAGTAACATGCTGTACAGGTTTGTATCCGAGGAGCAATAGGCTACACCATATCGCCTAGGTGTCTAGGTTTGTGTAAGTACGATGTTCGAAAACGAAAAAAAATGATGTTCGCACAACGACTACGTCGCTTAACAACGCGTTTCTCAGAACGTAACCCAGTCGTTAAGTGGTGCATGACTGTACGATAGATTTTGGCCACTTTGACAGCATCATAACAACGAGCTATTATTGCATGTAATGCTGTAATCGATAAACGTCAGAAGTTCATGAAAAGGGAAGAATACAGTATTTAATTGTGGACATTTGTAATACATGTCTGGAATACAAATAATTCTGCTGCAAGAAATCAATGCTTAAATAGCTTTAATTACCCATGAAGCATGTAACAAAACATTGTTTTGAGAAAAACGATTAGTTTTCTCATTTATTACTATTTGTATTAAAAAAATGAATTGTATACCAGACATTGATACCCAAATAAGAGTTATCTTGTTCAATTTGATTTTATATGAAAATATACATGTTACTCATTCAAAATCATAGATCATTTGTTTTACCACATTTGATCATAATTGTGCAACATTTCCTTATTGAAGAGTACCCTGATACGACTTGTTTAAGACCAAATGCTGAGTTTTAACAAAAAGTACTGAAAATAGTGAGATATGTCGATTTGGCCATCCCTCTAGCCTTTACCTTCTCTTCGTGAAGGACACTGTTACATCTTTAACGTCCACCAATGCTCCCAGTGCTGGCAGTAGGGTCCTACGGCTTAATGTCCTTCCGATGGATGGCCTTGCCTTGCTTGTGAAATACCAGGGTGGTAGTTTATGGCTGGGTCGACATTCTAAACCAGGCTAGACACCTCCGATGTAAGTACGCACAACTCAAAGCAATACTGCCAGTCCCCATCGATTTATAGTATTACATTTACGTCTCAAGTTGTAAAATAGAATTGTTGGCTGTGTTGTTTTTTGCTTATGTTTTATTTCCATTTACTCATGATGTTTTCTATCTGTCAACCAAATTTGATGTTGAATTATAACATCACAGATGATAAGTCTGGTTATGTAAACGAGGTATCCTGCTTCACCTTGCTTCGTGGTGAGCAACATGAACTACATGGTGTCTCACTCTGTCAAAGTTGCCCTGAAATCTTTCTGTTTTTAAGGTAATTCTGTTTTGCTGATGAAGCCTTGAGTCAGAAACACATACTCAAGACTGATGTCAAGCCCTGAACATTTTTCCATGAGGGGAATGTTAGCTTGGGTAATTCACTCTTGGTCTTTTTATTTAGGCAAGCTATTTGTGAAAACTAACCTTTTGCATTACCAAGATGGGCAATGTGGCAATGCAATCATATAAGATAATTAACATTATTATTTGCAGGCTTGTTGGAAATTGTGAAATTTGAATCTGCTGACTGGGATTCACCAATCGCTCAAGGTGAGTTCGAGAGGGATTTCTCCAAGGGTGTGTGTGTGTGTGTGTGTGCGTGTGTGCGTGTGTGCGTGCGTGCGTGCGTGCGTGCGTGCGTGCGTGCGTGCGTGCGTGCGTGCGTGCGTGCGTGCGTGTGTGCGTGTGTGTGTGTTGTTGGTTGTTATATCTCCATATGTGGGTTTCAGACAGTGGAACGGAGCCCTCCCAGGTCTCGAAATATCCAACTCCTGTGTGTCATGAAGTTACATTTCAACCACTAGAGGGCGTAGTTAGATTAAACCATGGCCAGATTAGAAAGCTTGCCTGCCATCATCATTCCGGGCAAAATTGCATCTGAAGTACTTGTATTGAAAGTTGTCGGAAAGCTGTGCTTGCTACTGTTGTTCCAACCGAAGGAGGAGAAACAGTGGAATTTCCTTTCATCAGTGAGTTGGATGGTGGAGTACAAGATGTCAAACAATGATGAGTTTGTGGTACTTTACTACAAGACCATGACCATGTTAAAGCTGATCATCGTCGTAGACTGACCAACGTCAACATTGTTTAATCCAAACAATCGACAAGTTGGTTAAATCGTGCATCAGTTCAACATAAAAGTGATTTCGGCATCAGGTAATTGAGTGCGCATTCACAAAATACTTGTGCACTTTGACAAGCATTTTGCATATATCCACTCTAAGTTCATTGGAAAGTATTGAAATAGATTTTCATGCATGTGCATGAATGCGCAGGTGGAAAATAAAAACACCTGGATTGCCTGCATCATGTATCGCATTGTCATGTCATGGACATAAAGGATTGTCATGTATCGCATGCACATCCGGTTATTTTTTGCACAAAGCATGTGATATGATGTTTTTTTCTGCTAGGCTCAAAAATCTTCCTAAAATACCCAGAGGACACAAAAGACCCCAAACACCCAGATGACCCAAAATACCCTGTAGAACCTTTAGGATAAGATGTGTCAAGTTTCAAATTTTTCCAATCAGCGGTTTCAGAGATGTTTTAATTTTTTGCGTTTAATCCAAGTCAACTACCATACCATGTGACCTGTGATGTCAAAATTATCATTAAAATATTCTCCATGTGGGGAGGGGGGAGTTAGTTGCTCCTACCCTGAAAATTTTGGGTCAATCGACCAAGTAAGTGGTTGCTGAGAAAAAAAATGCTAAAAAAAAAAAGAGCAAAAAAGGCCAAAAAAGGGATGAATAATAATAATAATAATAATAATAATAATAATAATAATAATGATGAAAAGTATTTTAACAAAATTATTTCTTTGTTTTCTCAATATTCTCATTATATAGGCTTTGTTGAAAATTTGATGACAGCTCAAATGGTGAAAAAGTTACTACTCGGACAGACACACACACAGAAGTGATTGCAAACCCCATGTTCCACAATGTGGGGGGTGGGCTAATAAATATGACAAAAACAATGATAACATTGTAACAAAGCATATATTAATTAATTATAATAATATTGACAACAATAATAGTGCAGTCGTATCATTTGGAAATAATTACAACAAACGTATAATCCCTCCCCCACCCTGGCCCAAACATATCTGGGCTTGGTGAAAGGCAAGCTAATGTTCGAGCAGTACGGCAAGCATGGATGTTACTGTACAAGGGCATGAAGGCAAATTAAAATTTGGTCCAATGGACCAACGGGCCCACTACAAGATGCAACATGGCTGCCATGGCTTGAATCCAACATGGCTGCCAAACCATGTGACCTATCAATTAGAAAATATCAAAAGGCACCAGTTCACCACTTGCTTGATATGTGTACCAAATTTCGTAAATATATCTTGAGGGGATTTGTAGTTAAGCTCCGGAAACGAAATGTGATGGACGGACAGACAGAACCCATTTCTATATCCCCCACCAACTTCGTTGGTTGGCGGGGGATGATAAATACAATAAATATGGGCCCATGTGAAAGTGGGATAGAAATACTGTTCAACCAACTATATAATCTGACTTCAATAAAGAGGGAAATATCAATTAATTATCTTATAATTGCTACCTCAAATTGAGTGATGTGTATATATATATATATATATATATATATATATATATATATATATATATATATATATATATATATATATGTATATATATATGTATATATATATATATATGTATATATATATATATATATATATATATATATATATATATATATATAATTATCACATATTACTGGATTTGATTTTTCATTGAGCATTTCACAGGGAATCACTGGGTTATTGGAATTGATGAAATCCATAATTTAATTAATAATTTACAAACTTTCCTTCAACATTTTCCTTCATTCTCACTACTGTGTACTATACTGGACGTTGAACAGAGAATGTAAATACATGTAATAGTGAAAAAGGCAGGGAGACCGAGTTAATAATGTAGAACTAGTGCATGAGAACAAAGCCTTTCCACAGAGTTTTCACATGAAAACACTTAGGCACATCCAGGTTCTCCGGAATGGTGATAGCAGACAATGTGTATGTATGCGCATGCATTCAAAAAATAATTCTATGTATATCAGAGATGAAAAAACGAGGTGTGTGTATATGATTTATGGGTTTAACCTCCCTTTTCCAGAGGCGTTAAATGGAGTCCTTCGACAGCAAAGGAGGTTTATTACTGCTGCCATGGAAATGAGAAGAGGTTCGCAGGCCACAGGTATTGAATGAGTTGGTAGTGAAAGTAACTGCACCTCAAGCGTACTTTTGTTTGTATTGGATTGATTGCAAATTGCCAGGTATAACTACCTTTGCTTGCTGAGATTGTGAATGTTTTTTTTCCATTATGCCAGTTCGGCCGCGGAGAAGATATAAATATCGTTTCAAGACTATTTTCAAATGTTTTAGAGATCGAGGACGTGCTTAATTTTAATTCTGCATCTTATATTTCCTCTATTGACTATTTCAACACACCAACATAGCACAAAAAAAATTCTGAGCCTAATTTGATGGTAATATACATTTAATGTTGTCTTTAATCCAGCATGTGCAATTTTACAACCAAAATTGAGCCTGTGTTACATCTGGTTGATAGAGTGAAGTTCTCTTTGTGTGTATGCAGACTTGGAACAACACTTGCTTTGCCCACAAAGCATTTTCCACGATGGTCCTCAGAATGATGTCGATGAGTTGCAAGGACCTCTCCAGTTAAAGGCAGACCAGGAAGAAGGTCAGGGTGATTTTCTGTTGCAGCACGAAGATGGAAGTGTTTTGAATGTTTTTTCTAAAGGTAACAAGGATAGTCTTCGGTTTTCAAAGATAGGCATTGGTGAGTCGAAAAACGTAAAAATTAAGCCGTTTGTTATTCTGTCAGAAAAGGAGTACAAGCAATATTTGGATAGTTTGAACGGAAACCAAGAAGATGAATCGGACTCAGAAAAGTGCTCGCGTGAACTCGAAGTTGAAATCGACATCGATGCTCAAGATGAAAGCGAGCGGGTTTGTAAAGTCTGCGGAAAGGTTTTCAACCAACTGGCCAAGCTTATGTGCCACCAACTAGTGCACACTCAAAGCAAACCCTGTTCACACTTCGAATGGCGGAAATCCCTCTCGATAAAACGTACAACCTCCAAACATTCTCTGCTGACCACCGAAAAGAAATTTAGTTGCAAGATTTGCGAGATGTCTTTTCGGAGCAAATCAACTCTCGTGCAACATTTGAGGTGTCACAAAGATGCTGTGGGTTTGAGTGAGAAATCTGAAGGTTTGGAGGCACTTATGACACAAGATGCTCCATGTGACAAGGAACTCGTGAGCGAAGAGAAAGCCCTCACAGAAGCGCAGCCTGGTTCTCAAACGAATGATACGTCTCACGAAGGAAAGGAAGGAGACAAAGATCTTCTTGTTAAACATAATAAAGCTGATCTTGGGAGCACAGTGGGTGACAGACCTTATGCTTGTGAAAACTGTGGATTGACATTCCATCAGAAATTTCACCTTGTTGCACATTTTGTTTGCCACATGGGCGAAAAGCCATACAGTTGCAAGCAATGTAACAAGTCGTTTCGTCGAAAACCTGACTTAGTGAGGCACCTGAAAAGCCACTCAGGCATACGGCCTTTTGGATGCGATGAGTGCAAAAAGAATTTTTTCCGGAAATCCGATCTCGTAGCACATCAGAGAATCCACACTGGTGAAAGGCCTTTCAAGTGCACAAAATGTGAAAAGGCATTTGGTTACAAATCCCACCTCGTAACGCACATTCGAAGCCACAATGGTGCGAGGCCGTACACGTGTAAGGAATGCGGGAAATGTTTCGGTGAAAACTCGACACTTGTACGACATCTCAGGTGTCATACAGGTGAGAAGCCTTACAAGTGCAAGGAATGCGGAAGGGACTTCAGCGAAAAATCGACCTTGGTGAAGCACATTCGAAGTCACACGGGGGAGAAGCCTTTCAAATGTGAGGAGTGTGGAAAGGGATTTGGTGACAAATCGTCACTTGTGAAGCACGTCCGATGCCACACAGGAGAAAGGCCGTATCAATGTTCTGAGTGCGGAAAGGCGTTTAGTCAGAAAAATCATCTCACGATACATTTTCGCTGCCACACGGGCGAAAAGCCTTACGAATGCACGCAGTGTGGAAAACAGTTTACTGAAAGGTCGTCTGTAGTGAAACACCTTCGGTGTCACACGGGTGAGAGGCCTTACAAGTGCCAGGAATGCAGCAAACATTTCAGCGAAAAGTCTTCGCTGTTGAAACATCTTCGCCGGCACACGGGCGAACGCTCTTTCATTTGCACTGAATGTGGAAAAGAATTCAGTGAAAACTTCTCACTTGTGAAGCATCTTCGGTGTCATACAGGCGAAAAGCCTTACGAGTGTGAGGAGTGCGGAAAAGCATTTAATCAGAAAACTCACCTGTCGATACACCTAAAATGCCATTCAAAAGAGAGACCACATCGGTGTGAGGAATGCGGGAAACGTTTTGTTAAGAAACTCTTGTTAACAAAACATATAAGGTGCCATACAAGTGAAAACTGAAGCAACACTACAATTCCGATGGAACGTACCAATAGCTGAGGACAACAATAAATCAGGTATCCAATGAGGCTCGTAGCGAGTACGTTTTGTTGGCAGAAAGAGCTGCGTTGACGCCTTTATTGTTTATAATACGAACATGGATCACAGTTGAAAACTGATCATAATGGTGAAAGCCAGCTTGGCAGCAGAGGAAAATTAGGAATAGATGCCACAGATAACCGCTGCGAAGTGACGTGATAACAAAAATGAAAACTTTTTTGAAAGTAACTCCAAACACCATTATTTACAAGTGGATCACCTGATGTGGAGCAAGCAGAAGAACCTGAAATGAGAGGTGAAACCACACTCGAGCAGAGCAAGACTAGGGTGGAAATCGATCAGCACTCAGGATCATCTTCAAAGGACTTTGGTGAACCTTGTTTAAAGGATGAGAGCTGGATCGACCTCAACAACATTTGACAGTCATTTTTAAGCACTTATGATGATCTCCAAGGATGCCTAAAAATGTAACTATGTCTTGCTCTAGTGCCAGGTACCTAACTAAAGAGAGGCATGTTGTGCTTGTTTACACATAAGGTGGAAATTATTTTGGATGACATCTTGTATTAGGTTTTCAACGACACATTGAAATATGTCCTTCACTGTGCAATTTCCTCTTTTATTCTTGTGCTCTGGCAGTGTTAACCTAAAAGCAGAAATTTGAAAGAGTGTTCTTGTACATAGCAAGCGAGCTGTTTACTTGCCATATTGTTGGTTTTCAGAGGGTATTCATGGGAGGGGAAAACAAAGGGTATTGATGAAAATCTGTTTTGATATTGATGATTCTAAAACGTCCCCACCATGCCCAGTTATGCAATTTGCAACCTTGTTATGATTAACAGGCACACTTGGGGAATGTGAGAGGGTGGGTAATGACATCCTTGAAAGAGACCTTGTAGAATCTACGATAATAAACATATTTCCCATGTTTTAGCAGGAGGCTGTGCCTCCTAAATTCCCCAAGTAACATAATCACTGTGGTCGTTAATTCGAAGTTGTCCCGAAGTTGGTCTGAATTTAATTGCCTTGTTTTAAATGCCACAGTTGTAACAGTTGCACCAGTGACGGCAGCAAACCTGTCGACATGAACTTGTACCTGGAAGAGTGGCAGATTTAATTTTCGATTTGCTTTGTATTGTTTAAAAAATTGTGGAATCTTATTGTAGGTTGACATTTCCAAATGCTTCCCAAATAATTGTATCAAAGGATTTGAGCGATCACTCGCTCACTTGAAATGTGCTCTTTCCATCATGTACATCTGAACTCTACTGCAGTTACATAGTAAATGGGAGTATAAAACCCTGGATGTGATTTCAACACGATACAAACACAATTTCCGTTTTCCCCAATTTTCTTTGTTAATTTGAAAATTTACATTTATGACACAATTGTAATCTGAAAATGTCTCTGTTGGGTGGGATGGTTTGACCTTGGCATTCAGACCACAATGACTTGCTGTAAAGTACAAGTATCCATTGCTGCCAATGTATGGTACAAAGTAATGCTATAAACATTTCTCTGGCTTGACTCTTTGTGCGACTGGAAGTTGAAAGCTTACAGTATTGCTTCAGGAGTTTTTATCGGTGTGCATGCTTCGGGTTAACATGCCCTCGCATTTAGTGTCATAAGCTAATTAATTATAATCTACTTTGGTGTTTAAATGATGTAAAGAAGGTTACGTGCAAACGAAACAGTAGGAAAGATGAAGTGCGTCTGATAAACAGGAGCTGTATGTTTTGTTTATGATATAATAAAATGATTAATCTTGAATGTTGTTGGAAGACAACTTTTGAAAATTATACACAGGTAGACTATTTGACATCCTTCATTCTCGTAAGATGATCTTGCGATAGATTTTAAAACCATAGGCTTAAAACCTGTGCTTAAATTATGATGCCATTCAGACCTCTACTCGTGTAATATCCAATAATGACAGCCCATAGTTTTTACACAGCATGGGAGCGTTCAGGAGAAGGTTGAGAAACGCTGGAGTCCCTCAAAATGACTTCTTTGTGTTTTTTTTCAAGAGTCTGTTCGTTTGCTTTTCCAGCGACATGTTGGATAATGGCATGAGTTTTCAACTTTGTGTTTCAAAAAAAATTTATTTCTCAGAGCACTTCGATTGGATCTATTTATTGTAAGACACTTGGTACAAATGCCATTCATTCGGAAGTCTCAATCCCTTGGACATGAAAAGTGATGTTATCAATTTCCGCACACACATCACACCCGAGTTTTCCATCTTTGCAGCCTATCCCAGGATATGTGTCCTTTTTCCTCTTCAATATTTCCTCTGCACACATATCTGTGCAGCTTCCTCATGACGACTCCATCTTTGCTCTTTACTTCTTCGGGTTACTTCTTGTTCTTCCGTTTCATTGTACTTTCTTTACAAAAGAATGATGTTTTATTTTTGGGTTTTGCACCCACACAAGACCAACGTTCCTTCCTTTGTGCCGCCATTGAAAATACGCAGTGCATTGTGGGATATCTTATGCAACATTTAATGCATATGTTTTTGTTCTGAAAAACAATTATTTCAATAGGAGAATTAAAATTGTTTGCAACATTAGTTTGTTTTTAAAACCCTTTCTGTAAACTTTTAAAAATACACTGACATAGCAGCCAAATAAGCTGTTTTTTATCTAAATGGTGAAAAATGCATAATGGTATCCAAAAAGTGATTAAGTAAATAATGTTGACATTTTAGATTGAAAATGAATAACTGATTTTCATGTGGGTCTTTCTGTGGGTCCGTTTGTCTGTCTGTGTCTATGGGATCTTTAACATCCACAAATGAGCAATGCTAACAACACAGATCTTCTGGCTTAACATCCACCCAATGGACGGTGCACACATTGATGAATCACCATCCCTGTGAAATCCCAGGATGGCAGTTTATAGTTGTGTTGAGATTCTAACCCAAGCTAGACAATTCAGAGGTGTGTATGCATACCTTTCAGCTATCCTGCCAATCCGTTGATAATATACAGTTATAAAAATGTTATTATGGAATGTATCCATCCATTGGGACCATACTCCGTGCAGAGTGTTGGTGCTGCCTTAGCCGTCTCCTTGGCTATTTGGCACAATCCTGGACAGGTGACCACTCCGACACAGGATACCAGCAAGCTGACACTCATTTTGCTGACCTTGAAAGGATGACAGGCAGAGTCAACCCCACCTGGTATTAATTCGACAGAAGAGTGGGATTTGAACTTAGGATCCGAGGATTCCAAGCCCACCACCCTAACCATGAAGCCAACACCAGGCATACGCGATGTATGTTTTCCCATATTAATTACTTTAATTTCTGTGGTTAAGGTTATTTCCTTATAAACGTACAATCTTAGAGTTATAACAAGTTCCTTGGCAGAAAAAAAGTGTGTTTATTAAATAAGCTTCAAAGGATTGAATAAGATGCAATGATAATAGACTTTTGATGGTTTTGTTTTGCTGTCTTTGTACTCTATATTGTCCCTATAATAATCCAATGACAAAAAATGTTTGTTACAATAATTTTGAGATTGAACAGAGAGTGAATTTGCTTTCTTGGTTCCACTGTTAAAACCACCTGCTTGTTTCGTTGAAAAATCTTGAATGTTTTACATAAAACGTGAGTATAACTTGTTGTATACCAAAATGCCATCATTATATGTGTATATTTTGCTGCAATGAAACTGCTTTTATTTAATAAACAGAGATTTATTAATTTTAATGATTCTTCTCGGTGAATACCATGTTAATAACACAATCTGTTGCCTTTTTCTATTTGAGGTAAAGCTTCAATAATATTTAATTAACTGCCCCCTCCCTCCCCCCCCCCAAAAAAGAACAACTTCCTTTTTCCCCTTTTCGTATTCTGTTGTGTGACCAACAAGACAACGGACCAACTTGGCTAACTGGCCAGTTATACCCAGCATCTTGAACCAAGCAATAGTTAGAATTCATGAGATGCAAACGAAAATACATGATATTCTTCCTGCCACAGAGAGCCCCTGGAGTGTTGTTGGCTTTTCTGAAGATTATCCAACCACCCTCAAAAGGTCGGTGTACTCCGCAATGTTTGCACAGCTTCAGGGAGGGAAGTTTGGTATCGTCTTCAGTGTGACCTAGACGTTGCATTGACTGCTTTGTGAGTGATTATTGGACTATGTGCTGGATTGACAAGGTTAATAAGAACAAAATTATTGTCTGAATTCAGAAGGTTAGTGAAAGGGAGTCGGTGAGGGGGGGGTATTTTTAGGCATTTTTGTCCACTTGGAGAAAGAGTAAGGGCCATGCAGGGTGTTAGCAAATAATTTTGATCTTGTACTTCCATTTTCAACTTGATTATATTTGATCTCATGTTGTGGAAAGTTTTTTTTTGTTTATCCTCAAACCTGGAAGTTTTAATTTGTATCATTTCATTAGAATATCCAGAGAGAGACTTCCATGCCTTTGGCTGTTCCTTAGCTGATTTCCTGACACTAAGTTGTATGAAAAACACCTGTCATGTTTTCCTATCATGGTGACTGAAATGAAAAAAGGAAACCATTTCAACAAATTATCAAATCAGGCTCGAACGCATGAAATAGTGATGCATTTCAAACCAAATGCACAAACTCAACTCACTTTATTCTGGGGCAGTCATCGTGCCTCAGCCTGGGGATTGCAGAGCTACAGTGCCTTCAGCAAGAATTCACACCCCTCGACTTTTGTTGCGTTCCAGCCTGAATTTAAAATGGATTGACTTAAATTTTTCATCACCAATGCACACAAAATACCTTATTATGACAAAGTGAAAACGTTTTTATATATTTTTACAAATTTATTGAAATGAAATGCAGAAATATCTCATCTACAGAAGTATTCAGCCCCCTAAGTCAATGCTATGTCGGAGCACCTTTTGGCAGTGATTACAGCTTTGAGTCTTCTTGGGTATGTCTTTATCACCTTTGTACATCTGGATTTGGGAATTTTCTCCCATTCTTCCTTGCAGATTTGCTTAAGCTCTGTCAAGCTGGATGGGGAGAATCAGTGAACAGCAATCTTCAAGTCTTTCCACAGATTGTCAATGGGATTCAAGGCTGGGCTTTGGCTGGGCCACTCAAGGACTTTCACGTTCTTGTTCTGAAGCCATTCCAGTGTTGCTTTGGCTGTATGCTTGGGGTCATTGTCCTGTCGGAATGTAAATCTTCACCGCAATATCAGGTTTTTGCACTCTGAAGCAGGTTCTCCTCAAGGATTTTCCTGTATTTGGCTCCATTCATTGTTCCTTCTATCCTACCAAGTCTCCTAGTTCCTGCCACTGAAAAGCATCCCCGTAGCATGATGCTGCCACTACCATTCTTCACGCTAGGATGGTGTTAGATTGGTGATGAGCTGTGCTCAGTTTCCACCAGATGTAGCGTTTTGCATTCAGGCCAAAGAGTTCAATTTTCTTCTCATCAGACCACAGAATCTTTTGCCTCATGCTCTGTCATTCATGTGCCTTTTTGCAAATTTAAGGTGTTGTCATGTGCCTTTTTCTCAGGAGTGGCTTCTATCTTCCACTCTCCCGTAAAAATTATATTTGTGAAGTGCTGCAGAGACTGTTGTACTTCTGGCAGGTTCTCTCATCTCAGCCAAGGAACTCGGTAATTCTGTCAGAGTATTGGGTTCTTGGTCACCTCCCTGACCAAGGTCCTTCTTTCCCGGTTCCTCAGTTTGGTCAGATGGCCAGCTCAAGGAAGAGTCTGGGTTGTTCCATATTCTTCCCATTTCCTAATGATTGAGGTCACTGTGCTCTTGGGAACTTTCAACACTCTAGAAGTTGTTTTTTACCCTTCCCCAGATTTAAGCCTCCTCACAATCTATCTCGGAGTTCTACGGACAGTTCCTTGGACTTCATGGCAGAATTTCTGCTTTGACATGCACTGACAACTGTGGGATCTTATATGGAAAGGTCTTTCTTTCAAAATCATGTCCAGCCAATTCAATTGGCCACAAGTGGACTCCAATCAAGTTGTTCAGACATCTCAAGGATGATCGAAGGAAATTGTAAGGATGCGAGCTCAATTTGGAGTGTCATAGCAAAGGGGTTGAATACTTATTGACTCGAGACATTTCATCTTTTCATTTTTAGCTCACCTGGATTTTAGTCATGTGAGATTTATGCGCTTGAGTGAGTGAGTGAATCAGTAAGTCGGTCGGTAAACACTTCCGTCATTATCGCTTGAACCAAACATAGGTTTTAGATGAAACTTGGCCACAAGCTTCATATCTGATGCCTAACAAAGGTTTATTGACCATCAAAATGTGCACTCATTAAGGGGATTGACGGGGGTTTTTTTTGACCCCCCTCCACCTCCCCCCCCCAAAAAATAGGTATTTGCTCTTTTCTCCAAAACTACATCCACAATTTTGGTGAAACGACCACAACCTTCATCACCCGTGATGTACCAATGTTTGTTCACAGCATAAAAAAAAAAATGGTTGAAGGGGGTTTGAGTGACTGTTGCTCCTGATCTGGGTGAGCATTAGGACATGCGGTCCTATTTTTAATTAACTAACAGAGTTACCCACCCTACAGGTGATCTTGTTCCAAGCATGCAACACATTCTTCTGACCTATACCTTTATTTGGGTGATGTACAGGCAAAAAAAACAACAACCCGGATTACATGCATGAAGCAAAAACATACCTACTGCTTATAATTCAAAACACCTCACTGTATTGGAAAATGTGGGGACAGGAATACTGTACTATAAAGAGGGGGGGGAGGGTTCTTCTAATACCATCTCCTCCCCTCCCCTCAAGACTACCAGCAAAGATAAAAACACCCTTATGCATTAATTGGGGGTCATGCTAATCATATGTAGCAAGTCTGGATGTAATGAGCCTAGAACTGTAGGAGGTGCAATACAACAAGCACTGGTCTGTGAATTTCAGTTAGAAAGGATAAGGAATTGTAAAAATTTCTAAAAAAAACAACAAAATTCCACTTTGTCATTGTGGGGTATTATATGTAGATCAGTGACAAAAAATCTCAATTTAATCCATTTTAAATTCATGCTGGAACACAACAAAATGTGAGAAGTCAAGGAGTGCGAATATTTTATGAAGGCACTGTGTCTTTGGATGAACATTTCAATTATTTTAATATCAATGCAGAGGACGAGGGTAATGGAAGAACTAACTGGATGATAGTGTGGAAGGTTGTCAAATCAACAACTCGTGATGGATAAGGGGACCAGGTAGATACAGGACATAAAGCCAAACAACTTAAGGCAGAGTAGATGGATAAAGTCACATATAGATGGAGAGAGATAAAACGGTGGGTAGATATGATAGACCTCCTGAGATGGTGATCAGTGACACCTTGAAGAACATGATAGGATCGAATCGAAAGCAATTCTTCTGATGAAATAAGAGGCTTGAAGATGAGCAGAAAGCTAAGACTTGGAATTTGGTGATCGGATGAAGAGGAGGACAACATGAAGGTGCTTCAGCTT
>NC_140963.1:85172416-85269916 GCF_056783735.1 Eptatretus burgeri | reverse complement strand
TCATTGCTCTGCAGTCTGCATTCAACCCCTTCATTTGTCATCTCATTGACCTCATTTCATCTATCTATAATTCCAGCAGTGTGTGTGTGTGTGTGTGTGTGTGTGTGTGTGTGTGTGTGTGTGTGTGTGTGTGTGTGTGTGTGTGTGTGTGTGTGACCGCTGTTTCCTGACAACCACTGGTCGGATCTAATTGAAACTTGCCAGCTATATTGCTGGGGACCTGAGGATGTGCCTTTTCAAGATTTGATATTAATCGGACAAATGATTCCCAAGTTATGGCCATTTATTTACCAACCAATGACAGGACACGTGCTGCGTAGGCGTGGCCGATGCGCCATTTGGTTACCAATCACAGGACACGTTGCTGCGTGGGCGTGGCTGCGTAGGCCGGTGCACGGCCGGCCGACGATGACGTCACGTGCCGTGCTGGTTACGATGGGGATCAATCGGTGCCTTAGTTACCGTGGGGTAGGAGTGCCAATGGTAAATGTCAGCGAATGTCATGGCAAGCAAAGACAGGGAGGTCAACTTGATTTTAATTAACTCTGTGTGTAAGTATCACAGCAGTTGCTACTTCAATGCAAGCGATAATTTGTGGAATGATGTGAACATTCCGTACGGGCACGCACTACTTTTGGATAGTGATGACTTGCTGTATTCTAATAATTTCTCGATTTCTTATCCGCATTTATAGATAAACACAATGCCCCAATCCAATCGTCGTTTATGAGAGCGAAGGAATGGCCTGTGTCGTTGTTTGAAAGTTTTTTTTTTGTGTGTATGTACGGCCACGCACATATGGGCACGCGAGAGCAAAGGAACGGCCTGTGTGGTTGTTGTTTCTGGCACACGGTTTGAAAGTTTTTTTTTTTTTTTTTTTTTTTTTTTTTGTATGTACGGCCACGCGTGAGCGAAGGAATGGCCTGTGTGGTTGTTTCTGGCACGCTGTTTGAGTTTTTTGCGGGGGGGGGAGGGTTTGCACGTACGGCCACGCATCGACGGGCATGCACGAGTGTATATAATTCCAGCAGTGTGTGTGTGTGTGTGTGTGTGTGTGTGTGTGTGTGTGTGTGTGTGTGTGTGTGTGTGTGTGTGTGTGTGTGTGTGTGTGTGTGTGTGTGTGTGTGTGTGACCGCTGTTTCTCGACAACTGCTGGTCCGATCAAATTGAAACTTGCCAGATATATTGCTGGGGACCTGAGGATGTGCCTTTTCAAGGTTTGATATTAATCGGACAAGTGCTTCCCAAGTTATGGCCATTTATTTACCAAACCAATGACAAGACACGTTGTTGCGTGGGCGTGGCCGATGGCGAAGGGAAGCTCAGCCGCGTTCCCCATTACAGGTTACAACGTACGGGCTTCCGGATAATGATGACTTCGTGTATTCTAATAATTTCTCGATTTCTTATGCGCATTTATAGATAAACACAATGCCGCAAGTTATGATCGTTTTCATATGAGACGGTGTATAAATTTTGGTAACATCAGAGTGCTGGTGTGCTCCGAACCAGGAAGTAATTTTTGTTTCTCTTCTCTTCCCTTTTTGTTTTTCCTTGCAATGACATTGCGAAAAGGCAAAATACGTTGGTGCTAATTGAATAATTGGCCATTAAAACCTAAGTTGCGAATCATCGTAACTGTGATGTGCGAACTTCCGCGCCACCCATGTACGGGCACGCGAGAGCGAAGAAACGGCCTGTGTGGTTGTTGTTTGTTGCTCGCGGTTGGAATATTTTTATTTATTATTTTTTTATTTTTTTACGGGCACGTACTAGTTGTTTTAAAGGCAGGGAAAATTCGCCCGTTTTGTTTGTACAAAGCTTATCCACTGCTGGCGAATGTTTGATATCTTCGGGAATCGGTGGGAGCGATTACCCGTTTTCCATATATTTTAGCAAAACATGACGACACACGTACGAGGCATGATGTACAAATATCCAAATAACTTTGTTCTACAATAATTCAAAATAAAAAAAAGATAATATAGACAGTTGCAAGCTCAAAAAAAGCGAAAGAACGGCTCGTTGAACTGGACATCTATCTATAATTCCAGCAGTGTGTGTCTGTGTGTCTGTGTGTCTGTGTGTCTGTGTGTCTGTGTGTCTGTGTGTCTGTGTGTCTGTGTGTCTGTGTGTCTGTGTGTCTGTGTGTCTGTGTGTCTGTGTGTCTGTGTGTCTGTGACCGCTGTTTCTTGACAACCACTGGTCCGATCTAATTGAAACTTGCCAGATATATTGCTGGGGACCTGAGGATGTGCCTTTTCAAGGTTTGATATTAATCGGACAAGTGCTTCCCAAGTTATGGCCATTTATTTACCAAACCAATGACAAGACACGTTATTGCGTGGGCGTGGCCGATGGGGGAAGGGAACCTCAGCCGCGTTCCCCATTACGGGTTACAACATGCGGGCTTCCGGAGAGTGATGACTTCGTGTATTCTAATAATTTATCGATTACTTATGCGCATTTATAGATAAACACAATGCCCCAATTTATGATCGTTTTCATATTAGACGGTGTATAAATTTCGGTAACATCAGAGTGCTGGTCTGCTCCAAACCAGGAAGTAATTTTTTTCTCTTTGTTTTTCCTTGCGACGACATTGCGAAAAGGTAAAATATGTTGGCGCTAATTGAATAATTGGCCATTAAAACCTAAATTGCGAATATCGTAACTGCGATATGCGAACTTCCGGGCCACGCACTCACGGGCACGTGAGAGCAAATAAACGGCCTGTGTGGTTGTTGTTTCTTGCTCGTGGTTGGAATATTTATTTATTCTTTTTTTATCATTTTTTTTTTTACGGGCACGTACTAGTTTCTTCCATGAGCGAGTGAGTTTCCGCTTTGTTTTGGAGAACGTGACGTCACCATCCATATATGGCATGCGGCTGTTTTTTTCAACAGCCTCGAGAAATATCAACTTCGGAGTTAAATTTCATTAATTTTCCCAATAGTTAGGCGACCACAATAGTTTGCATCGAACTATTTAATGCACATATAATCATATTGATAAATTTTCAGAACATGTTTGGTGACCCGCAACCTACTCTTTAATAAATTCCGAAAGACTCCAAAGAAGAAAGTGAGTGAATCAAACTACTCCCTTCAACAACAAGGGGTCATAAACAGGTCTGATCAGTCACAGACGAATCAACTTATTTACAACTAGAAGGGCACTTGGTGGAGCATATACCTCCGCCACGTAATGTCTGATCCACGAGAACATATTGGGGCCAATACATTTTGGAACTATCATTGTACACAGTACTATCTTGTTTTTGGCCTTGTCTCTCAATGGTGAAGTCACTTAAAAAATTAAATAATTCTCGTATCCAGATCCGGATCTTCACCAAAATCGAATCTATTCGTCCCTGCCACACACCCAACCTGTCCACCAAGTTTCATCCGAATCTGTCCACAACTTTTTGAAATATCATGCCATATATCGGTTTAGTCCTATCTCTCAACGGTGAAGAATCACTTTAGAAATTCCAGTAGTCGGATCTGGAACTGGATCTTCGCCAAAATCTAATCAGTTCGTCCTTGTCACACAGTGAACCTGTCCACAATTTCATCTGGATATTTCCACAACTTTTTGAGATATCATGTACACAAACAGACAGAAAGGGGTAAAAAATAACCTCCTTCACCTTTGGTGGCACAGGTAATTATAATTAAAGTATTGAAATCAATCAATACCACCGATGTTATCCTTCCTCTTTTATTCCTTTGTATACGAAGTCATGGCTTGTGGAAAAGTTAGAAAATAGAACTGAGCAAAACAAAAGGACATTGAAAAGGGGGAGCCACACTCCAACAGTTGGCTCGAGTGACAGAATGGAGGGCTATTTTGAGGAAGAATGGTTGTTGGGATGAACGAGAACAACGGGAGGGGGTGAACAAGCTCAAAGATTTGGACATCACTATCAGCTATGATCTTCCGTGGGCAAACCGCATTTCTAAGTTGGCTGAGGGAGGGTGGGAGCCTGGAAGGGGCAGAGGGTGCTTGACCAGAAAGGAGGCAGTATAAGATAGAGAGGCCATGAACATGTCTGCAGTGTGAGAGTAACAGGTACAGAGACAGCCTCATCGTGAAAGATTCCCATGATTTTGAGGGCCTTGGTTTCCACGTCATCGAGAGGTGCAAGATGTGAGGATAGGATTTGAGCTCAAATGTGAGAGCATTATTCAATTGAGCTCTGAATGAAGCCCTTGTAAGTTGTTAAAAAGTTCAAATATGCCAAGTAAAGACTTTGCACAATGGAGGATGCCCAGTCAGCATCTGACTTTGCAGCCAAACTCTGTCATTTGCCCAAAAATGATAGTGGCTGATGGTGAAGCCCAAAAATGTTCATAACTGATCTTCTTGAAGAGGTTTGTTAAGGAAGTAGATGGGAGAATTCATCAACTGGTCCTATCAGAGAGAGAGAGTGGTTCAAAGACGTATGCCAAGTTTTGGACTAGATCTGTTTGTTTATATCAAGGTCTCCAGAGAGAATTCTGTCTGCTTATCTGAAGAATGAGAAATGCCATGGCAAAGGATGGAGTCATTAACAAGTGATGAGTATTTTACAGGGAATCAGAAATATTGTTGATGAAGATTAGGAACAGGACTGGGCCGAAGTCATTGCCTTGGGACACACCAGCATCAATGGGGAAAGGAGATTAGAGGATCCTGTTGAGAGTCACGTGGTAACTGTGAGTGTGGAGGAAGTCAGTAAGCCACGAGAGGAGGAGGCCTTGGATACCGTATGCAGAGTTTAGAGAGAAAGCCTGAATGCCAATTGCTCTAGAGATGGCCCTGTTCATATATCTGATGTTGAGGAGCAGAAGCAGCATCTTCAAGGTGAAGTGACTGAGTCCGAATCCAAACTGATGGTGTGAGATCAGGCCGTTGGAGAAAAGGAAGGATTTCACGTCAACTGTGATGATGGATTCCATGACTGTTTATAATTGTAAGTAATCTATTAGCCCTGCAATTAAGTGGATATGTTTTTATACAATGTTTGTGTAATGTCCTTGAGAATCACATGTTTGACCTGGATCCAGTGGAATCTAAAGTTCTCAACATCATTGGCCTCTGCAATAAGGTTGCAGTACAAGGCCTGTTGCTGTCACATCACAGACAGGCCAGAGGTCTCTCCTCCAGGCTTATTCCATATGCTTTCATAGCCCTCCAACCATCCCCAGCTTTTCCAGGATGCATGTGTTCTTCCAGTAAACCCCTGCTGGTTTAATTTCCTCAATCCAGGCTTTCAGCCCATGTCAATCCTTTTGGTCTTCTTTCCTCCTGTTTTTTGAAAACGCCTCCCATAGCCAGTTCAATTGCACTCTTCCAATCAGGTCTTGCAGGACGTGGTGCACCACTATCTCACATTATACTCCATTTCTAGCCACAATAACCTCACCAAAGCTAACCCTGTTACTTGCAGGTTACCCTTTCCTCCTCTCCTCTCCCACTCCTCTTTTAATTTTTGTTCATTATTTTACTTGTGTCCAACTGTTGCCCCACTGCCTCACTATCAATTCATATCCTCTGTCACCTTGCTCTTTTATGAGCCTTGAGATGGTACACAAGTAAAGAAAATTTAGAAAGGAATAACCTTCACGACCTAAAGTCACAGTGTCTTTTTCTTGGCCTTTTCGAGGTGCACCGCAATCAAATTGTGCACCTTGTGAAGCTCAAAAAACTATTGGACAACCTCGGTACAATCATTTGCTCACCTCAATCGGATCAGATAAACCATTCAAAAGTTATGTGCCAAATTGGTCTCAAAACTGGGTAGTTCAAAGTTCTAGCTAGCAAGCATACCTTACCTTATTTTTAGCTTTGGAGATAAATCAACCTTGAAATATTTTTCAAGATCTTTCAACCATCGAGGGGAGCGAATTAAGGAATGGCCTCAAATAAGTGAAAGCCATTCCTTTTGTGCCGTTTGCCACAGAGGGCTGCCAAGGCAGTTTCATTGGTGAAGCGGCACAATCCTAGATGTGTCACCACTCTGCAGGATACTGAAATGGCTTATTTCCTGGAGCTGGAACTCATTTTGCCAACCTTGGAAGGACGACAGGCTGAGTCAACCCACCTTGTATTAATTAACGGCATGACAGGGGTTCAAACTCAGGACCCTAACATCTTAAGCCAGCCACCTTAACCGTTAAACCAACACCAGGCTCATTAAATAAAAAGCTTTGCTGTTAAATGAGTACCTTTATATGTTGGAGGAGGGTAAGTGTGTGGTTTGCTCTTCATTGACTGTAGAGAAAGGAGAAGACAATTGTGAAGGTGGACAAAGACTGGTGATCGTGTGTACAGTAAAGCATTTGGAGGTGTGCAACAACTTTTTTTTCCAACACAAGACATCCTGCCTTCACTGGCTGAGTTTCTGTTCCCCCTGAATGCTCACACAGTTTAGCTGCACCCCCTGTACCTTTACAAATTGGCCATTGGCGTTTCGCTATCAATCAAAGGACTAGACGTGTGGTGATGAAATAGAACGGGTACGTGACATGTTGTTAGATGGCATACACTGGCCTACTTTCGTCCCACGTGATACAAAAACATGTTTTGTGCAACAAATTGGGAAAAAGTGGGACAGTCTGTCCCCACATTAACTTGTACTCCACAGTTGATAAGGTAAGAATTGTTTTTTTGCAGTAAAGGTTGTTGTACAGGTATTGTTTAATATCTAAATGACTTTTCACTGCTTTTGGAGTCGTGTGCGCAAAATCTGGTTGTAGTAAGGAAGATCCAGATTCAAAATTGAAGGCACCGCCAACTTGTAGCTGCCCAGCAGGTAATGCTCAGTTGGTGATGCCTTCAGTTTTAAATTCAGACTTGTGGTTTTCTCTTTTATTTTTTTTTTGTTAATGCCGAGTAGCTTTCAAATGTGAATCCACCAACTCACCTTTCCCTCTGCACGAGTAACAATTGCTCATTGTGTGAAGCTGTTAATTTAGCTTTGTCAGATTCATGTATTCATCAGTACGCCGCACCTGGCTGCTGCTTGTATTATTTCTATGAGCATGGCTGTATCACTGTCGCAGTGCAACCTGAAGGTTCGGGCAAGAATCTGGACCTTGTTAAGAGTGTAGGAGATAAATAGCCAACTATTCACAAAAGACACTGTGTAATCTTTCATGTGCATCAGATGATGCTAGCAAACAGGACACCCAGCTTAACGTCCATCCGAGGGTGGCACACTTTGTGATGTAACTCCTGCCTGATAAAAATCAAACCAGTAGAAGTTGCAGTCGTAGTAGTTGATGATATTATCATGAAAATTGCTGAACATTGAGTGGGTGCCGTTTTGCGTTGCCTTTTAAAACATCTGACCTCATGAGCTTTGGGGGCTGTTTCCGGGTTGCAGGGTTCAGATTGTGGTTTGTGTTCATGCAGTGACTGCCTCACCTCGGTTCGAGGGTTATGCTGCGTTGGTGAAACGGGACTTTAACACAAAAGTGAGACATATTACCCTCGTCTGTTAATGCGCAAATTATGAAAATTATTGAAAATGCCATCAACTTACATCTTGGTAATCTTCCTCTGCCAGCGGAGGTAAGAAAGAACACAGAGCATGTTATGGTACTTTATAGTACTTCAAGACTTAAAACATGTACATCATAAATATAATTTAATGTAAAAACAAGTAGTAATGTATCGGACTCAAAATACATACAGATACTGTCGGGGAGTATCTACGGAGGGTATCCGTGCAACCCCCCCCCCCCCCCACCCAGGACTCGACCAAACCAACCTTTTTAGCTTCCTTTTATGGTCCTTTACACATTTGAGATGTTAACAAAAAAAAAGTCCCAGCACTCTTGCGATATTCAAGATTGCGTCCAAAATGGGTAAAATCATAGAATACAGTATATAAAATCTCAAAAATGTGGCAAATTGGAAAAATAATCACTGGAATTTGGTTCCTGATCATTAGTTACTAGTTTATGATCATTGGCTGTATACTGCTTCTGCATTTTGGGTGGTATTGGGTCTCTGCTGCAAACAAATCAAATCCTCGGATTTGCCTTAATCTTTCCCTCATGATTGTTCTCTTCTGCTATTTGCAGCACTTTCTGCCATCCATCACGTTCAAACAGAGGTGCCTTCCTTTGTGTTGATGCCTGTCTTTTTCACATGGATTCAGCCATCAGTATTGCAGAAAATACAATCAGGTTCAAAAATGATCTTTTCTGATGCTTTCTTGTACTTTACCCTTCTTTCTTGGCTGGTAGATTATCCAGGAGTTTCAGGATCGTAAGATGATTTACTAGCTGTTAACCTATGTAGGTTCAGGGTAAATCTTTGGTAACATCCTCGGTGATAGCCGTCGTTCTCCTGGATCTCATCAGGAATGCACTGACAGATATCATTCTGTTATTCGATATGAAGAGCCTGGTGGTTCAGCTAAGCGATGATCCCATATATTTTTGAGAAGTGCCAATCTATCATTTGGATTCGTCAAGTCTGAGAAATATGTGAACGATTCATGCTTTATTCCAGACATATGAATGACACAATGTTCCCGTTTGCGTTTTCTTTCCATTGCAACAACTTTCTTTTGACAATTACATTAAACTATTTCTTGCTTGTCTGACATCTTGACTTGTGATCTTGATATTGACTCGCTACGCTAACTAATCTAACCTGAAAAGAGAAAAAAAATACACATATAAAGATTAGTACACATAATACTTGAGTATGTAAATATTCAAAGTGCATCGGAGTGTGTGTGTGTGTGTGTGTGTGTGTGTGTGTGTGTGTGTGTGTGTGTGTGTGTGTGTGTGTGTGTGTGTGTGTGTGTGTGTGTGTGTGTGTGTGTGTGTGTGTGTGTGTGTGTGTGTGTGTGTGTGTGTGTGTGTGTGTGTTTCTGGCTTTAAAATTGTCCGCCATCTTCAATTCCAAGTACGATAACAACAATAAACATCCTTGATAAGAATTACAAGACGAATATTCCATGGTTCTGTCCCTCAATTATTATTATATTAATGATTATTTGAAGCTGACATTTGATATTTATGATGATTTTAACATTTTTAAAACCATTTTGAACTCCATCTTGGATTTTATGGATGGCAACAAAACATAAATCACCACATAGTCCTATTAGTTTCTAATAATTAGGAACATCTATTACAATGAATCCAAATATTAATTTACTGTATATTATTCTTAGTTTCAGGCTGTAATATACAATTTTTCTATGATTTTGCCTATTGTGGTGGCCATTTTGGATGCCATCTTGAAATTTAAGCATTGTAACAAAATTCAATCACGAGGTGTTAGTTAATAATGATGAGAAACACATTATTTCAATGAATAATTTACAATTTTGTCTCAGTTTTTGGCTGTTATATTTAATTATCTATGATTTTGCATATTTTGGATGCCATCTTGAATTTTTTTTAAATGTCAACAAAGCCCAATTATCAGAAACTAGTAACTTATGATCAGGAACCAAATCTCAATGATTATTTTTCCAATTTGCCACATTTTTGAGATGTTATATACCGTATTCTATGATTTTACCCATTTTGGACGCCATCTTGAATATCGCCAGAGTGCTGGGAATTTTTTTTGTTAACCTCTCAAATGTGTAATCGGACCATAAAATAAGCTAACAAAGTTGGTTTGGTAGAGTCCTGGGGGGCGGTTGCACGGATACCCTCCGTCGATACTCCCCTACAGTATCTGTATGTATTTTGAGTCCGATTATATTTGAGTGTATCCCATGGGGGAAGTTTACAGCTGAAACCTCTTCCCCGAAAAGGTAAGCCAGAGTTAAGCACACAAGGAACACCTGAGCACACCTGGCGACGATAGGTCACTGAGCAGCACAAGAGTAGCTGGTGTTGGTCTCCGTCGGCGTATCTGAGGGGACAATGCAGGAAGTTGACATCACGGATTTTGGATTAGGAAACTGACAGAGGGAAAGAATAATTTTGAGATCCATGAGAGTTGTGCTTTAATTGTGTTCGTAATACCTTGCTAATCACGTGACTCGTTCATAATTAAGATATCCCATTACAACGCAGCACGCCAATTCCACTACACAGCACGCAGATTTTATTACGTTGCACAGCACGCCAATTAATTACAGTAAAGTAAAGTCTGTAGTGGGGTGGAAGGGGTGGGGCTTTGTGTTAAGGAAGAATTGTTTTAGTATTGTGTTTTGGGGGGGATAGGGAATCATGGGTGAAGAAGAGTTGGTCTTGTAGTTGGGTATGGAGCGTTTAGTGAGAGTAGAAAATATCAAGGGTTATGAGGGATAATGAGAAATAAAATTGTTTAAAATACAAGCTGTTTAATACTAGTTATTGTGACATTATATTACATTTTTGTCTCAACATGGGATGCTTTGATTCGGTGGTTCACCCAGCAGTGACCTTTACACTGCACGTGACAAGGTCCCTTGTGGACTCTAAAGGAGATGAATGTTCAGATCAGTTATTTATAAATGATAAACTGGGAAATGTTGGACTGATCCCCTCATAAACATAATCTGTAATATTATAGTACCACTGACACTCCATCTCCCGTTTTCTTTTCACTTCATGACGTGTCCTTGATGTGACTTTCATTCCACTGAACCATGTCGTTCACCAAGTGGTGTCAAATATCCCCTTTAAACCACTGTCCATTTGTCGAGGTGGAGACAAATGTAACCTTGTGACGCAAGAGGGCATGGCTTTTCCGAATACTGTAGTGGAGGGCAGGTTCATATATATATATATATATATATATATATATATATATATATATATATATATATATATATATATATATATATATATATATATATATATATATATATATATATACATACACAATGGTCTTCTTCTTCTCCTTTCAGCTGCTCCCGTTAGGGGTCGCCACAGCGGATCATCCGTTATGATCTGCATAATAATTTGGCACAGGTTTTACGCCGGATACCCTTCCTGACGCAACCCTGGTCGCCTCTTACGACGCGGATATGGTACACCTATTCTAACCAGGGCATACACCGGGCCCAGTACACTGGTACTCACTTCGCCGACCTCGGAAGGATGACAGGCTGAGTCAAACTCCTGGTGTGTATTAATTCAAGTGGCCAACGGGGCTTGAACTTAGGACCTTTGGATCCCAAGCCGCTACCCTAACCACTAAGCCAACACCAGGCTAGTATATATACAATGGTAAACATGGAATATACTATGGTAAATGTCAGATATTATGGTAAATTTTGTAGGTATAATCATAAACGTGGTCGATAAAAGTCTGAAGACGACAATGGTTCACGAGCAGTCTTTGACGATGTAGATTGTTTCAGAAGTCAAGGATGAGACAATGTGATCATTTTTGACCAAGTTATAAAAATGATCAACCTGATGTGGTACGGGCGACGGGCTATTAGCTACAAAATGTTGAAAACCCGGTTTCGTTCAACAACTTTCAAAATTTGACCTTTGCATAACCTTTAAAGGCCACAAAACAATGTTTTGGACATTAAAATAAGAAAACAGAATATGTGCTGTAGCTTATTGGAGTTAGTTCGTCGAAGAAGGTCGAAAACCCGGTTCAATTCCCACAACTTTGAAAATTTGACCTTTGTGGCCTTTAAAGGTCAAAGGTCAAGGATTATGACCTTTGGTGCAAAACTTCCTCTGGAACATTGCAGGAACAATATAATGTCATATAGGCTATATGGCATTTCGCACTCCTTGGATTATCCATACTTTGATGAAATCAGCGTAAACACAAACTTGAAGGGGGTGCCACGGGCAAGGTGTTCAAGATAAAGCAAAATGGTTTCAAGACTTTAGGTGGGGAATGACCTCAAGATTATGCATAAAACATATTGTCATCCTAGCTCTCAAAGTTTGGGCGGTCGTATGATTTTTATGTCAAAATTCACAATTTTCTATGTTTTTTACCTTGTGACCTTGACCTTGGGATGAAAATGAAAAATCGGACAATGACAAGTTTTAGATAATTTATTTTGCTATTCAAATACCAAAGAACTCATTCCATTCAGTCAATTTCCGAGGAGAAGATAGATTTTTAATCTGACTACCCCCTTAAAATGGCTATTTTTTGGGCGTGGCTCCGCCCACAATTGGCGTTGCATGCCCTCATCCAGGAAAACACAACTAGACATTGATATCGAACACATAACCAAGTTTCATCAAGATCGGATCAAAGTCCACGGAGTTATGCTCTGAACAGGCAGACACACAGACGGGCAGATACACAGCCACACAGAGAACGAATATAATCGTCACTCTGGCTGGCGCTCGTGAACCAATTATCGTGAATGTGTAGGATATAATCGTAAACGTGATGGATATTATAGTGAATGTTGTAGTTGTTTTCGTGAATGTTTAAGATATAATTGTAAACGTGATGGATATTTTCGTGAATGTTGTAGGTATTTCAATGAATGTTTAAGATATAATCGTAAACGTGATGGAAATTATGGTGAATGTTTAAGGTATAATGATAAACATGATGGATATTGTCGTGAATCTGTGAATGTTTAAGATAAAATCGCAAATGTGATAAGTATTATCGTGAATCTTGTAGATATTATAGTGAATGTTTAAGATATAATCGTAAACATGATGAATATCATAGCGAATGTTTAAGGTATAATCGTAAACGTGATGGATGTTGAAGAAATATTCATAAACGTGATTGATATTATTGTGAATGTTTAAGGTACAATCGTAAATGTGATGGATGTTATAGTGAATGTTTAAGATATAATCACAAACATGATGGATGTCATCGCAAATGTTTAAGATATAATCATAAATGTGATGGATATTACAGTGAATGTTAAAGATATAATGGTAAATGTGATGGATATTATAGTGAATGTTTAACATGTAATCATCAACGGGATGGATATTTTAGTGAATGTTTAGGATATAATTGTAAATGTGATGGATGGTATAGTGAATGTTTTTAAGATGTAATTGTAAATGTGATAGATATTATAGTGAATAGTGAATGTTGTAGATATTATTGTGAATGTTTAAGATGTAATTGTAAACGTGATGGATATTATAGTGAACTAGCGATACCCGTGCACATGCACGGGATAGCAGTACAACATAGCTGGTAGCAGACGACAGACCGTACACGGGGAATGACAAAAATATGCATTGTGCAAAATGCAAGTGGTACTATGGAACGCCAAGACTTCCCAAACATTGTCGGCATGTCCGTTAAGTGCCACAGCAATTTCATAGGGATCGTGTGACGGCGAGCCGAGTTTTTAGTGTGCAAGCTTGGTATTATAATAGAGATGTTGTAGATATTATTGTCAACATGATCGATATAATAGTGAATGTCCATATAACAGTAAATGTTGCAGATGTGGGAAATGTGATGGATGTTATGTTAAACATCATAGATATTATGGTAAATGTGGTGGATATCATGGTCAATGTTTTAGATGTTGTGGTAGAGGTAAACTTAAATGTGGAAGATATTATGAGAAATGGAGATATAATGGTAAATGTAGAACAGTAGATGTAAATGTTAATCTTATAGATTTTATGGTAAATGTGGGAGATATGTCAAACATGGTGTATATGATGGTAATCATGGTAATGTAGTAGATGTCATTGTAAACATGGTGTATATTTTGGTAAACGTGGTGTGACAGATATCGGAAATGTAGATATTATGGTAAATGTGGTAGATATGTTTAATGTGGTAGATATCATAGTTAATGATATTCTATCATAGATATTACGTGTATTATGGTAAAAACGATTTGATTAGATATTATGATAAAGGTGGTGTATATTATGGTAAATGTGGTGTGTGTATGTTTCCTGTATGTGTATTTGTGTGTGTGTGTGTGTGTGTGTGTATATATATATATATATATATATATATATATATATATATATATATATATATATATATATATATATATATATATATATATATATATATATATATATATCTATATTGGTAAACAATATATATTTTAGCTCTCAAAAGAGTCTCGACAACGCACGCACACGCACACACACACCATGCTCGGTATGCTAAATGTAGATATTACTGTAAATGTGGTATGTCTGGTAAATGTAGATATTATGGTGAACATGGCCGGTATAGTAAATGTTGATATTATGTTAAATATTGTGGGTATGGTAAATGTCGATATTATGTTTAATGTGGGTTGTACGGTAAATGTAGATATTATGTTAAATGTGGTCGGTATGGTAAATGTAGATATTTCGGTAAATGTGGTAATAGGGTAAATGTAGATATTACGGTAAATGTGGTAGGTATGGTCAATGTCGATATATTGGTAAATGTGGTGGATATGATAAATATAGATATTGTGGCAAATGTGAAGCCTGGTGTTGGCATTGTGGTTAGGGTGGTGGCTTGGGATTCTAGGGTCCTGAGTTCAAGCCCCGTTGGCTGCTGAATTAAAATACACCAGGAGGTTGAGTCAGCCTGTCATCCTTCCGAGGTCGGCAAAATGAGCACCAGTGTACTGGTAAGGGGGACACTGCATCAGCGGCATAGCTGCGTCCCAACCAATGATGCAACCAGCAGCCACAGGCTGCACTCGATAAAGAGAGAATGCAAATGTGGTAGATATGGTAAATATAGCTATTTCGATAAATGTGGTGGATATGGTGCATGTAGATGTTATGGTAAACATGGTAGGTATGCTAAATGTAGATATTACCGAAAGGTGGTAGGTATGATACATGTAGATATTACGTTAAACGTGGTAGGGATGGTGAATATAAATATTATAGTAAACGTGGTAGGTCGGGTAAATGTTGATATTAAAAGACAAGTAAAGGGTTGAGGGGTAAAGGATAAAGGAGGGAGACAGTTAATGAAAGTCCAACGATTTGAACAACTTGTACTGTACCTGCTCCAGCGAACGTGGGTCCAGGCGTGGCTGGAGTACAGGTAGAGAGAACTGTATCTTCTTTGGGCTGCAATTTTCTTGTTCTGAGTTGTCTGCCATGGGAGGTGAGTGGACACAGAAAGAGAAGAGAGAGAGCGCGAGAGAGACAAGGCAGATAGTGGGAACCGATGTAGTCTCGATCTGCAGTGCGGGATTGGAAATGGAGAAGGGGGAGGAGATAGAGGGATAAAAGTTAACCAATTATAACCACATCACTCTTATAATATAAGCCAATACAATCATCATTTTGATAACAAGAACATCCCAAGCTAGAAACAGCTCCAAATAGCAGCAAATCCCCCTTGGTGCAAAATCACCATGATGATGCAAATACTGTACTAATTGGGAGGGAATGAAATCCACCGTGATGGAGTAAATAAAAACGGGATTGAATGAACAGTATATCGGTTCACAATTATGCTTACGTTGTAATGTTGACGTTTTGCCCGTAATGGACTCTATGACGTAATCATGACCAGAAACGGCAATTACTGGCGGTTTGGTGGAAGATGAAATTGACGGTCACCCAGGACAAGAGACGATGGTCTGAACCCCAACACTGCAGCATCTTAAGTTTCCCTTTCCTGACCTCTTACTGTTCCCCCCAAGGATATTGGTCTTCTCCCTGAGCACATGCCACCGTGCTGCTCATGTCGAGCGACACACGGGTGGCACTGCCAAGCGCAGGATCCACGCGCCAGGACGCAGAGTCTGTGCACAACAAATTGATGATTAAATAGACATAGACAGTAGAGGAACCCAGTGTAGAGATTAAAAATCGTCCTTTAAACCTCACCCAGCCCCGCCCCCTGCCCAGCCTTTTTTGTCTCCTCTCGTCAGGAGCTGCTATACTGCATTCTTAAAACTCTCGGTGCATGTTAGATGATATAAAACAACCACCGATTATACAGAATAAGCTGCGTTTTTAGAACATCTGCAGAACAATCGATAAACAAACATTATGCCAATAATTTCGTCCTTTGGTTTGCAGATGAGTTTAAGAAGAGTAAATGTGTATCCCTAATATTCCCAGTGATCCACCTTTTTGCTTGATAGTTGGTGCTCCTTTAAGTAGGAGGAGACTGCAGCGAGAGCGCGATGCACCAACCCCGCCCCCCTCTGTCTTACAGCTGGCCCCGGCCCCCTCTGTCTTACAACTGGCCCCGCACTCCTCCCACCTGCCTCGAGCACCTTCCTGGCAAGCAGGGCAGTGAGTGACCTGCAAAGGTCAATGATTCTTTTAAAATATATATCACGTCCCGACGTCACCCCCTCCCCATCCCAACTTCCACAACCGAAACTTTGCATTCCCCCTCCCTTGTCCCAATTTTTAAAGGATTGGACACTCAAATGTGAGCACTAATTGGAGAGATGAATTTCTCACTCGAACAAAGGCAATCACGATGTGTGGTCACGATATGGTTAAGTGAGCGCATTGTCCGGGCGGGGAGTCGCCGATGCGGGAAGGGGCCACATGCCGAAGGTCAGTTTGGTAGCTCAAGGTGAGCACAGCCAGCCCACTTGGGTACCAGGTTATTGTTAATCACAAATCCACGTTAAATCCACCACACGTCACTTGACTATAACTTATCATTCAATCACGTTTACGGACTTCAGCAGGATGTAAGAGTCGACACACCTCAAAATATTCGACATGACCCTTTCGAACAACAGCACACCTTGTTTGGGTATGGGGATAAGTGCATCCACCTCATCATGTTCCTGTATTTGTCATCGCAAATGTTCATAAACAAACGAAAACTTTTACATAAGAGGACATGAAGAGCAATTTATTTTGAGGTAAAAGCGCAAAATTATTCAATCACTGCAGCAAGTTTACACCTTCCTTCCTGCTGTGTCATATGTATGACTTAGCAGAGCACCATCTTTTTTTCTACCCATGTATGTTTGTGATGGTAGTTAGGGCGGAGCGAGTGCAGGCAGTGGTGAGGGCAGAGCGATTGCAGGCAGCCGTGATGGCGGGGGGAGTGCAGGCAGCCGTGAGGGCGGGGGGAGTGCAGGCAGCCGTGAGGGCGGGGGAAGTGCAGGCAGCCGTGAGGGCGGGGGAGTGCGGGCAGCCGTGAGGGCGGGGGGAGTGCGGGCAGCCGTGAGGGCGGGGGAGTGCGGGCAGCCGTGAGGGCGGGGGAGTGCGGGCAGCCGTGAGGGCGGGGGAGTGCGGGCAGCCGTGAGGGCGGGGGGAGTGCGGGCAGCCGTGAGGGCGGGGGAGTGCGGGCAGCCGTGCGGGCGGGCGGAGTGCGGGCAGCCGTGAGGGCGGGGGGAGTGCGGGCAGCCGTGAGGGCGGGGGGAGTGCGGGCAGCCGTGAGGGCGGGGGGAGTGCGGGCAGCCGTGAGGGCGGGGGCAGTGCGGGCAGCCGTGAGGGCAGAGCGAGTGTCTGTTTATGAGTTAAACCCAACGAACTACAGTATGATTACAGCACCACACACAAATGTACACCCGTGGGACTGACTACACCCTACCTGGCACAGAAACAATCCCAAAGTTGGTTTCCATCTCGGACGACAAACTTTATTTTCCCAGTGTTTTCCTTCCAGCATTCTAACAGCTATTGGTTCACGAGAAAATATTTTCACGAAAAAAATAGGTGGCCACTACATTAGTTATTGCTGTCTATGTCTGTCTGTCTCCCGAGCATAGCTCCATGGGTTTTGATCCGATCCTGATAAAATTTTGGTGGGAGGTTTATATCATGATCTCGTGTTTTCCTGAGATGGCAAGGTGCGCCCATTATGGGCAGAGCCACGCCCAAAAAACATGTTTTTAGGGGGAAGCCGATTTCAATTTGCATCTTCTCCTCGGGGTTTTGTCCAATCTGATGGGTTTTGGTATTTGGTTAGCGCAATGGCACCTGCATAGCCCCACGGAGCTCGATTTTTTATTTATTTATTTATTTATTTATTTATTTATTTTTCCATTTTCATCCCAAGGTCAAGGTCACGAACTTAGAAAATTGTGAATTGTGTTTTTCGGGGGTAGCCGATTTCAATTTGCATCTTCTCCTCGGGGATTTGTCGAATCTGGCAGGGTTTTCGGTATTTGGTTAGCCCAATGGCACCTGCATAGCCCCACGGAGCTCAATTTTTTTTTTCATACCAAGGTCAAGGTCACAAGGTCACGAACTTAGAAAATTACGAATTTTGACTTAAAAATCCATCTTCTCCGAGGGGTTTGTCGAATCTGGCAGGGGTTTCGGTATTTGGTTAGCCCAATGGCACCTGCATAGCCCCACGGAGCTCAATTTTTTTTTTCATACCAAGGTCAAGGTCACAAGGTCACGAACTTAGAAAATTACGAATTTTGACTTAAAAATCCATCTTCTCCGAGGGGTTTGTCGAATCTGGCAGGGGTTTCGGTATTTGGTTAGCCCAATGGCACCTGCATAGCCCCACGGAGCTCGATTTTTCATTTTCATCCCAAGGTCAAGGTCACAAACTTAGAAAATCGCGAATTTTGACATAAAAATCAGACAACCGCCCAAACTTTGAGAGCTCGGATGACAATATTTTTTATGCATAATCTTGAGGTCATTCCCCACCTAACGTCTTGAAACGATTTTGCTCTATCTCGAACACCTTGCCCGTGGCGCCCGCTTCAAGTTTGTTTTTGCGCTGATTTCATCTAAGTATGGATAATCCGAGGAGTGTGAAATGCCATATCGCCTCTATGACATTATATTGTTCCTGGAATGTTCCAGAGGAAGTTTTGCACCAAAGGTCATAATCCTTGACCTTTGACCTTTAAAGTTCGCAAAGGTCAAATTTTCAAAGTTGTGGGAATCAAACCGGGTTTTCGACCTTCGACGAGCTATCTCCAATAAGCTATAGCATGTATCCTGTTTTCTTATTTTAATGTCCACAACATTGTTTTGTGACCTTTAAAGGTTATGCAAAGTTCAAATTTTGAAAGTTGTTGAACGAAACCGGGTTTTCGTCATTTTGCAGCTAATAACCTGTCACTCGTATCACATCATGTTGATCATTTTTATAACATGGTCAAACATGATCACATTGTATCATCCTTGACTTCTGAAACAATCTACATCGTCAAATATCGCTCGTGAACCATCGTCGTCTTCAGACTTGTACATTTTAAAATCCTTCTCTGATTGATTGGAGCATCACATGCCTCCCCTTCCCAACACTCTGCCTCCCCCTGCCATCTTTCTGCCTCCCTCCCCTCATGCTGCCTCCCCCTCCCTCATGCTCCATCCCCCTCCCTCATGCTCCATCCCCCTCCCTCATGCTTCCTCCCCCTCCCTCATGCTGCCTCCCCCTCCCTCATGCTGCCTCCCCCTCCCTCATGCTGCCTCCCCCTCCCTCATGCTGCCTCCGCCTCCCTCATGCTGCCTCCCCCTCCCTCATGCTGCCTCCCCTCCCTCATGCTGCCTCCCCTCCCTCATGCTGCCTCCCTCCCTCATGCTGCCTCCCCTCCCTCATGCTGCCTCCCCTCCCTCATGCTGCCTCCCCTCCCTCATGCTGCCTCCCCTCCCTCATGCTGCCTCCCCCTCCCTCATGCTTCCTCCCCCTCCCTCATGCTACCTCCTCCTCCCTCATGCTACCTCCTCCTCCCTCATGCTGCCTCTCCCCTCCCTCATGCTGCCTCTCCCCCTCCCTCATGCTGCCTCTCCCCCTCCCTCATGCTGCCTCTCCCCCTCCCTCATGCTGCCTCTCCCCCTCCCTCATGCTGCCTCTCCCCCTCCCTCATGCTGCCTCTCCCCTCCCTCATGCTGCCTCTCCCCCTCCCTCATGCTGCCTCTCCCCTCCCTCATGCTGCCTCTCCCCTCCCTCATGCTGCCTCTCCCCCTCCCTCATGCTGCCTCTCCCCCTCCCTCATGCTGCCTCTCCCCCTCCCTCATGCTGCCTCTCCCCTCCCTCATGCTGCCTCTCCCCCTCCCTCATGCTGCCTCTCCCCCTCCCTCATGCTGCCTCTCCCCCTCCCTCATGCTGCCTCTCCCCCTCCCTCATGCTGCCTCTCCCCTCCCTCATGCTGCCTCTCCCCCTCCCTCATGCTGCCTCTCCCCCTCCCTCATGCTGCCTCTCCCCTCCCTCATGCTGCCTCTCCCCCTCCCTCATGCTGCCTCTCCCCTCCCTCATGCTGCCTCTCCCCTCCCTCATGCTGCCTCTCCCCTCCCTCATGCTGCCTCTCCCCCTCCCTCATGCTGCCTCCCCCTCCCTCATGCTGCCTCCCCCTCCCTCATGCTGCCTCCCCCTCCCTCATGCTGCCTCTCCCCTCCCTCATGCTGCCTCCTCCCCTCCCTCATGCTGCCTCCTCCCCTCCCTCATGCTGCCTCCTCCCCTCCCTCATGCTGCCTCCCTCCTCCTTCATGCTGCCTCCTCCCCTCCCTCATGCTGCCTCCCCCTCCCTCATGCTGCCTCCCCCTCCCTCATGCTGCCTCCCCCTCCCTCATGCTGCCTCCTCCCCTCCCTCATGCTGCCTCCTCCCCTCCCTCATGCTGCCTCCTCCCCTCCCTCATGCTGCCTCCTCCCCTCCCTCATGCTGCCTCCTCCCTCCCTCATGCTGCCTCCTCCCCCTCCCTCATGCTGCCTCCTCCCCTCCCTCATGCTGCCTCCCCCTTCCCTCATGCTGCCTCCCCCTTCCCTCATGCTGCCTCCCCTTCCCTCATGCTGCCTCCCCTTCCCTCATGCTGCCTCCCCTTCCCTCATGCTGCCTCCCCTTCCCCTCATGCTGCCTCCCCTTCCCTCATGCTGCCCCTCCCCTCCCTCATGCTGCCCCTCCCCCTCCCTCATGCTGCCCCTCCCCTCCCTCATGCTGCCCCTCCCCTCCCTCATGCTGCCTCCCTCCCCTCCCTCATGCTGTCTCCCCTCCCTCATGCTGTCTCCCCTCCCTCATGCTGCCTCCCCTCCCTCATGCTGCCTCCCCAACTCCCTCATGCTGCCTCCTCCTCCCTCATGCTGCCTCCTCCCCTCCCTCATGCTGCCTCCCAACTCCCTCATGCTGCCTCCTCCTCCCTCATGCTGCCTCCTCAACTCCCTCATGCTGCCACCCCAACTCCCACATGCTCCCCCCTCAACTCCCTCATGCTGCCTCCTCACCTCCCTCATGCTGCCTCCTCAACTCCCTCATGCTGCCTCCTCAACTCCCTCATGCTGCCTCCTCAACTCCCTCATGCTGCCTCCTCAACTCCCTCATGCTGCCTCCTCAACTCCCTCATGCTGCCTCCTCAACTCCCTCATGCTGCCTCCTCAACTCCCTCATGCTGCCTCCTCAACTCCCTCATGCTGCCTCCTCAACTCCCTCATGCTGCCTCCTCAACTCCCTCATGCTGCCTCCTCAACTCCCTCATGCTGCCTCCTCAACTCCCTCATGCTGCCTCCTCAACTCCCTCATGCTGCCTCCTCAACTCCCTCATGCTGCCTCCTCAACTCCCTCATGCTGCCTCCTCAACTCCCTCATGCTGCCTCCTCAACTCCCTCATGCTGCCTCCTCAACTCCCTCATGCTGCCTCCTCAACTCCCTCATGCTGCCTCCTCAACTCCCTCATGCTGCCTCCTCAACTCCCTCATGCTGCCTCCTCAACTCCCTCATGCTGCCTGCTCAACTCCCTCATGCTGCCTCCTCAACTCCCTCATGCTGCCTCCTCAACTGCCTCGTGCTGCCTCCTGAACTCCCTCATGCTGCCTCCTCCCCTCCCTCATGCTGCCTCCTCCCCTCCCTCATGCTGCCTCCTCCCCTCCCTCATGCTGCCTCCTCCCCTCCCTCATGCTGCCTCACCCCTCACACCTCCTCAACCCTCGCCCCACGCTGCCTTCCCCTCCCTCTTGCTGCCTTCCCCTCCCCTCTTGCTGCCTTCCCCTCCCCTCACGTTGCCTTCCCTTACCTCCCCCTTATGCTCACCTCCCAAAGCCCCTCCACTCCTCTCCCCCCCCCCCCCTGGACGTCTCTCAGTGGTATCCGGGCATTGTTTAGTATGACCCATTTGAACGTGCTGGTTTAACGTTCACCCCTTTCCCCTCCCCACGACCGCCTTCTCTCCCCCACCCTCCCTGGGGAGGGACGGCAGTGTGTTTCAAAAATTTAAACACAAAATCTGTGACGATTACATTGAAGAATATACCATCAGAGATGGGGAATCCCCCACCATTGAATGAAAAAGGTCATACATATTCCAGATAATGAGGGAGGTGAATTGGAAACAAGACACTATTTGGTCATCATCTCGAAAAAGTTCCCCAGGGGTGAGGAACGTAGTAACCAAAAATAATTGAAATCAGATAAGCGGTTTTCCATTTATTACAAAAAACATTTTTTTCAAGATGGCCACCCCAGTCGGCCATCTTGGATCTGGCCATGCCCAAAATCAATAGGGTTCTTCCTTTTCATGTGGTACATGTGTGACCCAAATTTCAAATTGATATGGCAAAAAAACATTTTTTTTTTCAAGATGGCCGCCCAGTCGGCCATCTTGGATCCGGCCATGCCCAAAATCAATAGGGTTCTTCCTTTTCATGTGGTACATGTGTGACCCAAATTTCAAAACTATATGGCAAATAGTTTATGAGTGATCGCACTCACAGCTAAAAATGTTGACAGCCGGACGACCTGGGTGACAACAATATCCCCCTTCCGCCACACGGCGGGGGATAAAAATGCTTTCAGTGTTTAATGATGTTTCCGTTTTAGAAGTGTACGAACACATTATGACAAAAATCAGGATCTGTTTGTTCATTACTAAACTTTGTTGAAAAAGATGGATTATATAGTTTATTTTAGGTGTCGTTTCTGTTCTCGTCACTTTAATTTCCTGATTGGAACAGAATATAATTTTAACTCTTCGACCCCTTTCAAGGCGCGAGTAAAAAAAAACAAAAAAAAAACAAGAATACAAGTGCCTACAAAACCAATGATTACGACAATGACACCACATCTTCAAAAAGGGCAAAAACAGTTTTTTTTTTCTTCAAAAAATCCAGGATTAAAGGACCATGATGTGCATGCAGAAAGAAGGTAAGAAATAGTTAAACCGTTACAATTTGGTTTTGTAACTCCACCAACTGGTAGGGTGTTCTCAGTGTGTTGGGATTTTGTAATGAGGATTACGAGAGTCGTCTTTGTTTGTGACATTATCTTTTGTTGGTTTGGTCCTTTTATGTGTCATGACTATGAACAATCCATTGAAGAAAGAGAGCGCACTGTGTATTCCAACGTAATCAAACCATTTCGTAGTGTACAAGAGATCTCGAGTTCTTATCCCATCCTATGAACGTATAATTATTTATTTTTCCATCAAAACGAATCAATATCTGTAAATGAATCGAAAAGATTCTGAAATGATAAACAATTAAATAACTTATTCAAATCAATTCATGTTATCTGTGAAGCCAATTATAAGAAAACATCCTAATTTGACTATTTTTGTTGTCAGACTTATGTGTAAGGGAAGTAAACCACAAGGGGGCTTCGAAGATGGGGGGCCATCAGTGTGTGTTTACAGAAGTTGAAGACATGGAGAATGTTGATAAAAACATAACAGGACAGAACAAAGAACAGACAAATGTACATGTGGTAGACACCGAAGTGGATATGAATGTTCAGCTTGATCAAACTCCAATTAAATCAGACATAAGAGATTATAATCCTCTCCATGCAACCGATGATCGAAAGTTAAATCTGATCATTAACAGGAAACCAGAAATTAACTTTAAATTTCCAGCCAAACTTTACAAGGACAAGCACAAATCACCTGGATACACAAAAATATTCTGTTGCCATGGAAATGTTTGATTTCATATCGTATTCTAAAGCAGATGATGGTCTTTATTGCCTTGCCTGTGTTTCCCCCCCCCGCCCCCAAACACTCCACACCGCCACCCAAATAAATGAAAAAGTGATCCTTTCCAAAATTGGAATGATGCTGTTGTTGACCTCAAATCACATTTGACATGCGACTATAATAGGATGTCCATGGCGAAACTAAAAGTATATCAAGGAAAACACAGCAATCCATCGAAATGGATCGATGCAACATTCTTCTGTGAAGTTGCAGCCAACATTGGAAAAAAATAGAAAGATAATGATATCCATCGTTAAATCGTTTTGAGTTTTGTGGCAGACAGGACATTGCACTCAGAAGACACAGAGATGACTGCGAAAGATGCAGCAGCTTCACCAAGCACAACTTTGAAGAGCTGCTGAAATTCCAGGTGGATGCCGGAGATTACGTCTTGGTTCTGAAGAGTTGTGTTAAGAATTCCGCCTACTCATCGAAAACATCTCAACATGAACTCATGCTCTGCATAAAGTAGTAAATCCAGGAAAAAAAAAATAGTGGCTGAAGTAAAGGATCAGGCTTTTGCGCTGGACTACGGAATACAGTGCGATGGAGTAACTGATACCAGCAACTGGGAGCAACTTGCTCTGCTGTTGCTCTCTTCACTAAAGAATCAAGCAGTGGAGCACTTATTGGAGTTTGTTACTTGCGATAGCACAACTGGTCAGGCCATTTACAATAACATCATTAAATCCCTTTCCAGATGCTGGGCTTGACACTCATCTTTGCTGATCCCAGACGATGGACGGCGCTGGAAATATGGCAGGAAATTACAATGGTTGTGCAGAAAAGTTCACTGAACATATACCAAGATATATTTACCATTACTGTTGCAGTCACGTTCTTAATCTTGGACTCTTTAAAGGCTGTTAGGTGAAAGAGATTCACATAATGCTGGACACGTTGAAGCAACTTGGCATCTTCTCTGAATCCTCCCCAAAATGAAGCAGACTTGAGGAAGCTATCAGGAATCTGAACTCTGAAAGGGATGAAACTGAACATATTGGGAAGTCTAAGTTCAAAATGTTCTTCGAAACCAAGTGGATTGATAAGATCACCACATTACAGGTATTCAATGAAATGTATGAGCCCCTTCTCACTTGCCTTGACGCAATCAGGTCCCTAGAATGTGATGGGATGGGAAAGCTGTTGCTGAATCATATGCATTGATGTCAAGAACCACAGACCTAAAGGCCCAGTCTCACCTTGACGTTTTAGCCAGCAATGGCAACGTATTAAAATGTATGTAAAATGCTGGCTTACGTTGAACTTTTGATGTTTTTTTTTTTTTTTTTAAAGATTCGGACGTATTCATAACGACTTGGTCTTATGCATAACGTATTAGTAACAAACACAAAACGTTTCGTTGTGTTATAGATAACTTATACCAACGAATGCTGAACCTGTTGTCGGCCTTCACAACCTATGCCCAATGATAGTCTAACTTATGCATGGCGCGCTGCACGCATCGCCGACGATGACGTGGCGTAGGTTATGAAAAGGCTGCCGCACAACGATTCAAATCATAACCTCCGCAGAAATGGAAGTGTCAACATCACAGTCACACCTTGACGATCTTGCCAGCGTATGCCGACCTCTGAAAATGCGTCTAAAACGCTGGCGCACGTCGAATACGGTATGGGTAAGTTTGGTATGCGTGAACAGAACGCTAAAGTACGCTATCATACGTCGTAGTAAGTGGAGTACGTCTTGTAATTTTGAACATGTTGAAAATTTTACGATGTACTTGCCGTATGACACACGCTCCGCATGCGATGGGAATAAGTTGTACGCACGATATTCGATCGTTGACACACATCGACACACGTTACTTGAAAGGTGCTCATAAGTCTAAACACGTCAAGGTAATGGTTAGCGCCAGTGTTCCAGACTCCCGGGTTTTTTTTTGTTCAGTGTACAGTGCGGTTATGATTTAAATCGTTGAGCGGCAGCCTATTAATTATATTATATTATAACCGCACTAGAAATCGAAGTGTCAAAATCACCATCATACCGAAGGAAGGAAGAAAAACAAAAAAACAAAAACAAAAAAAACCAGGGAGTCTGGAACACTGACGCTAACCATTACCTTGATGTGTTTCGACTTATGAGCACCTTACAAGTAACGTGTGTCGATGTGTGTCACCGATCGCGTAACGTGAGTACAACACGTAACTCATAGGTTAGAAATAAGTTTCGGGTACGCTAAACATTACCTCGACATGTTTCAACTTATGAGTAACTCACAAGTAACGTGTGTCAACGATCGCGTGACGTGCCTACAACTAATGGCCAGCGTTATGTGGAACGTGTGAGTCATACGCTGGCATAAGTCTTAAAATTTCAAGCATGGAAAATTTGAGGACAACCGAAAAGTACAACGTCTACACAGATGCCAACCCTCCCGATTTCATCGGGAGGCTTCCGAAAATTCACCCAAACTCCCGCCCTTACGATCACTATCCTTATCCTCCCGAAATTTTGATATTTTTTCACTGTTCACTAATCAGAATGTACTAGTATGAGAATTGAATGAAAAGCATCATCTGCTACGTATAGCATGTGGTAACTCCATAACGTTCGCTGCTACCAAATTGTACGTAAAAAATTGCAAATTCAAATGAGGAGCAGCGAAACATTGGGTCTGGATCTCGCTTATGCGATCATGCACTGAGATTTAGTGCATGCGGTATGTGTGCAATACAGTGCATGCGGTATGTATGCACAGTGTATATGCATGCGATACGCTCACTGCATGCAGCTGGGCCCCATACCAGCCCGGCGGTCGCGACCACCGTGCGGTGTTTAACAGCCGCTAGAGTTCTACGAGTCGCGCTGCAGTTGTGGAACATCGACTTCGAAGTTACCGATGCTTCAAGCCCTCGATGTTGATTACGAAATGGCAGAAAAGAAGCTTACGAAGACCAAGAAATGGTCTCAGAAGTACAAGACCGAATACAGTCTCCAATACCCGTGTATTCGAAAGTCTGAAAGAGGAATTCATCATGCGTATTGTACAGTATGCAGCGTTGATATTTCAGTTGAGCACGGAGGTCGCGATGATATTCGGAAGCACGTTGGAAGCAAACGGCACACAGACATTGCAAAGGAGAGATCTTCGAGCACGAGTACCGGTAAACTTCTGAATTATTTCACCAAACAAGGGACAAGCGAGGAAGAGGATGTTACCCGAGCGGAACTTCTCTTTAGTGGATTTATTGTGGAACATAACTTGCCCATATCAGTCTCAGATCATGCTGGACCTCTATTTCAAAAGATGTTTCCAGATTCAACAGTTGCTTCAAAGTATGGATGTGCAAGAACAAAAACTTCAGCAATAATTGGTGAGTTGTCAAATGTTACTGCTTCATCTATTGCCGATATTGCTAGACTAGCTCCATTTAGCCTAGCTACAGATGGTAGCAATGACAGTGGTGAGGCCCAGCTATATCCTGTCCTGATTTCGTACTATGACAACAGTGTTGGGATTGTGAAGCAATGTTTGCTAAGTTTGCCTGCGTGCAAACAAGATTCCACTGGAGAAAACATTTTCAAACTGCTTGATCATGAGTTCAGTGACAGGAAAATTCCGTGGGGAAATTGTGTTTCCTTTTGTGCTGATAATGCCTCTGTCATGGTGGGCAAGCACAAAGGAGTCGCTGCTTATATCCACAAACAAAATCCAGAGTGCTACATCATGGGATGCCCTTGCCATATGATGCACAATACGGCCAAGAAGGCGGCTCAGGCCTTACCCATTGAATTAGATGACTTTCTCATCGACATTTACTACTACTTGGACAAAAGTAGTAAACGCGTCAAAGGAGTGAAAGCACTGCAAGAACTCTGTGATGCCCCGACACACAAGATTCTAAAGCATGTCGCAACAAGGTGGCTGTCCCTTGGTCAGTGCCTAGACAGGCTGATTGAACAGTGGGAGCCACTTCGCCTCTTCTTCAAAGAAGAAGTACGAAGAAAAATGCAACCAACTGTAGCCAAGACTCTAACAACGAGCAAGAAGGACGGCACTGTATCTACTGCCAGTACTGGCACTGCAGGATCAAGCACTAGTGGAGCAGCATTCACCCCTACCACTGCAGTATCTGCTGCGAAGAAGACAGCAGGGACAGCACCAAAACCAATGCTGAGAGCAGGTAGCATCACCGGCCCTTCATCACGTTCATCTACAAAGCAGATCCCTTCAGAGTCGAGAAAGACTGTGATAGTCCCATCTACAGGCAAAGAAGGACCCAAGTTAAGTTCTGCTTTTGCCAAATCACTTGATAGAAGCTCAGCAAAACCTTCGAATCAGAGGTCTTCTTCCTTGGCTGCACCTACCTCAAGCTCTCTCCTCAAACGTAAAATTGGATCTGGTACTACGAGTCTGACCTCTTCTGCTGGCAGTAAACACAAGTGTGATCGCCCTGCGGCTAAGTGTACTACGAGTTCTACAACTAAAAGCGCATCTTCCTCAAACACTGTGCAGGAATCTAGAGAAAAACGTGTCAACAGGATGTTCTTGTCTCCACAAACAAAACTCTATTGTTTCTTCCTTCGATATGCTAACAAGCTTTTTGAGAAGGGGAATCTTCTGCTCCAAAGAGACGAACCCTGTATTCATCTCCTGCACGGAGAATTGAATGGTCTTCTGAAAGATATCTTCGTACGGTTTTTGAAACCATCGGTGTCATCGGTTGCTCTGGTAAATGTACCCTTCTCTGACAGAAATCATCAGAAGAATGATGAGGACCTCATGATTGGGAACGATGCCAAACTGTATATAAGGGAACAAAGGAGTCTCAAGAAATCCACCTTCACTCTGAGTGAGTCAGACATCCAAGGTTTCTTCAGTGCAGTTCGCTCATATTATGTGAAAGCCTGCAATTACATCTTCAAAACCTGGCCGCTAGATGATGAATTAGCCAAGCATGCTCAGGTGCTGGATGTTAAGCTACACCAAGAAGTGGGGTTTGACTGTGTGGAGTTTTTCATCAAGAAATTCCCCTGTCTGTTCAGTGGCGGTGATAGTGACATAGACAGTCTTGAGAGTGAATTCGCTCACTACCAGGCAGACGCCTCCATAGCTACAATTGCTACTGAGACAGTGAGAGTGGATGAGCAGTGGCATCGGATTTCACAGCTCACAGATCCCTGCACTGGTGCCAAGAAGTATCCTAATTTGAGCAAAGTGATGAAGGGAATCTTGGTCATTCCTCATTCGAACGCATCATGTGAGCGGGCACTCAGTCTTGTACAGAAGAATCATACTGAATTTCGTCCCAATTTGAGTGTCAAAACCCTGGAAGCTCTCTTAATTGAAAAACTAGCTCATAGCACCCCTTGCTACCAGAGAGAATACAGCAAAGACATAATCAGAAGGGCTAAAAGAGCCACACAGCTGTCACTCAGCAAAGCTGCCATGGAAAAAGCAAGCAGCAGTAGTACCAGCCAGTAAGGTAAGAAAAATATTGCTTCTTTTGTGCTTTTTGTTAATCTTTGATTGTCCCCTAACTTACTAATATTAACATACATGTAACATTAAAAAGTGCACAATTTTCCCCTTTTTTGTTCAAAAAGTGGGAATTCTTAACATGTTAAATGCTCCAAAATAGGGCTCAGAGGGCACGAGAGAGCGTCTAGAACCCCAGAACCTCCAGGGCCCTAAGGCGGGCCCTGGACCCCGCCGCAAGGGTCGAGCGCTCCGCGCTCGAGATGTGCGCTTCGCGCACATTATTTGGTGTCGGTTGCAAATCCTCCCTAATTCTGATTTCCAAAAGTTGTCATCTCTGCGTTTAAAGCCAGCGTACAACGACGTATGGCAGTGTTTTTCAGCGTGCTCTCAATGTTATCAAAACTTACCCATAACGTATTCGACGTGTACCAGCGTTTTAGACAAATTTTCCAAAAATCGGCATAAGCTGGCTAAAACGTCAAGGTGTGACTGGGCCTTAACATTCATTGTATCCTTCCAGACCATTCTTCATTTTTTTTTGGATATATGATTATATTGGGTAGGAAGTTCCAGGATTCCATGCTGGATATTGTGCAGATTTACAAAATGGTGGAACATGTTAAAAGAACCATATCAGCTGCAAGGGAAAACAATCATGAATATGACTGTATACAGAAAGGCAAGGTGAATGGCAGAGGTTTGCCACCTCACATCATTAATTAGACCTCGGTGTTGTGGAAGGCAAACTCAAATAAATAATATACTTGCAGACACACCAAAGGAGTACTTCAGGCTTGCCATTTTTCTTCCATTCCTTGACTCATTAATCAAGCAGTTTCGCATGTGGTTTGATAGTTTGGCCAAGCAGGCTATAAGAGCCATGAGTTTGATTCCTTCACAGTTTAAATTATTGGATCAGCAATCTTTTGACACAATCATAAGTTACGAAAACGAGGACTTGCCTTTGCTGTCCACATTCTAGCGAGAGTTGGTGTTATGGCACCAATATGGGATGGCCAAGACAGCAAGCCTGATGACATCTCAACAACCCTTGAAGACACTAAAACATGCCCACTGATGTACCCAAATCTCACCAAAATCCTATTTGTTGCTCCTAACATCTGTGACATCCAGTGGCATTGAAAGGACAAACTCATCACTGAAATCCATAAATAATGCATTCAGGAGCACCATGGGGGAGGATCCATTCAGTTCTTTGGTGTTAGATGTGCACAAAGATATTAAGTTAGACGTTGAGAGGGTAGTGGACATGTATGCAAGAAAACATCCCCAAAAGATGTTATTCATGAATCCTCTGTCTGATGAAATAGATTTAATCAGACAAGTGCAGTGATGTCGCACATCAACTTTATTGGTTATTATCGTTGCAGTTTATGTCGGAACAATTGATTCGTTTTGATCATTATGAAATTCGTTTCATTATATGCAATTTCTGCTTTTCATTCAATTGGATTTTTATGAGACAATAATTAAAATAAATGTTGAGTTTTGAAGAAAGGTTTTTTCATTGCAGTACTTCTATTCAAGTGTATAAGAGTATTATTTATCTATATTTAGTATAGTCTTGAGAATTATGACAAAAACAAACACTCACAAAAAAATGTTCCCCTCGCACTGCTCGGCGAAATTATATTTTTCAGTGCAATATAAATTTTTGCGCCCCTTCCCCCCCCCCCCAACCTAAAATAATGAATCCACATCTGTATCCCTTCCTATGATCTCACAATGGGCATGATGGTGTGGCGCGATCATGCTTTCAGCGGTCAAACCTTTTTAAGCTGTGCATCCCCAGCCCACCCCTAACCCTTCCCCCACCCTCCATCGAAACTCCTGCATACGGGCCTGGGGTCTGTGGGATGGAAATCATGTTGCTACACATTTTGGTGGAATATTCGGTGAATCGGAGCGTATTTGCAGTGACAAGAAAAGGCAATTGAAGAGGGATCACTTTTACAGAAGGATAAAGAATGGTGCATTACAAGCCAGAGAGTGGCTAATTTACTATCCATCTACTGGTGATGTGTTCTGTTATGTTTGAAAACTCTTTGGCAAGAAAGCTTGTGCACTCACATCAGGATATAATGACTGGAAAAATCTGGGTTCAGGATTCACCAATCGGGGTTCAGGATTAGTGGTCCTGTTTCCGAAGAGTAATACACTGGCACATCTGTAAACATTTCAACATCTCAGTCCCAGAACAATCATGGAAACACAAACCAAATCCGATCCTTGATAATGAACATATAATGCTCACACATGACAAGATGATCCCGTCAAGTGTGAACATTGCTAACAAAGCATTGCATCTGAACATGATGCTCAAACACAAAAAGGAAAAGTCGGACTTGTTGATCGAGGTTTCAATTCCCAATTATTTTGGATTGAATGCGACAGATCAGGAAGATTACCAAATACAAGGATCTGAAAACGAGAACAATGGTACTTAGAAATTGAAGAAAGCTGAAACTGCACCAATGATAGTTGTAGCTACAGGAAAGATAAAGAAAACCCTGACTGAGTACTTAAAAATCATTCTGGGGAATATCATGACAAATGAGCTACAAGTGGAGGATGTCAGAGGTTCAGTGACAATTCTGTAAAGAGCCATTGGAACAAGGCCGTGAGAACGAAACTTCACAGTTTGGTTCATGAATCATGATCCTTTACCAAAAATAGGAGGTGGAGATTTAGAGTTCTGCGAGACCTCCCACCAACCTCTTGAAACTCCCAAATGGAGGTAACAACCAACTGGAAAAATGTCACTTGCCACCTGTGTGAACATGAAAATTACCCTGATCAGTACAGCCTATCCTAAAGAATGGTGATTGTTTAAACCCTTCCAATTGCCATCCTCTGGCTCTGACTTCTACTCTTTCCAAATAGTTGAACGTCTTCTCAAGCATCTTGAATCTCAGTCTTCATCAGTATGGCTTTCGCAAGGTGAGATCCACCGGTGATGCCCTTTCATATATTACATACTAGCAACTACCACCCATCACTTCACTGATGATAATACCAAAGGAGGAAGAGAGAAATATTGGGGTGAAGAGGGAGAGAAGGGTGGGGAGAGAGAGTGAAGAGGTGGAGGAGAAAGGAGGGAGGGAGGGGGAGTGAGTGGGGGTGGGGGAAGGGAAGACAGTGTGAGATGAGAGGAAGGGAAAGAGGAGGGAGGGGGAGTGAGGAGGGGTGGGGCAAGGGAAGACAATGTGAAGTGGGAGGAAAGGAAGGCAGACGTGTGGTGGAGTATTAATTACGATTCATAGTTTCATAAAAATAATTCTGCATAGAATAACAGCGAAGATGGAAACAAAATAATGTTAGAAATCCATTTTCTAGCAGTTATACGATAAACACAGTCCAAAGACAAACTCTCGTCCAAACATAAATACTGCCCAGATGCATCCGAAGCCAAGCTATCCGGAGTCAAACACCGCCCGGACGCATCTGGAGACAAACACCACTTGGACACATCCGGAGACAAACCCTGCCCAGACATGTCCAGAGAGAAACACCATCGAGACATAACCACCATCCGGATATGTCCAGGCAGAGGCAGAGGCAGAGGAAAGATGGTGCTGCACTGTTTTGGGAGGGGGTAGAGCAAGGATGAGTGAGAGTGAGAGTGAGAGATATGGGATTAGGGGGGTAATCAGAGAGAATATGTTATGCTTTATAAACAACATACACACACACGTGCACAGACACACACACGCTTGGCCGATATCAGCAATTTTTCAGGAATCGGCAATTTTTCGGAAATTGGCATGTTGGAGTCAGTGTGATTACCAACTATAGTACTTGCTGTACACAACCCAGAAACCGTGAGTAGCTTTCACCGAAAAACAATCGCTCAGGGTGATGGAGCATGAACCGCTCGCTCTGAATGACGTGGCGTGGCAAAAGCGTCCGCAGTGAGTGAACGATTCACTCAGAATGATGTAGCGCGTTACCACAATCGACAATGAGTGCTCGGCAAGTGGCTTAAGCACTCATGCTAGCACTCCATTTCAGTCGTTGATGAGGAACAGTTGGCCAGGCTGTTGCTGCATACCATAAAGGATCCCTTTAACTTTAAAGCCAGTCTTCACCCCTCACGCAGCAGGAAATGAAATGAATTCATTCAAATAATGACTTCATCCACAAAAGAGTTGCTGCTTAATGAAGAACAACCTTCAAGACATCACAAAGTTCAATCGCCCTTGAAATAAACAGTGCAGAAAATCTGCCATTTTGCCTGCTAGTCTGTGCATGTCATGTGGTACATCGCTTTGGGTGGTACATGACGTATATTAAGTCCACGCAGACATTATAACTTTTTTTTTTAACGTCCGTTTTTTTCACAGATTTGTTATGATTCCCTGGAAAGCACTTCACGAAATCTCTTAAAATATAGACGTAGATCTGGCAGACACGATGGATAGGCAGTCCCTCTGGGGCACAGAGCGTGAGGTCCAGCAATGAATGCATTCAATCATTTTGCTCAATGAAGCTGGTTAATTTTGGCATGTTCCTAAATTTTTTTGTTCACTCAACATAATTCTTCAAACAGGAGAAAAAGATAATTTTAATGCTTTAGAAATTTCACATTTTCTTGTGTATGTATGGAGAAGGAGGGACCATAGCCTTGCTTGCTTAAAGTAAATAGGTATATCAGCTTCATGAAAGACTCGTTTGTTCTTTCAGTTATCAGGTTTCACAACAGCTATCGACACTTATTTAGTCCGGACGGTATCCAATCCTCAAAACCGAAAAAAATACTTTGTTGATATACCTTAATTAGTTCGTGAGAGGAGATCTTGGAAAATGTTGTCATATAATGCATGGGATCGCTCCAAGCTCCTAAGTTGAAGATTTTCTTCTTCTTCTTTCGGCTGCTCCCGTTAGGGGTCGCCACAGCGGATCATCCGTTATGATCCGCATAGTGATTTGGCACATGTTTTACGCCGGATGCCCTTCCTGACGCAACCCTGGTCGCCTCTTACGACACAGGGATATGGTACACCTATTCTAACCGGGGCATACACCGGGCCCAGTACACCGGTACTCAGTGGCTGTTTTCTCACCGGGTTTCTTAATGGCGGGAAAGGGCAGTTGTGCATCCATACATTTTCTCATCGAAACCGGGTTTCGGCCGTTTTCTCACTCACTTGTACTCACCGGGTACCAGTACACTGGTACTCACTCACTCACCCATTCACAGTGAGTACACTCACTCACAACACTTGCTAGTAAGTTGAAGACTATAGTACTTACAAAAATTATGTTTACAGCGATTTGTACCTATGATGAACAGGCATTCGATAATATGAGTGAGGAAAGAGGGGGAAGGAAAAAAACCTTTATTGTTAAGAAATCGTTGTGGCCTGTTCCAAGTCAGGGCATGGTTGAGCAGGCCAAAAAACATGGCAGCTTCAGTCCCCAGCGAGGTTACAGGGGAAATACCTTAAAGGTCCCCTGACATGCAAAAGTACTGAAATTTCATTTATATATGTCCTCGCGGAGTTTTTCATCGTGATTTCAGATCTGACAATATTTTTTTCACAATACTCATTCTGTAAAATGTAAAATTTAAAAAACAAATCTCTTCGGGAACGCCCCTAAAAATTCTACTGAAAGGGGCGTAACCTACAGGACGACAAAGGCTGGCACGGAAATTACTCGGGTTGGTGGTCTACGTGATTCTATTGGCTTGCTGTGTGTTTCCACATTCTATTGGTCGACTCAATTGCTTCGTTCATTTCTGCTTTTAAAAAATCAAACATTTGGTTTTGAATAATGGATGACATGGACTTTCACTTGTCTGGTAATGACAGTGAGTGTGAGAGAAATGAAGTATTTTGGTCTGAATCACATGGAGAAATGTCGGATAACATCGTCGCGGGAGGTGAAGTTCAAGCAGCTGGAAATGAAGTACGGCCTTACCAGTTCGAGCCCGAAGCAGGACAAGCAGAGAAAAATGGCGATGAAATTCCCAGAGTTCATGATGATCGGGAGGACATCGAAGGAAGACTCGGAAATAACAACTGGTTAGACTAAATCCTATTCGTAATTCAATAATGTAAATTCGACTTGCATACTGCTCGATATCAGAAATACTTTAGTGAGGTGACGTGAACAGCGCAGCGGACATGTTGCTCCACGGCGAATTAATCAAAAACAAGGCCAGCGCATGTCATCGGCTGTATCTCTCCGCGCATAAAACGAAGCAATCTCGCTGTCCGGATATGATGAAAACTTGTGTGCAGAACACACCTTGTGACACAATTGTCTCGAGTTGTCCGATAAATCTGACGTTCTGTTGCATTTTTATTTATTTTATTCCTACTGTCATCATGTTGCGCCAGTAGAAAACGATGAAGAAAATAGAATAATAAATAAAAGCTACAGCACGTCAGATTTATCGGCCTAGTCGGACGGACGACGGATTTATCGGACGAGTTGGACGGAGGACGGATTTATCGGATGAGTCGGACGGACGATGGATTTATCGGACTACTCTAGAGTCTAGAAATCTCGAGTCAATCCACTCTGTGCGAGTTTCTGTATGTGACGTCAACGCTGCGATTCGCTGAAGTCAACTTTTTTTAGGGGCGGGGCATAGCAAGTTGTGAAAAGCACAATAAATGATCGAAATATTGCTCTAATTATCCCATTTTTGATTAAAAAAAAACATGGGTGATTTCTTCACTAGGAAGGTCAAGTTAATATATAAATAACCAAAAAGTTTTGCATGTCAGGGGACCTTTAAAACCCCAGAGAGCGAGGTGGCCAAGGATCTCCTAATGAAGGTTTGAATTAAAGAAGGCTGTCATTTATCTTCAAAAGGGGTGTTTTAATTAACACCAACACCTAATTTTCAGTCATGCACTTCCTTAGGGTTCCCATAGTATGGGTGCAAAGTTTCAGGCTGCTACATTTTATGGTTTTGGAGTTATTGAGGACACACACACACACACACACACACACACACACACACACACACACACACACACACACACACACACACACACACACACACACACACACACACATCACACACACATCACACATCACACATCACACATCACACACACACACACACACACACACACACACACACACACACACACACACACACACGCATTACCTTTTATTAATATAGATGTCTGGTCTTCTCTGGGAGACTTCGGGGAATCCTTTGTTGTGGCCCTTGATATCTTGACAAGCTTTTGACAGTGTGACATCAAATCTCCAAGCTCCCCTCTTTCGGCTTTCCTCCTTCACACTGCTCTCTCATAAGACAGCTTTGTCTCTAACCGTTCTATCTCTGTAATTGTTGATGGTTCAACCTCTCCCTCATTCCCTACCAACAGTGGTGTCCCACAGTGTTCTGTCCTGTTTCTAAAACTCTTCCTTCTTGTTATCAAAGATCTTCTTTATTGTAAAAATAACCAAATGCATTTGTATGCTGACGACACCACATTGCATTCTATTACGGTTTTCACATCAGCTCCATATTCTCTTGCTCGATCTACATCTCGTTTTATCACGGCTACCTCTATAAATTCGGATTTGGACAGGATTTCCCAGTGGGGCAAATGTAATCAAGTTAAGTTTAATACTTCTAAAACTAAATTTCTTCCTATTTCTCTTTTTAAAACTCTTCTCAATTTTCCCATCTCCTTTGAAGACTCCACAATTTACCATTCAATACATTACCTTGGTATTACTAGAACATCAAATCTATTTTGGAAACCTCACATTGTACAAATAGCGGTCTGTCTCGAAGAAACTGGGACTCCAGTTGGTGACATCACTTCCTGCTTTTGCATGTTTGCCTTTCAGGCAGTCATGCTTGTTCTGTCCTCCTACTTCACGAACCACTCTTGTTCCACTTGTGGAGTAGTTTTCAGTCTCCACACACCTGTGCTAATTGTGTGACTGGTACGTCATCCCATGGAAGAGAGGGACATTGGACATGTTACCTCGATCGTCTCCTCCAAGCGTCGGAAGCATCACTGGTACCCAGCCATCCTCACTCATGTCGTGTGTGGTTACCTGGATGGAACAATTCCATCGTGGCAATCGGCGAATTCTGCGACAGCGGTATTGCAGAACTGAACTTTTTGATTTAAAACCTCTTGGTGAGTCAGTTCCTTGTTCCTAATGAGGTGTGGAAGACCTTGAAAACCCTCAAACGAACTCAACTCAAAATCAAGCGAAGCTGCAGAGCTTGTCGGCATGCTCGAAGGAAGATTATTATTTTGTTAGGCCAGCCAAGGCCATGACATCCACATCCACATCCATAACATGATCATGGTGTGGTGAAATTGAACCTTGTCGACGTGCACATGCAAGACTTCGTTAACTGTGGGTCCAATCTCAACTTTACAGGACCAGCCCAGCACTTTAACATCACTCCACCTTTTATCTTGATAAATGCCAGATCCCTGATTCAACACATTGATGGACTTGAGGTTATGTTGAATGTTAACCACATTGAAATAGCTGCAGTCAGTGAAACATGGTTTCTCTCTCAACTTCGTCCTGGTGTGTTTGCAATCTCCAAATTTGCTCTTATTACCAAATCAGAATGCAATAAATGGCATGCACTGTAGGTGTAGCCTTGTTTATGAGAGAGAGCATCCAAGTAAGAGATTTAAAGGAAATCTCTGTACCAGATGAACTTGAAGTAATTTGGGTGTGGACTCGCCCTCAGTGGTTACCTCGGACAGTTAGTGGTTTGATAGTATGTGCTGTCTTCCATCCTCCTGCTTCACCACACGATGCTCTTCTCATTGAACCTACAGTGCAGTATATCATCCATATTAGATACTTTGCAGACTGAGTGCCACAATGCAGGAGTTTTGTGATTCTTAGTGATTTCAATAAGGTGGACACTGAATTAATCTGTCAATTAACTGGCTTAGTCCAACTTGTTAAAACTCCTACCAGATGTGAAGCTAGTTTGGGCAAGATTTCAACGAATTTAAAACACCACTACCACACATCCAAGTTTTCTACCACAAGTGATCACAACGCAGTGCTGTGGCAACCTCTGCAACCCCACAAGAAGTGTTACATTCTCCGTACACATATTGTCTGTCCTATTACACACTCAGATCGAGCCTTTGGTCGGTGGATAACCAACCACAAATGGAGTGAGCTTGAAGTTTCCAAAAGTGTGCATGATAAAACTTTCATATTTTACGAGGTATTTCACAAGGCCATCGATAAAAAAATTCTCTGACGAAAGTCACATCCATCCACTCACAAGATAAACCGTAAACCATGGTTTACACCACAATTTAAATCACTCATCTTAAAAAGACAAAAAGCTTTCTCCAGTCGTAAATTATTTTAATGGCGATTGCTCCCTAATAAAATAATTGGAGGAGTAAAGCCTGCTGAGCGACTTTTCTATGACTCCAGCATTCGCAAATTGAAAAAGCTTAACCCTCACCAGTGGCATCTTCAACTAAAAAAAAAAAAACTAAAACTTACTGGACATAACAGAAAAACATGTTTTACCTTGTTTGGGTCGTCACTGAAGGATGCTGCCATTGAAATGAACTAATGTTTCATCTCCGTGGCTCAGGACATTCCGCAACTCTATCTGAGCCAGCTGCCTACCTACCTACCTTCTGCTGCTCCACCATCTTCAGTGTCTCTGCAGGATGTTTTAAAGAAACTTAAGAAATTGAATATAAATAAGAATGGTGGACCGGACTGTATTCCACCTCGTATTATTAAGGAATTTGCGTACGAATTGCGTTTCCCTCTTACTGAAATATTCAATTGCTCACTTTGTGAAGGTGTATTGCCTGATATTTGGAAATCCGCTTCTGTTATACCAGTTACGGAATCTCAACCACCTAATTTGGATAATCTGCATCCAATTTAACTCACATGCTTATTTTCCAAAAATTTTGAGGATTTTTTTGTAAATCGGATATTTGAGGACATTAGGAATTCTCGTGACATTCAACAGTTTGGTTTTCTTAATGATTTGTCTTCAACCCACTGTTTAGTTAGAATACTCAGCCTGGTGTTGGCTTAGTGGTTATGGTGGTGGCTTGGGATCCTAGGGTCCTGAGTTTAAGCCCCGTTGGGCCGCTGAATTAATACACCAGGTGGTTGACTCAGCCTGTCATCCTTCTGAGGTCAGCAAAATGAGTACCAGTGTACTGGTAAGGGGGACACTGCATCAGCGGCATAGCCGCATCCCAACCAATGATGCAACCAGCAGCCATAGGCAGAGAGAGGGAGACAGAGAGACAGAGAGACAGAGAGACAGACAGCATACTGGATGATATTTTTAAGAGAACTGATAAACTTCAACATTCTTCAGGTTTGGTAGTTATATGCTTTGTGTTAGCTTAATGGTTAGGGTGGTGGGTTTGGGATCCTAGGGTCCTGAGTTTAAATCCCATTCAACTATTGAATTAATACCAGGTGTGGTTAACTCGGCCTGTCATCCTTCCGAGGTTGGCAAAATGAGTGCCAGCATGCTGGTACACTGTGTCGGAGTGGCGACCCGTCCAGGATTGTGCCCAATAGGCAAGGAGACTGCGAAAGCAGCACCAACGCTCTGCACAGAGTATGGTCTGGAATGGCTGGAACTGACTTCTCGAAAGCCTTTGATCGAGTTAGCCACTATATTGTTGTCGACAAGTTTATTAATCATGGTGTTTATTTATCTAAGTTTATTAATCCAAGAGAAGTCAGGTTGTACGTTACAAAAGGGAAGTTTCGACATGGGAAACATCCAATGCTGGGGTCCCACAAGGAACAACAATTGGTCCAGAAGCTTTCTTAGCCATGTGACTGTGACTGTTTATCCTAAAGTTTCACTCCATCAGTACGTTGATTACATGACTTTTTGTCAAACTTGTAGTGACATTGAACATACCAGTCTTGTACAGCAGCAACTTGACTGTGTCCAAGAATGGTCATCTAAAAATAATATGAATGTAAATACGAGTAAATGTCAAGTCATGATTACATGTTTTCAAAGACTCCCGGTGGAGGTGCCTAGTTTTCCTATCGGAGATTCAGTTATTAATCAAACTGATTGTGTTAAACTGTTCCACATCTATATGCAAGAAAACTTGAAACGAGACACTCAAGTTCAGGTCAAATCTAAAACGTTCAACAGAAAACTCTACTTTTCACAGCAATTGAAACGTTGTAAATCCCTGTCTCTGGTTTAATAACAGTTTATTCACACGTTGTTACACACTTTGGAATTGGCTTCACCTGCATGGTTTTGTGGCTTAACTCAAGTCCAGAGGGAATGTTTGGAGAAATTGAAATGGAAAGTGTTTTGTGTGAGTTTGTGCTCAGCATGAGTTTGGTGTCTCTTGTGTTTTGCTATATTATAGATCTGTGATTTTTTTTTTTTAAACCCATTTATCCAGTATTTAATAGGTAAGGTGGTTTTCTTCGTTCTTTTTCATGAAATTTGACCAATTCAGCTCATGGCTGCAAAAGTTTTTTTGAAACAAACCCATTACCTCTGCCACCGAAGGTGAAGGAGGTTGCTTTCACCCCTCTCTGTATGTTTGTTTGTTTGTGTGCAGGATATCTCAAAAAGTTGTGGACGGATTCAGATGAAACTTGGTGGACAGGTTTTGTGTGTGTGTGTGTGTGTGTGTGTGTGTGTGTGTGTGTGTGTGTGTGTGTGTGTGTGTGTGTGTGTGTGTGTGTGTGTGTGTGTGTGTGTGTGTGTGTGTGTGTGTGTGTGTGTGTGTGACAAGGACGAATTGATGAGATTTTAGTGAAGATCTGAACCATGATATGGATACAGAGTTATTTGATTTTTTAAAGTGATTTTTATCACCATTGAGAGAGCCAAAAACGATATAGTACTGTATAACATGATATTTCAACAATGTATTGGGCCTGATATGTTCTCATGGATCAGGCATTGCGTGGTGGAGGTATGCGCTCTACCGAGTGTCCTTCCAGTTATTATAAATTATTATTATTATCCGATAGCTCATGATGCTCAAAGCCAAGGTTCAAATCCTATGTCTTTCTTCCATGTACAAGCTCCTCCATGATCTTAGATTCAAATACCAAAACCCACTCCTCTCACCTCCTACCATCTCACCCCTTGCTCTCTCACCCCAGCACCATTTTTCAAACCTCCCTCTCAATTCACGTTCCACAGGATTTAATTTTCTCCAATTGGACATGTGACGTTCACTCTTGTTCAATACCAGGATAAAGTCATTCCGCTCTTCATCCCTCAACCAGATCCACATCAAATGGAGGATGAACACTCCGAATGTAAATAATACTTTTATTTCCATTTTTGGTTTGTTAAAAATAAGGGGATTGAAGACTTCATTGCAGAATTAGTGAAGCAATTTTAAAGGACTATTTCTCGCAAAAACGAGGTAAACACTCAGGATAATAAAATAAAATCCTGACTATTATTCATCAGGCATGTACAAGGTCAGAGTTTGGTAACAAAATACTGTCTTTGGCTAAATGAAGAAACCCTGTTTTTTTTTTTTCAGAAGGCCTCCATTATTTGCAAATCTCAACTCTTTCCACACCAGCACAAAATTATCGTTCAATATCATCAATACATTCACCATTTACTAACTGAATTGTATAATCGTCATTTCCTATTCGCCACTTCATATATTATCTACATGCAAATTTCAAAACGATCTCCATGACGACAAGAACAATCCTGATTGACAAGCCACACCCAGACCTCGTATTCTTGGAATGTGGTGCAAATATTTGATTCATCAGCACATTTAGGGTAATACCTGTAAAGGTGTGGAAAGGTAAGCTTTAGGAATCACCGACATTGAGTAAACAATTTTGTGTATGAGGTCATCTCGTCCGACAGGGTGGTGCAGAGATTGTGCACTTCGCATTGACATATACAGTCGGGGTTTCATTCCTGACCCCATTCGAAACGGTCAGATTCGTGCTTCACAGTCAAACATATCAAAGCCTGGTGTTGGCTTAATGGTGAGGTGGCTGGCTTAAGATCCCTGGGTCTTGGATGTTGGTTTAATGGTTAGGTGGCTGGCTTAAGTTCCTCAGCTCTTGGGTTAAAGCCCCTGTCGGGCTGTTGAACTAACACCAAGTAGGGTTGACTTGGTCTGTCACCCTTCCAAGGTCAACAAAACGAGTACCAGTGTACTGGTAACAGAGGCATTGCGTCAGTGGAACGGTCACGCCCTCAGCCAATGATGCTACCCGCAGCAGTGTACTGCACATGAAGGATAGGAGGTGGAGGAGGAGAGGGTTGTATCACAAAGAATGCTGTACCGTGGATGGAAATGAAGATGGGTGTCCCTTCTGCTAGTACTAGTTGGTGTACATTAAAGGTAACAGCATCTTTCGTGATGAGTCGGTGAGTTATCTCCAGCACCCTGAACAAATCACAAATTCCTGCCAAAATTACTTTCATTTGAACGTTTGATCTGGGCATCTGGTTGGTGAAAGACATAGGCCAAAAACGTTTTCTGGCCAACTCCACGAGAAAGTGTGGATAATTGGGACCATTAAGAGAAGTAGACAGTTTGGGGAGTGTGGGAACTAAAATTGAGAAAAATGAGAATGAGAGGAGAAACAAAAAGAGGGAGGGTATCATTTCTGAGCCAGACCAGTTAAGTCTGTTGAAGTATCAAGGTGGAACAATCACATACAGAGCAATATCATATCCAGGTACATTGCCAGACCTTCAACCCAACTGAAAGTGCCTCAAGAGCCACCATTAGAGGGTGACTGGCATGCAGCCCCACAACTGGTCATGGCAGGATTGTGGAATTTGTTCAGCATTCCGGCGATGATTCACCAAAATCTTCATCGAAAGTCACCTTGGTATCTCTGTCTCCAGCAACCACTGATAGCAGATGAGTCCCTGAATTAACATCCTATCTAACTGATGGCCTACTCATTGATCCAACGATTTGCCTGTGAAACAGTTTATAGTCGGGTCAGCAATCAAATCAAGATTATGCAGCTTCTCTGCACCATCCTGCTGGACACCAATTCAGCTTGTTGTTTTCAACGAGTCTTGACACCCACGTATATATTGAAAGAATATAGTCTCCGGCAATCAGAGCCTGTGGAAGATGTTCACGAACGCATCCCATGATGTGTGGCAGCAAACGTAGAGCCCGAGCCAAAGGGACCAACAGATCCAGAGACTCGTAAAACATCTTCCAGAATCGACTGGTGAATTTCTTCCGCCAAAGAACACTTGAACTGGTGGTACAGACAGTTGACACAGATGATGGAACGAACATTTTGAAAATGGATTAAGAAAAAAAACGATGGAAACATCGTTACTTTTACTTCAACAATCAATGTAGTTATTTTTCTTGTTGCTGCAACTATCATGCAACTGTACATTATTGTTACACCAGTTATCTAAATAATGAGGTCGAGAGGACCTCGATTAAAATTGTTCTTGAATCATGCACTGTACTGCCTCCATCCTACTCTCTTCAGCCACATATCCTTCCCTCTCACCACCCACCTTACCTTCTCAAGAATTTTCAGCAGTTCAGAAAAAGACACAAACTCTTCCTCTGTGCTCAACCTCTCGTTATCAGACACTACGTTGGACTTCAAACTGTGGAAGGATTCCTCTTCATGTGAGATTTGTTGAGCCACTTCAAAAGACCTCACGGTCTGGTCTTTCCGAGCACGGTGTGTTTGTTCCACCTTCTTCATTGGTTCAGATTGAACATAATGCCAGTGCATCCCTTCAAATAATTCATCATCAGAAGCAGTGGTTAGGTCACATGGCCTCCATGACTGCCGCCATCTTTTAATGCGAGCTGGGGACCTCCTCATTGACAGAGATTCGAAATTGCATTGCCTTGTTCTGTCCTGATCCTCAAAGCCAGCCGTTCCATTCGTTTCATCACTGATCGGTCTGAACCCAGTGCCAGGTCCTGAACTCAGCAGTTCCGATTTCAGGCTGAGCTGCTTTGCAAGCAGCTCAAGAATCTGTAAAAACAAGGGATATAAATGAAGACTCACACAAGCCTCGACAGTGTAAACAAAAATAAATAAATAAAAGACAAAAATGATGAGGCACATGGATGGCAGGAACAGACAATGATTTTTCATAAATTGTTTCTGAAAATTCAGGCTCACCTCACAGATATATTACAATTTTTATTGATGAACTATTTCTGCATTCACATATGTATGGGAATTTAATCACATTGGTTCCATGTGAATTTGACAATTTATTTATGAAGCAATGTTCATTGTTTGTTTAGGGTATGGAAACTGCAATAAATGCATTCTGTCGAAGTGGCCGTGAAGCTGTGAAAGGAAGCCTCGAAGTCGAACCTGTGATGTCATTATGCTTTTCAAAATAATTTGGCGTTGGGACGCTTGAACATGTTGAACGAGGACATTATGAGACAATACTCTATCTATTTGCTGATGACTTCACCGTCTGCCGTAACATCCGTCATCCTTCAGACAGACAGACAGGCAGCAGCCTCTTCCCTCAATTCAGACCTTGATAGAATCACAAGCTGGTCAAACACTTGGAATATGTCATTCAATCTGGATAAATATCACATTCTCTCTCTGTGCCTCTCTTACTCGATGTCTCTGTCTCTGAAATGTCCATATGGCAAACCTTCCCATCTACTTTCTTAACAATCCTCTTGAAGAAGCTCAGCCACTCAAGCATTTGGGTCTCACCATCGGCCATGATCTTTCTTGGGGAAAACCACATTTCAAAGTTGGTCTCCAAAGCCAGTCACCGACTGGGTATCCTCCATCATATAAAGTCCTTCCTTGATACAACTGAACTCGTAATTACACCTACAAGGCCTTCATCCACCACTTGATGGAGTACTGCTCTCCCCTCTGGGTTGGCACCCCTGCCTCACACCTTGCTAAGCTTGATGCTATGGAAGCCAAGGCCTGCAATGTCATTTGAATCTCCCACGATGAAGTCTATTCGATGGGCCCATCATATTCCCATCACAGGCAGGTCGGTGGTCTCTCCATCTTCGATGTACCGCCTCCTTTCTGGTCTTGCACCCTCAGCTCTTTCCATACTTTGTCCTCTTCAGATTTGTGCAGGAGGCATAATATTAGTGTCTGCCATCAACCCCCTTCTGGTGAAACTCCCCAAATCCAGGATCACTGCTCACTTCCACTCATTTGTTCCTCTTTTTTTTCCCTCCCACCTGTGGAACCAACTTCCACATTCTCTTCAATTTCTTTCTCACCTCCAAGTCTTCAAGACAGCATTTCAAGACACCATCTCAGATCACTCCCATCCAAAACCATGATCTTTACTATCCCTGCCAACCGCACCCCAATCCCTCCTCTTTTCAAGTTTCCAGTTTTTCCTTCCCGAGTGTTCACTTCTGTATCCATCTTATCCACCTCATGAGCAGGGTGAATATACTGATTCTGGCTCACTTTCCCCCATGTTAATGAATGGAGGATTCTCAGCGATTCATATTTTTTCCCCTAAAAAATAAACCCCCTTTTTATCCCAAGGTATATTTATTTGTCTCCCCTTTTAACAGAGGGGCACTCTTTTCAAATAACCAATGCAATAAGATAAAGATTTGTTCAAGTAGTAAAGTAGTAATGTGATTTGTTAAAGGTGATTCTAAAGAAATATCTGAAACATGTAAGCCTTGGGGCACACTTTTTCAAATAACCAATGCATATTGTTTAGCTCACTCATTGAACCTATAAAGATTTGTTCATTCTCAAATTCCTTCAATAGTTTAATTTTCTTTGCACAATAATCCCCATCTAAAATATTTAAAAATAAAACATTTGAATCTTTATATTTTTCAAGATACCCCTTTTGTGTCATAACGAAATGATAAACTTCTCTCAATGCTCTTGTTTGACTACCTCCTGAGCCACATATCATTTTGAGATTGTAGTGAATTATTTTTCCATTGTTCAATTGATAACCATCAAAGTTTTCAGTCCATTCAAGGATATAAATTTTTTCTTTACATCCTCTAACTTACTAGTTTTTAAATTGATTCGCTTATTTGTTTTATTAACCTCTGCCATTGGAGGTGACTGTTTTCACCCCTTTCTGTTTGTTAGATAAAGATTTCGGAAGTATATTGATGACTTCCGTTTCTGTTTGTTTGTTTGTTTGTTTGTAGGCACGATAACTCGAGAACGGAAGAAGCTACTAATGTCAAATTGCACCACGTGATTCAGGAGGGTGATGGCGAGTGCTGATTAGATTTTGGTCAAAATCGGTCAAAGGTCAAGGTCACAGTGAGGTCAAACATCCAAAAAATGATAACTCGAGAACGGAAGAAGCTACTAATGTCAAATTACACCACGTGATTCAGGAGGGTGGTGGCTAGCGCTGATTAGATTTTGGTCAAAGGTCAAGGTCACAGTGAGGTCAAACATCCAAAACATTCGATTTTTGATGGTTTGGTACAGAATCAGCGTAGAAACTTCTGGTTTGTGTCGCTACCTTCTCGAGAGACTGCTTTTATTAGACAAGGTCAGAGGTCAAGTTGACGATTTCGTAAGTACCAGTCTATGACTGCTTGTTACTTACGAAATCTAAAGATTTCGTAAGTATATTGATGACTTCCGTTTCTGTTTGTGACTTATGAAATCTAAAGATATCATAAGTATATTGATGCCTTCCATTTCTGTTTGTTTGTTTGTTTGTTTGTAGGCACGATAACTTGAGAACGGAAGAAGCTACCAACGTCAAATTACACCACGTGATTCAGGAGGGTGATGGCAAGTGCTGATTAGATTTTGGTCAAAATCGGTCAAAGGTCAAGGTCACAGTGAGGTCAAACATCCAAAAAATGATAACTCGAGAATGGAAGAAGCTACTAATGTCAAATTGCACCACGTGATTCAGGAGGGTGATGGCGAGTGCTGATTAGATTTTGGTCAAAGGTCAAGGTCACAGTGAGGTCAAACATCCAAAACATTCGATTTTTGATGGCTTGGTACAGAATCAGCGTAGAAACTTCTGGTTTGTGTCGCTACCTTCTCGAGAGACTGCTTTTATTAGACAAGGTCAGAGGTCAAGTTGACGATTTCGTAAGTACCAGTCTATGACTGCTTGTTACTTACGAAATCTAAAGATTTCCTAAGTATATTGATGACTTCCGTTTCTGTTTGTTACTTACGAAATCTAAAGATATCGTAAGTATATTGATGCCTTCCGTTTCTGTTTGTTTGTTTGTTTGTTTGTTTGTAGGCACGATAACTTGAGAATGGAAGAAGCTACCAACGTCAAATTACACCACGTGATTCAGGAGGGTGATGGCAAGTGCTGATTAGATTTTGGTCAAAATCGGTCAAAGGTCAAGGTCACAGTGAGGTCAAACATCCAAAAAATGATAACTCGAGAATGGAAGAAGCTACTAATGTCAAATTGCACCACGTGATTCAGGAGGGTGATGGCGAGTGCTGATTAGATTTTGGTCAAAGGTCAAGGTCACAGTGAGGTCAAACATCCAAAACATTCGATTTTTGATGGTTTGGTACAGAATCAGCGTAGAAACTTCTGGTTTGTGTCGCTACCTTCTCGAGAGACTGCTTTTATTAGACAAGGTCAGAGGTCAAGTTGACGATTTCGTAAGTACCAGTCTATGACTGCTTGTTACTTACGAAATCTAAAGATTTCCTAAGTATATTGATGACTTCCGTTTCTGTTTGTTACTTACGAAATCTAAAGATATCGTAAGTATATTGATGCCTTCCGTTTCTGTTTGTTTGTTTGTTTGTTTGTAGGCACGATAACTCGAGAACGGAAGAAGCTACCAATGTCAAATTACACCACGTGATTCAGGAGGGTGATGGCAAGTGCTGATTAGATTTTGGTCAAAATCGGTCAAAGGTCAAGGTCACGGTGAGGTCAAATATTCGATTTTTGATGGTTTGGTACAGATAACTCGAACGGAAGAAGCTACCAATGTCAAATTACACCACGTGATTCAGGAGGGTGATGGCTGGTGCTGATTCGATTTTGGTCAAAATTGGTCAAAGGTCAAAGTGAGGTCAAACATCCAAAAAATGATAACTCGAGAACGGAAGAAGCTTCCAATGTCAACTTACACCACGTGATTCAGGAGGGTGGTGGCTAGCGCTGATTAGATTTTGGTCAAAATCGGTCAAAGGTCAAGGTCACAGTGAGGTCAAACATCCAAAACATTCGATTTTTGATGGTTTGGTACAGAATCAGCGTAGAAACTTCTGGTTTGTGTCACCACCTTCTCAAGAGACAGCTTTTATTAGACAAGGTCAGAGGTCAAGTTGACGATTTCGTAAGTACCAGTCTATGACTGCTTGTTTGTTTGTTTGTTTGTAGGCACGATAATTCGAGAACGGAAGAAGCTACCAATGTCAAATTACACCACGTGATTCAGGAGGGTGATGGCTAAGCTCTGATTAGATTTTTGTCAAAGTCGGTCAAAGGTCAAGGTCACAGTGAGGTCAAACATTCGATTTTTTTTTTGATGGTTTGGTACAGATAACTCGAACGGAAGAAGCTACCAATTTCAAATTACACCATGTGATTCAGGAGGGTGATGGCTAGTGCTGATTAGATTTTGGTCAAAATCGGTCAAAGGTCAAGGTCACAGTGAGGTCAAACATCCAAAACATTCGATTTTTGATGGTTTGGTACAGAATCATCGTATAAATTTCTGGTTTGCGTCGCTACCTTCTCGAGAGACAGCTTTTATTAGACAAGGTCAGAGGTCAAGTTGACGATTTCGTAAGTACCAGTCTATTACTGTTTGTTACTTATGAAATCTTTAGATTTCGTAAGTATATTGATGCCTTCCGTTTCTGTTTGTTTGTTTGTTTGTTTGTTTGTAGGCACGATAACTCGAGAACGGAAGAAGCTACCAACGTCAAATTACACCACGTGATTCAGGAGGGTGATGGCAAGTGCTGATTAGATTTTGGTCAAAATCGGTCAAAGGTCAAGGTCACAGTGAGGTCAAACGTCCAAAAAATGATAACTCGAGAACGGAAGAAGCAACCAATGTCAAATTGCACCACGTGATTCAGGAGGGTGATGTCTTGCGCTGATTAGATTTTGGTCAAAATCGGTCAAAGGTCAAGGTCACAGTGAGGTCAAACATCCAAAACATTCGATTTTTGATGGTTTGGTACAGAATCATCGTAGAAATTTCTGGTTTGCGTCGCTACCTTCTCGAGAGACAGCTTTTATTAGACAAGGTCAGAGGTCAAGTTGACGATTTCGTAAGTACCAGTCTATTACTGTTTGTTACTTATGAAATCTTTAGATTTCGTAAGTATATTGATGACTTCCGTTTCTGTGTGTTTGTGTGTTTGTGTTTGTTTGTTTGTTTGTTTGTAGGCACGATAACTCGAGAACGGAAGGAGCGACCAATGTCAAGTGACACCACATGATTCAGGAGGGTGATGGCTAGTGCTGATTTGATTTTGGTCAAAATCGGTCAAAGGTCACAGTGAGGTCAAATATTCGATTTTTTTGATGGTTTGGTACAGATAACTCGAACGGAAGAAGCTACCAATGTCATTACACCACGTGATTCAGGAGGGTGATGGCTAGCGCTGATTAGATTTTGGTCAAAATCGCTCAAAGGTCAAGGTCACAGTGAGGTAAAATATTCGATTTTTGATGGTTTGGTACAGATAACTCGAGAACGGAAGAAGCTACCAATGCCGAATTACACCACCTGATTCAGATAGGTGGTAGCTAGCGCTGATTAGATTTTGGTCAAAATCGATCAAAGGTCAAGGTCACAGTGAGGTCAAACATTCAAAACATTCGATTTTTGATGGTTTCGTGCAGAATCATTGTAGAAACTTCTGGTTTGCGTCGCTACCTTCTCGAGAGACAGCTTTTATTAGACAAGGTTAAAGGTCAAGTTGACGATTTCGTAAGTACCAGTCTATGACTGCTTGTTTGTTTGTTTGTTACTTACGAAATCTAAAGATTTCGTAAGTATATTGATGACTTCCGTTTCTGTTTGTTTGTTTGTTTGTTTGTTTGTAGGCACGATAACTCAAACGGAAGAAGCTACCAATGTCAAATTACACCACGTGATTCAGGAGGGTGATTGCTAGTGTGATTAGATTTTCGTCAAAAATCTTTCAAAGGTCAAGGTCACAGTGAGGTCAATCATAATTCCGTAAATTCATGTGGAGAAATGGAGTATTTTTTTCTTTTTGTGATCGCTGAGGACGCTTAAAACTCGGTTGTTGAAATTCTGGTAAAAATCGGATGTTTTGGAGACGTTTCAAGATTGTATAAAAAAAATTATTTCACTCGACGCATCACGGGTCGTCCCATGATGCAGTGCGCTCGAGCAGACGCGTCGTTGAGTTGCGTTAAGGTTTTGCATGTGCGCGCTGACGGTGTTTTCGATAAAGATGGTGTTTAAAATCATTTTTTATCACAATAAAGGTTATCGTCGCATGCCTGACTCGCTAAGCCGTCGGATTATGTAAAGATTGTGGGTGGATGGCCGAATATTACGGTTTTGTGACTGATAAAATAATATTAAATAAATGCGTGGAGAAATGGAGATTTTTGCTTCGCTTGATGATACGAGTTCGTTTTAACTTAGATTTTAATTTTGTCTTCGGTTTTTGCAATCGCTGAGGACGCTTAAAACTCGGTGTCGAAATTCTGGTAAAAATCGGATGTTTTGGAGACATTTTAAGATTGTATGAAAAATATTTCACTCTACGCGTCACGGGTCGTCCCATGATGGATGCAGTGCGCTCGAGCAGACACGTCGTTGAGTTACGTTAAGGTATAATTGCGTGGAGAAGGAGATTTTTGCTTCGGTCGACGTTACTATTTTTGATGGTTTGATACAGAATCATCGTAGAAACTTCTGGTTTGCGTTGCTACCTTCTCTCGAGACAGCTTTTATGAGACAAGATCAGAGGTCAAGTTGACGATTTCGTAAGTACCAGTCTATGACTGCTTGTTATCTTGCCAAAACGAAGTTTTTGCAAGATATGTTAGTCAGCTTGTATGTTTTTTTTTTGTTTGTTTGTTTGTCTGTAATCACGTATAAAAAATTCTGCAGAGCACAGTTATCATTGGAAATTTTTGTAACCGCATATCAGAGGCCTATGGAGGTCCCTTTCAGCGCACAAAATTTTGAAGGTCAAGGTCACTTTGTCGCAAATCAGGGGAGTCGACGAAACCCTTATTTTTTGAGTAATTTTAATCTAATCGTCTCCAAACTTTATGGGAATGTAGTGTATGGTCTGGCGCTCAGCTGATTAGTTTTTGGTGGCGATTGGCCTTGACCTTCATGGTTAGCGCCTGAGGTCAAACATATTTGACCCCAAGGTCAAATTTTCAAGTTTTAGGAACCATATCGTGTAGTACCTCAAATTGAACACCTCTGAGTGCTTTCTTGATATGTCAAGCTTGAGACAATATGACGTCATTTGGTGACGTTATGAGGCAAACATATTTTTCATACAATTCTCATCGGAATCTCTCGTCGGCAGATATTCCTCAAGGAGTCGCTCCTGGTGGATAGCAGCTCTGTTCACCTCAGTGTGACCTTAAAGAAGTCATACGTGGTCACCTTTTGGCAAGATAAGGTCTTATTTGTTTGTTTGTAGGCACGATAACTCGAAGGGAAGAAGCTACCAATGGCAAGTTACACCACGTGATTCAGGAGTGGGATGGCTAGTGCTGATTAGATTTTGGTCAAAATCGGTCAAAGGTCAAGGTCACAGTGAGGTCAAATATTCGATTTTTGATGGTTTGGTACAGATAACTCGAGAACGGAAGAAGCTACCAATGTCAAATTACACCACGTGATTCAGGAGGGTGATGGCTAGTGCTGATTAGATTTTGGTCAAAATCGGTCAAAGGTCAAGGTCACAGTGAGGTCAAACATCCAAAAAATGATAACTCGAGAATGGAAGAAGCTACCAATGTCAAATTACACCACGTGATTCAGGAGGGTGATGGCTAGCGCTGATTAGATTTTGGTCAAAATCGGCCAAAGGTCAAGGTCACAGTGAGGTCAAACATCCAAAACATTCGATTTTTGATGGTTTGGTACAGAATCATCGTAGAAACTTCTGGTTTGCGTCGCTACCTTCTCTCGAGACAGCTTTTATTAGACAACGTCAGAGGTCAAGTTGACGATTTCGTAAGTACCAGTCTATGACTGCTTGTTTGTTTGTGAACAGTATTACGGAAAAAAATCCTCGACGGATTTCGAAGAAACTTGGTGGGGGATAAGGTATGGTCCAAGGATCATGCCATTTGATTTTGGACCTAGTCCAAAATCCAATATGGCCGCTATGGTGGCCATTTTGAAAAAATATTTGAATTTTTTTTTTGCATTTCTACATGTTTTAAGTGATTTCCAACCCCCCCCCCCAAAAAAAAATTTTTAGAGGGGAAAAAAAATTTTTTGCAACTTTTTTTTTCAACAAAATTTTCGATTTTTATATATTTTTTATTTTTTTGCATTTCTACATGTTATAAGTGATTTCCAACAAAAAAACATGCCAAAATTATAATTGCTGCTGATTTTGGAACTTCAGATGGATATACCCACATAAAATCAATTTCTGTCTCAAGGAATCCAGTTATGACGAATGAATTGAGTATGTAAAAGGGAAAGTTGCAAACGATAACTCTGTAAGCACTGTTGACATCAAATTGAATGAATAGGATATCAGGTTCACTTGAGTGACCTCGGAGTATTGGCGGTGGAGGTTTTGCACTCTACCGAGTGCTCCCCCTCTAGTTTACCTTTGTTTTAGTTTTTTTTTTTCAATAAGACTTATTTGATATTTTTCACATTCATTATGTTTTCCATTTATATACCAAGACTGAGATTTTCTCCACTCTTTAGTTTGATAATACTTGGTTTGACCATTTGTATATTGTGAAAAAACGCGGCAGTAGCCCTTAAAAAGCCTAACCCATCTTCCCATCGTTAAAACAGAATCTATTCTTTTCACTCTATCATACAATATCCATATGGAACACAATCTATTCCATTATCTAAAATAAATCTCTTATCATCAAAGGCTCCTAATGCCTTTTTATTTACTTCTTCACTATATATCTTATGTTTATAACTTCTTATTGTATTAATTTTCCTGTATTCTTCTTTCTTATTCATCAAACAATTATAATTTCTAAAAGTTATTGATTTCTTTATTCCCTTTAACCTCTTATCAATCTGATCACCATACTTATAAGCATATGCCTTTGCTCTCAATCCAATAAACTCACTCATTACTTTTCCACCCAACTCATCCTTAAACTTTCCAATAACCTTTTTATTCTTTTTTGAAAATAACTCGCTCTTCTGACTAAAATTACTTGTATCATATACTCCAATATTTTTCTTCATATCTTAATAAACATCATCAGTTTTTATATCTACGATAAAACTATCAGTGTCCATATACAACAATGAAACATTTTCACCATACTCTTTCTTTAAGCCATTATACAAATAATCATACATCAATATCTTTGATAAATCAAGAAGTGTTGCTTCAATATAAATTGGTTTATCCATTACAATACTTTCCTTTTCCATATGAATAGCAGAAAAGTTCTCTGAAAAAACCTCTTCTCTCTTCAAACTTGGTTTATTTATCAATCTAGAAGCTTCTTTTCAAGATGTTACAAATCTAATGTTTTGCCTGTTTCTAACATTCTCCATTGTCTTTGCATAGACAGCATCTATCTATAATTCCAGGTGTGTGTGTGTGTGTGTGTGTGTGTGTGTGTGTGTGTGTGTGTGTGTGTGTGTGTGTGTGTGTGACCACTGTTTCTCGACAACCACTGGTCTGATCTAATTGAAACTTGCCAGATATATTGCTGGGGACCTGAGGCTGTGCCTTTTCAAGGTTTGATATTAATCGGACAAGTGCTTCCCAAGTTATGGCCGTTTATTTACCAAACCAATGACAAGACACGTTGCGTGGGCGTGGCCGATGGGGAAGGGAAGCTCAGCCACGTTCCCCATTTCGGATTACAACGTACGGACTTCCAGAGAGTGATGACTTCGTGTATTCTAATAATTTCTCGATTTCTTATGCGCATTTATAGATAAACACAATGCCGCAAGTTATGATCGCTTTCATATGAGACGGTGCATGCCGCAACGTCCGCACGGTGCAGACGGTGCATGCCGTTTTTTTTTTTCCTCTTTCCTCTTCTCTTTGTGTTTTTCCTTGCGATAAAAGGTAAAATACGTTGTAACGTATAGACTTCCGGAGAGTAATGACTTCGTGTATTCTAATAATTTCTCGATTTCTTATGCGCATTTATACATAAACACAATGCCGCAAGTTATGATTGTTTTCATATGAGACGGTGCATAAATTTCGGTAACATCAGAGTGCTGGTATGCTCCGAACCAGGAAGTAATTTTTTCTCTCTTCTCTTCTCTTTTTGTTTTTCCTTGCGAGGACTTTGCGAAAAGGCAAAATACGTTGGCGCAAATTGAATAATTGGCCATTAAAACCTAAATTGTGAGTCATCGTAACTGTGAGATGCGAACTTCCGCGCCATCCACGTATGGGCACGCGAGAGCGAAGAAACGGCCTGTGTGGTTGTTGTTTGTTGCTCGCGGTTTGAATATTTATTTATTAATTTTTTTTTTCACGGGCAGCCGCGTTCCCCATTACGGGTTACAACGTATGGGCTTCCGGATAATGATGACTTCGTGTATACTTTGTGTGTGTAAATATCACAGCAGTTGTTACTTCAATGCAAGCGATAATTTGTGGATTGCATGTGAACATTCCATATGGGCACGCACTACTTCCGAATAGTGATGACTTACTGTATTCTAATAATTTCTCGATTTCTTATGCGCATTTATAGATAAACACAATGCCCCAATCCAGTCGTCATTTACGAGAGCGAAGGAACGGCCTGTGTGGTTGTTGTTTCTGGCACGCGGTTTGAAAGATTTTTTTTTTTTTTGCATGTACGGCCACGCACATACGGGCACGTGAGAGCGAAGGAACGGCCTGTGTAGTTGTTTCTGGTATGCGGTTTGAAAGTTTTTTGTTTTGTTTTGTTTGCACCTATGGCCACGCACCTACGGGCATGCACTGGTAATTAGAATTTCATCTTCAGTTAGAATTTCTTCATTAATTTCCTCATTAATTAGAATTTCCTCTTTACTTTGAATTCTCTCTTTCATGTGAATTTCCTCTTTCGTTAGAATTTCCTCTTTTGGAAAGAATGAATTAAGATTTGGAAAAGACCCCGTGGAGCTTAGATTTGATGCTGGGTAGGCTTGTGGTGTTCCCATAAACTTGTAAGAATCGAGAAACCGAATACGAGTTAAAGGTTTTGTGAATATCATTTTTGTAAATGAAATATACTTTTGACTTGTGTTTGTTATGGCAGAAATATTCCCTGGTGTTTTTGAAAGTTCATTTATAAATAGATGTGTATCATAGTTGGCGCTGTTGTGAAGAAAGACTGAAATAAAAGAAGGAAATTTATAATTAAGATTACAACAGGAATGAGCGGGACCTCTAAATTTACCAGTAAGATGACAATGATCCCTAACTTTCGACTCCTCAATTTCCTCCTCACAAATATGACAGATATATTGTTCTTTCTAAATTCTAATTTTTCTTCTTCGGTTAATTTCATCGGTTCATTTATTTGTTTCATTAATTTAGTTAGTCTTATACAATCCTTTTATAATCGTTTTACAAACTCTTGTGAAGCTTTTTGTCCACTATAATGTTCAAGTTTATTATACTTTTCTCCAACAGATGATTTGATATACAGTAGACGAGGCATAAGTCGGCAGCGTGTAACTCGTCACTTCGCCTAAGTCGGCAGCGTCAAAAAGTCCCGAATTTATCTCATGTTAAATCCCTTTGAATAAAGGGTCATCCCTCTGTAAGTCGTCACTTCGTCTGAGTCATCAGATGTTGTCCGTTCCTGCGTAATGGAAACTCAAGTAAATTACCACTCCTAACGCGTCACACGGAACTGCTGCCTCGTGAGAAGCCCGATTTCATGGAATCGTGATGCTCGCTCATTGGTTTACACCGTCAGTGATAGACTATTTATAACTGCGTACACACGTTGATCGCACTGCATGCAGGACAATGGCGACTAAGCGTAAGCTTACAACTAAAACCTACCAAGAAAAATACGACATTATCCAGTTTTGCGAGGCAAACCCACTGATGAAGAAAACGGCCATAGCTGAGAAGTTGGACATCAAACGGCAGACATTGAACGATATCTTGAAGAATAAGGGCAAGATATTTGGACAAGTGGAGAAGATCGCGAGGCCGGTGGTAAGTGTGAAACGCATGAAATGTGTGTCCTTTGAAGATGTCGATGACGTGCTCATCATCTGGTTTTGGCAAATGTCGGCTCAGCCAAATATTCGGTTGGACGGTGAAATGTTGCTGCTGAAGGCACGTCAATTCGCTGCGGACCTCGGGCATGATGATGCCGAGACCTTGCCGATGCACTGGATAGACAGATTCAAAATGAGGTGGGGAATCGGCAAGGTCAAGAGGTGCGGCGAATCAGGCAGCGTGGATTCGCCGATACTGTCTGGATGTGATGCGCCGATACTGTCTTTTGGTGGAGGATTGCCCAGACAACATCATGGAATACAATGACCGGTTTGAGTCCTTTCTCATGCACCAGATGCCCAAGAGTTTGAGGCAGTCAAACATAACGGATTACTTCGCGAAGGAGTAAAGGATCAATCGAGCTTCGTGTTGAAGTCCGATCATGTTTTTATATTGGCTTGTATTGTACATTACCGCACTCACTCACACATTGGCATTGAGTGGTAATCATCACCACGATGACTGTGTGTCATGTAATTTGTCACCATACCATCACCGATGGTATATGAGTTGTCTTACAGTTGTTCATTATCTTTACTTTTGATAAACTGATTCATGAATTCCATCTTTGCTTGATAATTTCCAACTCACCAATGAACCCCCACCTATGCCCCGAGGATTGTGTTTTCCTTTTGGTACAATAGCCGGCTCTCACACATATGTGTCCAGGCCACGCGCGACTTCATCCTTCACCCCACAGTCATCATGAATGTTCGCATATGCGTAAGTCGTCACTTTTTTCTCGGTCCCGATGATGACGACTTACGCCTAGTCTACTGTAATAACAGAAACTACAAGGAATATGTTTTTGATATTTATTTGTATATGATTCTTTTTTTTTTTAGGAGAAGCAGTATTTATCTTTTTTAGGATACATTCAAAATCGGCATATATCACAAATGGGTGCATGATAGATTTATTATAATTTTCAAAAGAAATCTTTTTACCAGGTTTAGGCATTGTAATTACAGCTGATTTATGATTACTACAATATTTTGAATGTTGTTCGAATCGTTCTTTTGTATGAAATGAATTGAGACATCTCCAACAAGGATATATTTTGTTTGCTATTCTGAATACCTGAGAAGAGATTAATCTTGATAAATTATTGATGTATGTATAATATGAATTCTTTCCAACACTAAAATATAAACTATCAATGTGTGTTTCTTCATTTTTATAGTTGTTTGAAATTTTTAATATTTGAACTTTGTATCCGTTAATCCATATACATTAATAGAAAGATTATTCTTTTTCTCAAATTTAGGAATATCTGTTTGTGGCATTGGGAATTTAAAATCTTTAATGTCCAAGGTATTCTCATATTTCATATATTGTTTTACTCTTTCTGAATTACAATTTGGTGGATGTAAGTGAGCAAGAACAGACCAGAGAAAACATTTATTATCATTGTTCTTAATATTAACAACTGCCTTCTTCAGTTTGATTTCTTTTGGTAATTCAATATAAGAAGAAGCTTTAAGAGGGTTTGATTTTAGAATGTGTAGATCTAAAAAGATGATTTTAAAAATATTAAATCCACTTCCTACCACTGTATTATCAACATGCTCCTCTTGTCTTGATAGTTCTTCATAAACCCCACTATTCAAAAAATCTTGAAATGATGTTATAAAATGAAGATCTGTTCTCAGATAAGGAGTTTGTTCTTCATCTTGACTTTTCATATTAATTTTCACTCCCATATAAAACTTTAAAGTTTTCGTTTCTTTTAATGTCTTTTAAATAACTTTTTCAACATCAGGTTTCACGATTTTAATTGATTCAGCTATTGATGATGGACCAGGTTCTCCAAATTGAAAAATCCTTATTTTTATATGACCTTTAAATGCCCCATCAGTGTTTTCAATATAATGGTCTCCCTTAACTTTAAACTCATTTTTCTGGTGTTTTTGTGATTGAAGGTGATTCTTATAACTACTCTTCAAAACATCCTTTGAGCAGATATCACAATGTTTTCTTTCCAACTCAAGAGGAGATATTTGATGAAATAGATGAAATGTGTGTTTGTTGGTTCGAAGGTGTTTTTTTAATAATATTTATATTCGTGATTACAAACATCGCAGTACGTTGTATTCACCATATTTATATAACTAGTACGTACCCGTTAAAAAATTTTTTATTAAAATAAATATTCAAACCGCGAGCAAGAAACAACAACCACACAGGCCGTTTCTTCGCTCTCGTGTGCCTGTACCTACGTTGCCTGGAAGTTCGCATATCGCAGTTATGATTATTCGCAATTTAGTTTTAATGGCCAATTATTCAATTAGCGCCAATGTATTTTGCCTTTTCGCAATGTCGTCGCAAGGAAAAACAAAAAGAGAAGAGAAGAGAGGAACAAAAAAAATTTACTTCCTGGTTCGGAGCACACCAGCTCACTCTGATGTTACCGAAATGTATGCACTGTCTAATATGAAAACGATCATAACTTGGGGCATAGTGTTTATCTATAAATGCGCATAAGAAATCGAGAAATTATTAGAATACACGAAGTCATCACTCTCCAGAAGCCCGTATGTTGTAACCTGTAATGGGGAACGCGGCTGAACTTCCCTTCCCCCATCGGCCACGCCCACGCAACAACGTGTCTTGTCATTGGTTTGGTAAATAAATGGCCATAACTTGGGAAGCACTCGTCCGATTAATATCAAACCTTGAAAAGGCACATCCTCAGGTCCCCAGCAATATACGTGGCAAGGTTCAATCAGATCGGACCAGTGGTTGTCGAGAAACAGCGGACACACACACACACACACACACACACACACACACACACACACACACACACACACACACACACACACACACACACACACACACACACACACACACACACACACACACACACACACATACATACATACATACATACATACATACATACATACATACATACATACTGTTGCGGATTCGCGCCCGCCGGCGTGCGGACGGCCACGTAACTCGAATCGCGGCACGTCGCCCACCGGACGGACAATCCAGTCGTGACCCTCTCGGACTAACGCCGGGAACCAGTCACGGGTGGACCTTTCGGTCTCACCGCGATCGAGCCAATCAGCCCCCGCGTGGGATAGGGTTGCTCGCCAAATTCGAACTACCTAAGTACCCACGCGGAGGGTAGACCGGGCGATCGCACCTCGCCGCAGGTCGACTTCGGACACGGGCCACTTGAGCGACCCGTTCCGTACTATCAGAATAACCGAGCGGTGTTATCGTCGACCTCGACGGTTCGATTAATTATCGGGCGTATTCAGCCCACTACCAACCCTTTACGTGAAGCAAGATGGGGGTTCAATGGGGGAAAAGACGAAGCGAAGCGGGAGAACAGTTCAACAATAAAGCACATTTATTCTCGGCACACGGGAAGCACACAAATACAATTCCACCAAATGCACACAAAAAAGAAAACACAATTCCATTTACACAAAAAGCAAACATAAAAGTGAAAACACAGTGCAGAGCTAATACCGACTACCGAGCACACGGCAACACTTATACAATTCTACTTCACAGACGGCGCCGACAACACATACCCAAAACCAAGGAAAAGAAATACCCTCAAGAATGAGGTAGGCCTGGGGCCGAGACCTGGTCGGGCCTACCCGTCTGGTGATGAGACGCGGAGCGGCGATGGCCCCGCAACCCGCGGGCCTCGTGGACAGTGCCTGGCAGGGGGGTGGGAGCGGGGCCCCCTTGGTCGCACTATCTCAGCGCGGGGGGAAAACAGGAGGGGGGTTGCTGATGCTCGGGGTATGGAGGATCTTTTTATATGCGCGACGAGCGTCTCCACCTCGGCCAGGTCGCGCTGCCGGCCTCCCTCGGGCGCGCAGCTCCTTGCACGACGCGAGCACCCTTCGTCCGACTCGCCGCCTCTCCACAGCTCGTCCCCTCCGTTCCGACTCTCCTTCGCCTCGTTCCGACCTTTACGACTCCCTTCTTCCTCGTTCCGACTTTTTACTACCCTTTCTTCCTCGTTCCGACTTCTTACTACTTCTTTGACTGACGAACACCGTCCTTTTATCCCCCCCGTAACTTCGCCTTTGACCCCCTCCCTTTGACCTTTCAACTCGCTCCCCATTGGCCCGAGAAAAAGTGGGCGTGAAGGCTTTTTGATCCACAAATTTGCATATATCGATCGCCCTGGGGGCGGGGCCAATTCGCCCCTCGCTCACCGATTGGACGGCAAAAAGTGGGCGTGTGTCGTTTTTGATCCGTTTTTGAAGCAGAAAATCCGTGGTTTTGTACACGCTGTTCAACGTGCGCCCTACACGAGTCCAGCATCGGTGCCCATGAGTGGCGCGAGATGACGGTGATGCGATGGTGGCGAGTTGTGACGGTAAAGGTCGTGGCGGTTGTGGTGAAGCGGCGTTGTGGTTGGTGGTTGATGTTGTGGTTGTGATGGTGGCGATTGGTCCAAAATAAAGACAGTAAAAGAAAAACGGCTATCCTAAAGAGTCGCAGCACGTATAAATGACATGTATTCCCACTAGACAACGGGTTTGGGCCTAACTACACATGCACTTACCGAGATACCTCACCTAAGGGACCTGAATGGTGGTTTGCGAATCTGGTAACCACAACACTACCCCCCTTCCCTTTTTACAAGACTCGTCCCGAGTCGTCAAATTTTCGTGTGCCATCATGTGTAGTTTTCCCCTAGTACATTTTACCTACGCATCCCTGAGTGCGACATTCATGGTATTCGTGTCCCCAAAATAAATAACCTGAGGGCTGCGTAACTATCTAAACAAACTCACTCACACGGACGACTTAAATAAAATTGCCGGCGCTAAGACATACATGCCGGGGGCGCACTCATATTTACAGTACATCTTAACCTTAACTTACAAATTTTACACTAAACCATGGCCCAGGATCAATGAACTCTGCAAAAAGAAAGCAGTTAGCAGGGAGCCAGGCTGCCCACATGCAGTCTCTGGCTCAAAACAATGCAGGTGACAGGGAACGTGGCTGGCTGCTCACACGCAGTCCAAGGCCTTCCCTTTTGAACTGAACTCAGTGAACCACAACGGTGCTTGGGCTGCACAAACGCAGTCTCCGTGCCAGCTCAAGTGGCACACGCAATGAACACAACGAATGGATGCATGAACACAAACACGGTGCACGGGCCGCCACTGCAGGCCCGTGTTGTAGCTGCCAACAGGGCAGTTCTTGCAGCTTGCAAACTGTTGCTTTCAGATCCTGGCGCACATGGAAATGAACAGGGGGGGCAAAGCAAAATTGAACGGGGCTTGTGAACATGGGCAGTGGGCATGGCATGGCAAAGGTGAGCAGGCAAACACAGCCCGCAGAAGAAGGCCGCTGCAGGCAAACACAGCCGGCAGACAAACTGGCCGGCACAGGCCTCGAAGAAAAACAGCCAGCAGCTGAACTGGCCGGCACAGGCCTTGCAGCACACAGCTGCCGATGATCCAGCCGGCACAGGCCTCGCAGCAAAACAACAGCTGCCGATGAAGTTGGCCGGCACAGGCCTTGAAGAAAAACAGCCAGCCGGCAGATGAAGTGGGCCGGCACAGGCCTTGCAGCAACACAGCCAGCAGATGAAGCTGGCCAGCTTTTGCCGTTCAGTGGAGGTTGGTGGAGGGAGTGCGGTGGTGCTGGCCACTTGGAAGGCGGGCTCGGACCTACCTTCCTGTCTCCCTCCCACCTATCGCCTTTGCCTGTCACTGTACATACCCACTCCCTTAATTTGTCAAACCCCAATTTAGCCCCAACTTATTTTTTTGTTGTTTTTATTTTTACTTACCCACTATAAATCGTCCCTAACCCCTTTATCGTCCTTGTTCGGCTAACCTATTCTGTCACCTAGCCTACTCCCAACCCCTACGTTCCCTTCCCCAGAGGGGAATAAGGGAGAGCTAACGTCCTGTGTCGAGGCCCAACGAAGCCTCAGAATGGCCTCCCAGAGTTCGGCGATCTTAACACCAAGTGGGTCCAGCGGCCCACAACGACAGCGAGGGATGGATGGTGCGGAGGGGTACATCTCCCTAATCTACCTAACCATTAACTCTTAAACTACCCCGGGGCTTTCAACAAGCGCCTCTCGCTTAAACTATTGGTTCTAACAACCCAGATTCCCGTCGCCTGTGTTGGTGTCCTCACAATTTCGGGCCTCACCCCCCAATTTTCTCTCCGTGCCCTCACACGGTCTCCTGGCTGGGACACGTGGCTCCCTCCGGCAGGCACGACCCTCTGCCGAATCTCCCGCTATGGCACCCCCCGGGCACTACACTGCCTCCGAGCCTACCAGCTCCCTAACACCGGGAGTGCCCCCATGGCACCTCCCCTGAACCGCACACGTGGCAGGCCGGCCTCCCGGGCCCCTTTCCGAGGTCACCCGTGCCCACAACACTGCCCACGCGGCTAATGGCGCCCCGGGCCCCCGCACCAAGCAGGCGCACCCGTGCCCACTACTCTATCCCGGCCCCCCATGGGCCCATGGCCTACCGCGGCCGACTAGCCTGGTGCCCGGGGTACCCACTCAGCGATACTCACCTTTCGCAGCCACGCTCCCAAGCCCGTCAACAGGGCTCCTGCACCCCTCCAAATGGGTCTCGAGCCTACTTTCCCACCAACAACAAAACGACCTCCATTTTTCAATTTGACTAACCCAGCTAACTCACTTTATACTGACCCCGGGGTCCCTTGGGCGGGGGTCACTCCTCACCCCAATCACTCATCGCACCATGCATTCCCCATTCACTCCACACACACAGACCCGCTGGCCTCACTCACTCACCAAGCACATGCTTCCACCTCACTCAACATGTCTTCACCTCATAACTCACCAACTCTTCAACACACACACCACTGAACTCTACCATTCTTCTAACTACATCCCCTAACTAACTCGTGCTCCCACGTCGTCCCTTAAACTAGTAGCACGTTCCTTTTAACACTACGTAGCTAAACTACGTCCCCTCTACACATTCACAAGTCTGTCCATGTCCTCAAATCATCAAAAATCATTTCCCATTTTCCCATCCTAAATCTGGCTACAATCCCTCTAACTAATCCATTCCACGGACTCCATGAGGACTTACCCCTGCCCCATGAAGTCGGTCTAACTAAGCTAACCCTTCCCCCTAACTAGTTTTCATCCTGTGCCCAGGGAAGGGGGTCTTCCACCCCTTTCCCAGGAATCCTTTGCACCCGAAAGTGAGGCTTACTGTCTTCTTTTTTTTTTATGCGCAGCACCTGCGCGGCAACTCAGAGCTCGCGCACTTTGCACCTGGCCGTGACGTCATGCAGCTGCACGTGTTCCTCGTCCCTCCTTGGACGCTACCATCCGGCAGAGATACCCCTCCTGCCGGATTCCAACCACACGTGCAGCCATGACGTCACCGTGCGCAAAAAAAACACAAGCCCCACGTCTCGAGGGGTTCCCCACGCGAACACATGTGCTTTGCCCGTTGGAGCTTAACACACACGATCGCGTGGAGAACCCGTCCGGTCCAAATCCGTTTACCTGCCTAAACTTTGTCCGTCCGCGGGATCGGCAAATCCACCGCGTGCGTTTCCGGACCGGGACTTCACTCTCGCAAGCGAGCACGTGGCGGTCTCGTGCGTTGCACAGCACGAACCGCGTGCTCACTGCTGGGTGAACCCGGCACGGTCCTCGAAACAACTACAGCCGCTACTCGGCTTTCTCTCCTCTGTCGCCGTCTCCGTCGCCATTCCACACACGCATACCTGCGTGTCACGACGCACACAGTCCACACCATCACATTCACACGGGGAGACGCGGCTGCGTGCTCCCGCATGCCAACCGACATCTCCCTCTCATACCGCTCTCTCACACACACGGTCTCCCTGGCACACAACGACCTTGCACACGGCCGTTCACTCACGCGTGCCTCACTACTCACACAAACCATACTACTCACACGTGGTGCTCCATTCACTCGCGCGGGGGCACTCACCCGCGGTGCCTCACCCACGTACGCGAGGGCACTCAACCGCTGTGCCTCATCCACACACCGTGCCTCACTCATACACGCGGGGGCACTAACCCGCGGTACCTCACTCATCTTGGCCGTTTCACTCACACACACGGCCTCTTCCACACACGGTTCCTCATCCACACCCGGCGTGCTGGGAAGCACGCACTCTGGCACCATCGCCACCACACCACTCACACACGGGGTCGCTTCCACACACGGTGCCGCACTCACACCTTGCACCACACACACAGGGACAACCACACTGGGGATTTGTGTCCCCACAAGGATCTCCGGGGCCTCTATACCCCCCAAGCTCTCCGTGCACCCGTCCACAGCACTCGTCCCCTCAACCTCGCAAAGCACGACCGAACTCACCTGGTCGTGACTCGCCTCAAGGGGGCATACTCCCTCCCCTTGTTCCTGGAGGAGGTCATCCAGCTGCTCGCACCGGGTCCCAACACGCTCCGCGAGCTCACCCCCATTATCCTCCACTACCTCCGTGTGTGTGTGTGCGTCACTTACCCCGTCCTCACCGTGCAGTCTCTCCTCTGTCGTTCCCTTCCCGGCTACCGTCACTGCCAACTCTTCACCCTTTACCTCCCTTGTCTCCACTATTATTTCTGTTGTCGTCACCTCGTGTCTCGTCTCACACGTTTTGGTCTCCCCATTTAATTTTTCCCTTTCGGTCATCGTCACGACCCTCGCCCAACACGTTCCACGAATTATTTTTTCACCCGCCTCCACCGCAGGCCTGTCAGCCGTTGCACCCCATCCAGCTCGTTTGCTCCCACACGTGGAGCCGCCATTTTATCTCCCCCGGTCACGGCCTTCATGCCCGCCTGCAGGCTTCGGCCCATGTTCTGCGTCTCACCCCGCAGCTTTTTCATTTCTTCCCTCATTTGCTGTGTATTCGCATCCATCGTCGTTTTCACTTCATTTGTATTTGTATCCATCTTTTCGTTCATTTGTTTGTTCATGCCTTTCATTTCGTTTTTTATTTCATTTGTATTTGTATCCATCGTCGTTTTCACTTCATTCATTTGTTTGTTCATTGCCGCCAGCATGGCTATAGCTGGGCCATGTTGGATGCACTCAGCTGAGCCGTTTCGGCAAAGGTTGGGGAAGGGTCTTGGTGGAGAGGGGGAGGTGTCATACACCGCGGCCGCCGCCGCACCCACCTCGGGTCCTGGGTTCAGTTGGGCGAGTCCGTGTTCCTGCACAATCAACATTTCCTGCTCGGGATTCCATCCTGGACCATGGACTCTACATTATTACACATATACATTTCTAATACCCCCGGCTCCCGCTCGCCTTGAGACGCCATCTTGCTTCTCGTGAAGGGTTAATTTCGGCTCGCTCGTAATTTGGAGGGAATCGGGGGTCGCTTCTCTCACCCCTGGACCGATTCCCGTGAATTTAGCCGGAGACAGGAGAGCCTGTTTTCCTGTTCTCCGATACCAGTGCCGAGGAGGGCGATGAATTTGTATCGCACGACCTGACACCAGTGTTGCGGATTCGCGCCCCGCCGGCGTGCGGACGGCCACGTAACCCGAATCGCGGCACGTCGCCCACCGGACGGACAATCCAGTCGTGACCCTCTCGGACTAACGCCGGGAACCAGTCACGGGTGGACCTTTCGTCTCACCGCGATCGAGCCAATCAGCCCCGCGTGGGATAGGGTTGCTCGCCAAATTCGAACTACCCAAGTACCCACGCGGAGGTAGACCGGGCGATCGCACCTCGCCGCAGGTCGAGCTTCGGACACGGGCCACTTGAGCGACCCGTTCCGTACTATCAGAATAACCGAGCGGTGTTATCGTCGACCTCGACGGTTCCGATTAATTATCGGGCGTATTCAGCCCACTACCAACCCTTTACGTGAAGCAAGATGGGGGTTCAATGGGGGAAAAGACGAAGCGAAGCGGGAGAACAGTTCAACAATAAAGCACATTTATTCTCGGCACACGGGAAGCACACAAATACAATTCCACCAAATGCACACAAAAGAAAACACAATTCCATTTACACAAAAAGCAAACATAAAAGTGAAAACACAGTGCAGAGCTAATACCGACTACCGAGCACACGGCAACACTTATACAATTCTACTTCACAGACGGCGCCGACAACACATACCCAAAACCAAGGAAAAGAAATACCCTCAAGAATGAGGTAGGCCTGGGGCCGAGACCTGGTCGGGCCTACCCGTCTGGTGATGAGACGCGGAGCGGCGATGGCCCCGCAACCCGCGGGCCTCGTGGACAGTGCCTGGCAGGGGGGTGGGAACGGGGCCCCCTTGGTCGCACTATCTCAGCGCGGGGGGAAAACAGGAGGGGGGTTGCTGATGCTCGGGGTATGGAGGATCTTTTTATATGCGCGACGAGCGTCTCCACCTCGGCCAGGTCGCGCTGCCGGCCTCCCTCGGGCGCGCAGCTCCTTGCACGACGCGAGCACCCTTCGTCCGACTCGCCGCCTCTCCACAGCTCGTCCCCTCCGTTCCGACTCTCCTTCGCCTCGTTCCGACCTTTACGACTCCCTTCTTCCTCGTTCCGACTTTTTACTACCCTTTCTTCCTCGTTCCGACTTCTTACTACTTCTTTGACTGACGAACACCGTCCTTTTATCCCCCCCGTAACTTCGCCTTTGACCCCCTCCCTTTGACCTTTCAACTCGCTCCCCATTGGCCCGAGAAAAAGTGGGCGTGAAGGCTTTTGATCCACAAATTTGCATATATCGATCGCCCTGGGGGCGGGGGCCAATTCGCCCTCGCTCACCGATTGGACGGCAAAAAGTGGCCGTGTGTCGTTTTTGATCCGTTTTTGAAGCAGAAAATCCGTGGTTTTGTACACGCTGTTCAACGTGCGCCCTACACGAGTCCAGCATCGGTGCCCATGAGTGGCGCGAGATGACGGTGATGCGATGGTGGCGAGTTGTGACGGTAAAGGTCGTGGCGGTTGTGGTGAAGCGGCGTTGTGGTTGGTGGTTGATGTTGTGGTTGTGATGGTGGCGATTGGTCCAAAATAAAGACAGTAAAAGAAAAACGGCTATCCTAAAGAGTCGCAGCACGTATAAATGACATGTATTCCCACTAGACAACGGGTTTGGGCCTAACTACACATGCACTTACCGAGATACCTCACCTAAGGGACCTGAATGGTGGTTTGCGAATCTGGTAACCACAACAATACATACATACATACATACATACATACATACATACATACACACACACACTGCTGGAATTATAGATAGATGATTAGATGGATTCATTTATGAGATTTAAAGAAACACAACTTCCTTCAAAAGAAAGTTTCTATAATAACCTTTATGAAGAAGAGATAAGTGATAAGAAATATAAACACGCACAAGAAATTTGGAAAATATTTAAGATAAAGAACCTTGCAGAATATCATGATTTGTATCTAAAAACAGATGTTTTATTGTTCACTGATGTGTTTGAAGCTTTTAGATCACTCTGTCATAATAAAAATTGTTATGGATTAGATCCTGCCCACTCTTTCACAGCTCCTGGTTTAGCTTGGAATGCAATGTTGAAAATGACAAAACAAGATATAGATGTAATCAGTGATGTAGATATGCTTTTGATGATTGAGAAGTCCAAGAGAGGTGGAATATCACAAGTGTGTTCAAAAAGATATGCGAAAGCAAATAATAAATATCTTCCAAATTATGATAGTGAAAAAGATAATTATTTGATGCATTTTGATGCTAATAATTTGTATGGATGGGCAATGTCTCAATCTCTGCCTAATGGTAAATTAAAGTGGGTGGAAGAAAAGGATTATGAAAAGGCTTTGATGAATATTGTTATTTCTTCTCAAGAGGAATTGAATGAGTAAGAAGAAGGTTATGATTTTGAAGTTGATTTGAGGTACCCGAGTGATCTTCATAATAAGCATAAAGACCTTCCTTTTGCATGTAAGAAAAAAACCCCAAAGAAAGAATGGTTAAGTGATTTTCATAAAAGTTTTAATATTAAAGGCAAATCAACAGAAAAGTTATTAACAACATTCTATGATAAAGAGGGATATTTTTTGCATCAGAGAAGCTTGAAACAGATTTTCAGAGAAGGATTGAGAGTAGCTAAAATTCATAGAATTTTAAAATTTAAACAAAGTCCTTGGATGAAAAAGTATATTAAATTCAATACAGATATGAGAACTAATACAAAAGTAAAATTTGAAGGGGAATTCTATAAATTGATGAATAACAAGTACGTGCCCGTAAAAATAAACAAATAAATATTCAAACCGCGAGCAGCAAACAACAACCACACAGGCTGTGTCTTCGCTCTCACGTGCCCGGACGTGCGTGGCCTGGAAGTTCGCATATTATTTGCAGTTACGATTATTCGCAATTTAGTTTTAATACCCAATTATTCAATTAGCGCCAACGTATTTTGCCTTTTCGCAATGTCGTGGCAAGGAAAAACAAAAAGAGAAGAGAAGAGAGAGAAAAAGAATTTACTTCCTGGTTCGGAGCATACCAGCACTCTGATGTTACCGAAATTTATGCACCGTCTAATATGAAAACGATCATAACTTGGGGCATTGTGTTTATCTATAAATGCGCATTAGAAATTGAGAAATTATTAGAATACACGAAGTCATCATTATCCGGAAGCCCGTACGTTGTAACCTAAAATGGGGAACGCGGCTGAGCTTCCCTTCCCCATCGGCCACGCTCACGCAACGACGTGTCTTGTCATTGGTTTGGTAAATAAATGGCCATAACTTGGGAAGCACTTGTCCGATTAATATCAAACCTTGAAAAGGCACATCCTCAGGTCCCCAGCAATATATCTGGCAAGTTTCAATTAGATCAGACCAGCGGTTGTCGAGAAACCGGTCACGCACACACACACAGACACACACACACACACACACACACACACACACACACACACACACACACACACACACACACACACACACACACACACACACACACACACACACACACACACACACACACACGCACACACACATTGCTGGAATTATCGATAGATAAAACTTTGCTAAAACTAAAATTTCCTTGATGAAAATTTCGTTTAATTTATAGGTGAATCTGTGCTTAAAACCATTTTATCCTCCAACTTTTTTCACTTAATAAATACAATGTTTCAAGACACAAAAGACAAGTTTCAATCAATCTCATCATTTGTTAAAGATGCTGAGAAATATGTCAAGGATGTAATATTGAACAAAGATAAATATAACAACTATTGGATAAAAACAATTCTGGAAAATAATATGAGTTCTTCAATTTCCTTCAGTGGAAGGGCTTTTTGTATACCTGGAAGAACATAATTAAAGTATCTCTCACAAAAGTTTCTCCTCTCCTTCTGGTAATATATTCAAAACTAGAAAAAGCAATGAAACAAGAAAAAGTATCAAATAATAAAAACCTTATGGATGAAGCTTTAGAAAGAAAAGATAAGACCATCTGTAATATGCAAGGAGAAATTTGTATTTTTTTCAACAATCCGAAAGATGTAAATCCTGATGAAATAAAGGATGTAAATATATCAGGTGAAATGACAGTTTGTTCAATAGTAGTTCAATAGTAAAGGATCATTTTTAAATTACCTTTAATATAAAAAAATGTTTGAGTTGAATCTGGTCATGAAAAAAGTATAGAGATATCAATGGTAATGTTGTTTCTACTAATTAAATATGAGTCAAGATTCAACTGAACATTTTAAGGATTATGAGAGTGATTATGATAGTTTTATAGATGATTCTGAAGATTAACTTTCGTTTAAGTAAAGTTTTACTTTATAAATTTGCTAGACTTCCCTGATTCTCCATATGACAAATTTGAGAATTGTCCTGTGTGTGATCAAGTGGGATTAAACACAGAGTCAAAAGCCTATAAACAATGTATATTCTGTGATTATCTTCTAATTAATGATAATAAAAAAATATAAAAAGGAAAATAATTATTTTAGATTTACACCAAAAATGAATTACTTTACAAAATTGATTCGAGAAATGAATGTAAAGTATGAGGGTGATAACACACCTTTCCTTACAAGGGAAGATACTGAACGTATTAGAGAAATGTTCAAAGGATTGTTGTTATATATTATTCACGATTGTCATTTTCAGGGAAATATCAACACAAGATATTCTATTATATAAATAAAATAATGGATTATCTTGAAATTAAACCTGAACTGAGGATAAAATATCGAGTTTCTAAAAAAGCCAATAATGAATAAAGTAACCTGTTTTCCAAATGTATAAATGAATGATTTTTTTTACCCATTTGGGAAAATAAGATAAAATTTAACAATCATAAAAATCTTCCAAATTCATTAAGATGCCTCATAGTTGGTTCAAGCGGATGTGGAAAAACCTGCTTACTTTTGAAGATGCTCCTGACTCCCAACTTTTTCGATTATGATAATTTAATAATTTTCACAAAGTCGAGTTTTCAACCTGAGTATCAACTACTCTCACAAGGTTTTAATGCTGGTCTTCAAAAAGAAGATATAATCGGTTTATTTAAACTTCAAAAATTCCTAAATGGTTATAAGATTGAAGATATAATACAACTATTTTGTGATACACAAAGATGTAAAAAGAAATCAAAACTGATAACTTGTATTCTTAGTGATAATACGGATGATATACCGTCTCCCCAAGATTTGGATAAATCAAAAAAGAACCTCGTTATCTTTGATGATTGTGTTAATGAGAGAAACCAAACGGTAATGGACAGCTATTACACAAGAGGGAGACATTCTTCTAGTAATTGTATTTATCTTAGTCAATCGTACTTTCAACTTCCTCGTCGTTCCATCAGAAACAATGCCAATACTTTTATTTTATTCAAGTTCAATTCAATAGATATCAACAATTTTTGGAGAGATAATTATTCTACATGATGTAGTAAAAAGGAATTTGGGGATTACATGAAGCACACGACTGAAAAATATAAATATATTGTTGTGAAACAAGATGAGATATTAAATGATATTTTCCAATAAATAAATGGATGCGAAAGAAAGAGCAATAAGATTTAAGGAACATCAAGAATTGGTTTCAAAAGTTGTAAAACAACAGGAAGACAAAAAGAAGAAACGCAGACAGAAACTAACGGGTGAAGAAGCATTTGAAAGAAAACAAGATAAATTTTTTAAACCACTTTTAAAAACTTCCCAAGAAAATATTGTAGATGTTTCCACAGTCCCCACAATAGAATATACTCCTAAAAAACTTCAAATGTTAAAAGATTTTAGTCAAATGACGGAGGAAGAATTCGAGCATATCGGAGAATTCGAATATGATGATGAAGGATTATTTCAACAACTGGAAGTGATTAATCACCCCCCTGATTATATTGTGAATGCTCTTCAAAACAATGAATATTCAGCAGAATCAAAAACCAAAGCAGGACTCATTCCAACAGAACAACCAACAATATTTCATCTTGTTCAAGAAAAGGTATTGATATTTAATGATGAATTAAGGTTCTAGGGGTCTGCTCAACCCCCTGTTAAACTAACTCTGAGCTTAGTGTTTCTTCTCACAAAAGATGGAAGACAAGCTTCAACTGTGAGGGATGAATCAAAGTACAGTCGTCCCTCGCCATATCGCGGTTCACCTTTCGCGGTCTCGCTGTATCGCAGATTTTTAACTCTTATATATCTTGTATATTATTTTGGAGTTTGTGGTTTCGTGTCGCGCTATCTTCACCTTTGTTCTGCGCTCCAGTAATGTGATATTCGGCTTACATTGTTTCAAAGGCCATATGAGGTGCATGGCACAAAAAAAGTAAATAAAATAATAAAATAAAATAATAAAAAATAAAGAAAATAATAAAATATTCTTCTTCTTCTTCAGTTCCTTTCTCAAACACACCCACCCCAACATGTCGCGCAGAGCGCGGGTTTGGCTAGTTTAATTTTATATCGCGGATTTTTCGCTATATCACGGGATTTTGCGGTATAAATGTATTTTTATATATTTATTATTTTAATTATTTTTATGGTAAAATAAGCATTTTCTAGCCTAAAAAATTAAACGTAAAAAACAAAACAAACATATTACAAGAAATAAAATACTGTACATAGTAGACAGAGTTGTGCGTATGGAAAACACAGATGCGGCCGCTTCCACTTGCGCTAGTTTACCCACGTGAGATCGTACACGGCATGCTATGATGGCTGATGGATGGGAGGCGACCAACCAGAGCATGGTGTTCTGTATCCTGGGTTCTGATTGGCTCAGCGACCGTAGCATCATTCTCTGCATCTCCCGCGCATAGCATGCATTCAGCATCTCACCTTGTCCATTTCACATCGACGTGTGATCGCAACTCGTAGTGTTACTCTGCGGTGTTGTTTGTGTGAATTATCCGTGAAAGTTTTAAATTTATTTCAACCCCTACAATGCCGCCCAAACGTTCTGCACATTCTAAGGTATCTGGCACTGAACCTAAGCGGCAGAGGAAGATGCTAACCATCGTAGAAAAAGTGCAACTTCTCGACATGTTAAAGCAAGGGAGAAGCTTCGCTGCTGGAGGCCGCCATTACGGCGAGTGTGGGAAAGGTTAATAAGAGTGTGGGGAGGGTCATAAAGCTTTAAAAAAAAAAAAAAAAAAAAAAAAATATATATATATATATATATATATATATATATATAATAAAATAAGCATATGGTCGCTACTTCGGATTTTTCACTTATCGCGGGGGGGGGGGGGGTTTGGAACGCAACCCCCGCAATAAACGGGGGATTACTGTATTTTGATAAACCATTGGATAAGAAAAATAATGATGATAGAGTATATATTGATCTGCTGAACACTCTTAATTATAGGGTTAGTTTTTCTAGTAAAAGTAGGAAGAATGAGAAGGAGAAGCACATTATTCAGGCTTTAAGTATCCTTGGTTCAGGTGTTCGTTTTCTTCCAAATGACCCATCACAATTAGTTAATAGACTGCTATTGTTAGGTAGTAAGAAGGCTGGAAATAACAATTGTTTTAATGAAGCATCAGCCATTTTAGACCACTTGATGAACATGAAAATAATTAATAAATCTCAATATAAAGACATTTTATCTCATATTAAATAAGATGAGAAGCACAATCCTGAGTTTTAATTTCACAACAAGCAACCACACATCTTCATTCCCAGACCCACTACAACTTGACCCAACAAAAGAATATGAGGCATCTTTATTGTCCATGGAAACTTATAATACCTTATTTAATATCTTCTTCTTCTTCTTTCGGCTGCTCCCGTTAGGGGTCGCCACAGCGGATCATCCGTATGATCCGCATAGTGATTTGGCACGTGTTTTACGCCGGATGCCCTTCCTGACGCAACCCTGGTCGCCTCTTACGACACAGGGATATGGTACACCTATTTTAACCGGGGTATACACCGGCCCAGTATACTGGTACTCAGCCTAAAAAATTAAACGTAAAAAACAAAACAAACATATTACAAGAAATAAAATACTGTACATAGTAGACAGAGTTGTGCGTATGGAAAACACAGATGCGGCCGCTTCCACTTGCGCTAGTTTACCCACGTGAGATCGTACACGGCATGCTATGATGGCTGATGGATGGGAGGCGACCAACCAGAGCATGGTGTTCTGTATCCTGGGTTCTGATTGGCTCAGGTCATAAGGTCATAAAACACTAAGAGGTCATAAAATTCTTACAGAATGGTGTTTATCAAACTTCAAGTCCAAGAATTAACTACAAAGGAACAAAGGAATGATGAAATGATAATGAAAATAGTAAATAATACCTTATTTAATATAACTGAGAAAAATGACGAGTTTAGTTATAATTCGGGAAGTGGATACAAAACGATAAGTCTCACCCGGAGCATATGAGATTTCTCAAATATCTTCCGAAATTGTTCGTCTTATGAAAGAACAGGGTGATGAACCAAAAAATATTGTTATAGATATTCAAAAACATACTTCAAAATCAACGATTAAACTTAAATATAACTACAAGGTTGATTTCACAATCGATAATTCATTGAGAGAGTTATTGGGTTTCTCCTCAAAAAAGATTGAAATGAATGGGACGTTTTACAGTGATAATGTCATTCAAATATCCTCAGGAATAAATTCGGTATTAATTCACTGTGATTTGATTGATGGTGCTAAAAATGATGGAATAAAAACAAATAATATTTTCATTCAGCGCATACTCAACCCCAATTGGTTATAAATTCAATATGGAACCCAAAAATTTGGTTTATCTCCCTGTGTCAGGAAAAACCATACACAGTAAATTTTAGAATAACCGACCAAGATAATCATATGATTTATTTTAATGGAGAAGTTATATCCATCAGAATTCACCGACTTGAAGTTTTCCAATAAACAAATACGATGGTTATTGTGAGGAAACATGAGTTGGGAAAATATAAAATAATTACAGGGGATGGGATGTTCCTTTCCCCATACGACAAGGGTGAAGGTATGTATCTTGGTAGAGGATGCTATAAACCGAAGAGACAAGGGGGTGTCGGACATCAATTTAGAGGAGATGGGATAAATGATACTCCAATGGATATCGGTTTAACTATTCTTAAACATAAAGACCTAATTGGTTCAACTGCTTCTGCTGTGGGAAATGTAGCAGGTGCCATAAAGAGTATAAAAGATGCCCAAAAGGAATCTCATAAATTACAAGCAATAAAATAAATTTAAAAAGGCAAAACTCAGTTGTCTCCCCAAGAATGACAGAAAATAATTCAAATACTTGGGTCAGGGTTTCAAAAGTTTTAACATCTTTTTTCCTAAATAAATACAAGTTTGGAAGCAATTGATAGTATCCATGATTTGGATGATACTATTATCATCTCAAACTCCACTGAAAAAGAAGATTACTTCAAGGTAAATGCAATAACTGGAACAGACTGGAATGCAAATGTTACAAAAAAGTTTTGAAATAAATAATCAACAAACTTATTTGAATCTATCCGAAAGTTTCTTGTTGTGTAAATTTACATTCACTCAGGCTGGGAATAACACAAACGCTACACTCGTAAATGATTTCTTCTGGAAAATGTTTGATAGTGTTCGTTTGTACATTGGAACACAAGAAGTTGAAGCGGTTGATTATGTCTCTGCTGTATCTGAAATGATGAAATTTACACTATAGCCATTCAGTGATAGAATGGGAAAGGGGGCTGTCGAATGTTTTATTCCTGATATGTCAATGGGAACAACCACAGACCCTGGATATACTCAAAGGAAAGGAACGTATACTGATGATACAAAAGCAGTAAATAGTTTTACTGTGGCAGTTCATCTTAAAGGTATATTTGGATTTTGTGATCATGATAAAGTTCTGTCTGGTCTTAAAATTAGATTTCAACTACAAAGGAATGATAATGAAAATAGATTACTTTTTGGTGTTGCTCGTGCTTTTGGTGATCAGAATGAATTTGTAATTGATGAAATGAGTTGGTATATTAGTGAATATACTCCTAATCTTAAAACAGAAGAGATGTTGAACAGAAGACTTACTTAAAGAAACCACTCAGTGTATCATACCTCAAAAGAAGATGTCAACACGTTAAACTAAACCAAAGCACTTACACGTGGAATTTGGGTGTTCTGGAAGGAAAGCCACGATATCTGTGGATCATTTTTTAAAAACCAGATGGTGATACTGCGACTGATAAGAATAATACATTGAGTGATAATGCTAAGGTGAAACAACTTCGTGTTTCTCTCGATGGAGCATTTTATCCACGAGATAGATTGGAAATTAATTGGGAAAAAAATGATTATGCTGAAACATACAAGTCTTACCAAAAGGTGTGTGAAAGTAATGGAAATAAAGAACCTATTTTGGATATGACAGCATTTCAAAGTTTGTATATAATCTATGCGTTTGACCTGAGTGTTCAAAAGGAAACTATAAAGTCTAATCGAGTGGATACTTCCCTATACATTGAAAGAGGAGAGAGTGAAGAAGTTGATACATATTGTTTGCTTTTGGAAGAAACAGAATTGCAGATTCATACAGATAATGATGCTATGATTAGTTTCACATAATTTTTTGTTAAATAAATGAGTGGCAAAGTACCAACTGGGGTATATGTTGATCAAATCAATCTTCATAAACTATCATCTTGTGTTCAAAATCAAAAGCCTTGTACGATTAACGTTAATACAATTCAGAGAAAAGGAGCAGTAAGAATTGATGTTTTGCTCGCAAGAGAAGAGGTTAAAAATCTTGAACGACACTGGCTCACTTAAAATTAAAATGACAAAACCTATGTTGAAAAAATATTCAATAAGAGAGACGAGTGGAGGATTTCTCCCATTTCTAATTCCTTTACTTGCTGGTTTAAGTGCGGTTGGAGCATTGACGGGTGGTATTTCAACAGCGGTGAAAACTGCCAACGAAAGGAAGGCTCAACTCCAGGCTCAAAAATAATTGGAAAGACATAACAAAGAGTTGGAGAAACAAATTAGTGGAAGTTGTGTAATTGTAGATTTTGCTGAAAAACTTGAAAGTCTGCCTGATAAAGCGAGATTGTTCGTTGGAGATATGCTTTCTTCTATCGCACAAGCAGGTGTAAAATTAAGTTATGGGGTAATGGATTATATCTTTCTAATAAATAAATGAGCATTGATGAGTGGTTTAAAGAATTTGGAAAGAATACAACATCAAATTTACAACTTGTCAAATATTGTAATAAATTAAAAATTCATAATGTGGTTATTTGTATGAGAGATGAATAAACAAATGTGCCTAAACATACAAAGAATATTATTATGAACTTAGAAGATAATAATGGGAACGGTTGTCATTGGGTTTGTATTTTTAAGTCAAGACAAATATTATTTTGATAGTTTTGGTCTTCCACCACCTGTTGGTCATAAAATTCTTACAGAATGGTGTTTATCAAACTTCAAGTCCAAGAATTAAATTCCAAGTGTTGTGGTCAATTATGTCTATATGTGTTATTTCAACTCAACAACAAAAAATTTTTTTATGACATTTTTCATCTCATATAAATGACATGTTGGTAAAGATGGTTCTATCTTTGGTGTATCCCAAGAACTGGATATTGATTTATCAAATTATTACACAAAGGCACAGGCTGAACGACAAATATAGTACAACAAAAATATTAATATGAAAAATGCTTATAAATTAAAAAAATTATCCAAGCCTGACTGATGCGAATGACTTGGTGAGATGAAGCGATTTATCACAATATATATCCTGAAATAAAACGGCCGTGTATTCCAAAGATACAGAAGTGTTGATTTTATCTCCAGGTCATACAGAATTCACAGTTCACATTAAAATTATTTTTTTTTTATAAAGAAGGGCGTATTGTTTGTTTGAGAATAGAACAATGGGGGTATGATATGAATGATTTAGGGTATAATTGGTCATTTAAAATTGACCTCGAAGACCTGGAACAATTCAATCAGTCTCGTAAGGAAAAATATTATCCACTTGGTATCGAGAATGAGTTTTGTGGAAGCACGATTAGTAAATAACAAATAAAAGAATTTAATAAGGGTAAATATAATAATGGTTTTGCCCTAGTTTATATCATGAAAACAGGAAAAACAGGATTATATATAATAAGTAAGGAAATACAAAATGATTTAACTATGGGAAGATGGGGAGGTGTTTCGTGTCATATTATTCTGTCATATCTATCTATAATTCCAGGTGTGTGTGTGTGTGTGTGTGTGTGTGTGTGTGTGTGTGTGTGTGTGTGTGTGTGTGTGTGTGTGTGTGTGTGTGTGTGTGTGTGTGTGTGTGTGTGTGTGTGTGTGTCTGTGACCGCCATTTCTCGACAACCACTGGTCCAATCTAATTGAAACTTGCCAGATAAAAAGCTGGGGACCTGAGGATGTGCCTTTTCAAGGTTTGATATTAATCGGACGAGTGCTTCCCAAGTTATGGCCATTTATTTACCAACCAATGACAGGAACTGTTGCTGCGGCCATTTTTTATCAACCAATGACAGGAAGCGTTGTTGCTGAGCCGTGGTCGATGGGGAAGAGAAACTCAGCCGCGTTCACCATGATGGGTTTTTTTCTCTTCTCTTCTCTTTGTGTTTTTCCTTGCGAAAAGGCAAAATACGTTGGTGCTAATTGAATAATTGGCCATTAAAACTAATGATTTATCAAAACGTTGGCAGATCCAGCAGCCTCCGTATTCTTGCCCTGGACGAGGAAACAAAGAAGAAGCGCCGTTTCCTCAGCCATGTGGTTTATGAAGAGGTGCTGACGAGATAAAGGTGTGTACAATGTACATGGAGACTTTTTATTATTTATTTATTGAAGAAAAATTGTTCTAAAAATAATTTATCAAAAAAAGTGCACAACTTTTTTTTGTTTCCAACTGTCAAAATGCTGTGGCCTTTGGAAGTGTTAAGAAATTCAGCTCTACTCAACATGCTTTCCAACGAAATACATCTCAATTTGGTGGTAAAAACGATTCACAACGACGGGTTTCCTTACTCATTGCTCTGCAGTCTGCATTCAACCCCTTCATTTGTCATCTCATTGACCTCATTTCATCTATCTATAATTCCAGCAGTCTGTGTGTCTGTGACCGCTGTTTCCCGACAACCACTGGTCCGATCTAATTGAAACTTGCCAGCTATATTGCTGGGGACCTGAGGATGTGCCTTTTCAAGATTTTATATTAATCGGACAAGTGATTCCCAAGTTATGGCCATTTATTTACCAACCAATTACAGGACACGTGCTGCGTAGGCGTGGCCGATGCGCCATTTAGTTACCAATCACAGGACACGTTGCTGCGTGGGCGTGGCTGCGTAAGCCGGTGCACGGCCGGCCGACAATGACGTCACGTGCCGTGCTGATTACGATGGGGATCGACCGGTGCCTTAGTTACTGTGGGGTAGGAGTGCCAATGGTAAATGGCAGCGAATGTTATGGCAAGCAAAGACAGGGAGGTAAACTTGATTTTAATTAACTCTGTGTGTAAGTATCACAGCAGTTGTTACTTCAATGCAAGCGATAATTCGTGGAATGATGTGAACATTCCGTACGGGCACGCACTACTTTTGGATAGTGATGACTTACTGTATTCTAATAATTTCTCGATTTCTTATCCGCATTTATAGATAAACACAATGCCCCAATCCAGTCGTCTTTTATGAGAGCGAAGGAATGGCCTATGTGTTTGTTTGAAAGTTTTTTATTTTTTTTTTTGTATGTACGGCCATGCACGTACGGATACGCACGAACGGCCACGCGAGAGCGAAGGAACGGCCTGTGTCGTTGTTTCTGGCAAGCGGTTTTAATATATATATATATATATATATAATATATATATTCTTTCGGCTGCTCCCGTTAGGGGTCACTACAGCGGATCATCCGTATGATCCGAATACTGATTTGGCACATGTTTTCCGCCGGATGCCCTTCCTGCCGCAACCCTGGTCGCCTCTTACGACACAGGGATATGGTACACCTATTTTAACCAGTGTATACACTGGCCCAGTACACTGGTACTCATTTCGCCGACCTCGGAAGGATGACAGGCTGAGTCAACCCCCTGGTGTATTAATTCAGTGGCCCAACGGGGCTTGAACTCAGGACCTTTTGGATCCCAAGCCGCTGCCCTAACCACTGCGCCAACACCAGGATATATATATATATATATATATATATATATATATATATATATATATATATATATATATATATATATATATATATATATATATATATATATATATATATATATATATATATATATATATATATATATATATATATATATATATATATATATATATATATGTATGCACGTACAGCCTCGCACGTACGGGCACGTGAAAGCGAAGGAACGGCTTGTGTGGTTGTTGTTTCTGGCACGTGGTTTGAGTTTTTTGCGGGGGGGGGGGAGGGTTTGCACGTACGGCCACGCATCTACGGGCATGTACTAGTATTTCTAATACATAAATGACAGCAAGAAGGCTTCAAGAAAATTATCATTTCTGTGTCCAAGCATACCTTCAACAAAAGGGTATTTGGTATTTTAATAAATATGTTCTACAACATAAGAATGAGGTATTTTCAATAAGATTGGCATTATGCTGATGTTGATAAACCGACAACTTTAGATTTAATTAGAATGTTAAATAATGTAAAGATTATAAAGTTAAGAAAACATAAGGCTCTAAGAAAATCAAAAGAAATTTTATTGGTTTCCTGTGGTAAAAAAAATTATTTTGGATACAGGAATAACTAGAAATCCTGATGACTATATGTATAATATTCTATGGGGTATAAGCGATTCAAGGATAGTAAGGGACGAGGAAGGAGTTGAAGAAACTGAGACAAGAGAAGAGGGAGAAGAAAGAGGAGAAGAGAGAGAAGGAGAGGGAGGAGAGGGAGGAAAGAGCGAGAATGAATAAATATGAAAATATGGAAACCAGTGAGATTAAAAAAGATTGGGGGTATGGCAGAAAATAAATGCATCTCAACGTACCGAGGAGGAAAACAAAGAATTGACAAGTCTATTTGCAATATTTTCGACAAGACTATTGACATCGTTTTCAAAAACAAGATATTGACTTTGATTAAAGTTTTTCATTTTTTTTTTAAATAAATGGAGGAGAGAGTGAAGGCATTTCAAAGGATTCTTTATGTTTTAAAAATTAAGATTCAAATGTGCATGTTGGAAACTAAAAAGGTTTTTGTGCTCTGTAGGAATTTTTCTCATAAATAAATGAGTTATTGTCTCAAATGTAAAAAGAAAACTAATACTAAAAATATTTCACATTTTAAAAGTAAAAATAAGAGGGTTATACAAAAAGGTATATGTTCGGTGTGTGGTTCAAAAAAAATCAATTTTTCTCCAAACACAAACTCGGAGGAGATATACAAAAGTTTTTATCAGGAAGTAAATTTACAACTACTGGAATACCAGGGGAATTACATACATCAACCAGGGTATTCTTTTTGTGGTCCAGGCACAAACTTGGATAAAAGATTAGTTGAGGCAGACAATCCTAAATCATGGAGTAAGCCCATCAATAGGGTTGATGAAGTGTGCATGAGGCACGATATTGATTATAGGAATACCACAACGTTGGAAGAAAAGCATGAAGCCAATAGAAATGTTGTATAATTTAACTCTGATACGAAATCCAACGCTAAGAGAAAAAGTTGATCGATTCATCGTGAAGAAGATGATCAGTGCTAAATTGAAACTTGGGCTTGGAAATTCAAAAAACTTATAGGCTGTTATCATGATGTCATTAAGACTGAAGAGCAATTAGCTGATGAATTGCATAAATCAATATTCACAAAGTTTCGTAGAAGGAAGGTTTATTCCAAGGAAGTTGATTATATCTGGTGTGCTGATTTGATTGACCTCGATAATGATAAGGGGTACAAGTATGCTTTAACTGTTATTGATTTGAGGAGTAGATACGCATGGGTTATCCCTTTAAAAAACAAAACAGGAAATACTCTTATGTTAGCCTTTCAACAGATATTTAATAAAAGTAAGAGAAAACCTTAAAAATTGTGGACTGATGAGGGTGGAGAGTTTTAAAACAAGACATTTGTGAATTTAAAAAAAAATAACAGCATTACATTATACAGTACCTTTAATGAAGGAAAGGCCGTTGTTATTGAACGTTTTAATCGTACCTTAAAAGAGAGACTATATAAAAAATTCACACAACTCTGTTCACAACAATGGTCATCTTTTATTCAGGATATTGTGGATAAGTATAATGACTATTCACACGTCAACAAATATGAAACCATCAGAAACATTTACAAAATTAAAATATGAAAAAGAGATTAATGTCAGAAAACCTAAGTTCAAAGTTGATGATATCATAACAATATATAGGTGGAAATCTCATTTTGAAAAAGGTTAAACAAAGCGATGGACGAAAGAACTTTTTAAAATTGTTGATGTAATAGATACGGTTCCTTGGACTTATAAGATATATGATTTAGAAGGGGAAGAGATTTTAGGTTCATTTTATTCACAGGAGTTACAAAAGACAAAACTAAGCAGATAATACCCATGGGAGCAATTGGTTGGCGCTTCACTCCCTTGTACTATACACCTTTGTGGACACTTGAGGGCCAAGTTCGAGGTGTATAGCAGGGTTAAATAAAACAAAAATATAATGTGTGTGCAGTGGGGGACGTTCTTAGATCTGTGAACCCAAAACACAGAATCCTCAACTGAATAGTCAAGGCTTAACGTGTGTGTGTGTGTCCTCCCCCCCAACCCTCACATTCAAAATCTCAACCCCAACCCAACCCTCACATTCAAAATCTCAACCCCCACCCCAACCCTCACATACAAAATCTCAATCCCAACCCTCACTCAACACAGTCTTTTTTTCAATACGTATTTCAACAAAATATATTTTTTATGTTTTTTTTTTTTTTCTCTTCCAATTCTGTCTTTTAAGGCTTTCAGGTTTGATGAAGTAGAAAGGGGAAGTAAGAACTTTCTTGATATTGCTCTCATCAAGCACCATCCAACAAAGAACCACATCGATAGGTTGAGATCCCCAAGAGTCTTGGTAGAAACCACATTTCAAGTCTCCAAAATAAACCCAACTTTCCAAGTCTCCAAGGTATAACCATATTCCTGTTGAGTTTCCAAGATTTGTATCACATTGTGAGTTATCAAGCCAGAACCCACATTTCAAGTCTCCAAAAATATAACCATCTATCCAAAATTCCAAGGTAGAACCACAATTTCCAGAAATATTGTGGGTTTCAGTGATAGATCTCACATAGTATAACTGTGGATCATCAAGGAAAACCCCATTATTCCAATTTTTATGGGTTTCAGTGATAGATCTCACATAGTATAACTGTGGATCATCAAGGAAAACTCCATTTTTCCAATTTTTATGGGTTTCAGTGATAGATCTCACATAGTATAACTGTGGATCATTAAGGAAAACTCCATTTTTCCAATTTGTATGGGTTTCAGTGATAGATCTCACATAGTATTACTGTGGATCATCAAGGAAATCTCCATTTTTCAAAATGTCTGAAATTTGTGAGTCTCCAAGGTAGGTTCCATATTTAGAACCATCTTGGCAGAACCCTTTTCCCGAGTCTCCAAGGAAGTTATTTAAACCATCAAGGCAGAACTCATTTACTGATTTTTTTTTCAAAATTTGTGAGTCTTCAAGGTAAAACTTGTATTCTGGCTCATCAAGGTATAACTTGTTCAGTGGGTATTGTCTTGATAACTCACAATGAGTACTATTGCTGTAAAACTCTTTTTCAGGATTTTGCTGGTCTCCAAGGTATAACTCTTTGGTTGGGCCATCAAGGTCGAGCTCGTTCTGTGGGTCTTGGTCGCTCACAAGGTCTTCAACCAAGCTAACAATTTCGCCTCAAGTTGTAGCAAAAGCAGTATTTTAATTTTGTATTGCAGATGCAATTTCCTGTGAGAGAAAATAATAATGTATTAATTAAGTGATTTAATTATTAAATGAGTCTATGCTTCAATCAAACTCTGTAAATAGGAAAATAATATCTTACCTCAATAGATAAGTGGTTTGAATTCAATTCATCAACTTGAAGGTTTAGTTCCATACAAGTAGTAGAACTCCAAGGAACGCCAAAATCATCCCACTCAAGGTTTAGCTCATTCTGTGGGTCTTGGTCACTCACAAGGTCTTCAACCAAGCCAACAATTTCACCCCAAGTTGTGGCAAAATCAGTATAGTATTTTCAAATACAATTAATTTCCTGTGAGAGAAAATAATAATGTATTAATTAAGTGATTTAATTATTAAATGAGTCTATGCTTAAATCAAACTCTGAAAATAGAAAAATAAAATCTTACCTCAATAGAAAAGAGGTTTGAATCCAGTTCATCAACTTGAAGGTTTAGTTCCATACAAGTAGTAGAACTCTAAGGAACTCCAAGCCAGTACAGCATTCCATTGTCAATCTTTTTTTTTTAAATGGAGTCTGGGTTGAACCTTTTATGGAGAAAGACTGGTTGCTATGGTTTCCTTTTTCAAAATGGAGGATTGTTTGAAAATTTTTCAAAACCATAACATTCTAGAATTTTCTCGTGATTTCTTTGTGAGTCAGAGATGAACTGGAAATGATGTAAGAGTAGGCGGGGCTTAGTAAAGTGGATGGGGCTTCGTAAAAGTGGGCGTGGCTTATGAAAAATACATCAGGAAAAAGTGGGTGGGGCTTAGCAAAAATGGGCGGGCCTTATGCAAAAAATAATCTGAGGCTCAGGAGGTGGTCAAACAAGAGCATTAAAAGAAGTTTATCATTTTGTAATGGCACAAAAGGGGTATCTTAAAAATATAAAGACTTCAATGTTTTATTTTTAAATATTTTAGATGGGGATTATTGTGCAAAGAAAATTAAACTATTGAAGGAATTTGAGAATGAACAAATCTTTATAGGTTCAATGAGTGAGCTAAACAATATGCATTGGTTATTTGAAAAAGAATGCCCCAAGGCTTACATGTTTCAGATATTTCTTTAGAATCACCTTTAACAAATCACATTACCACTTTACTACTTGAACAAATCTTTATCTTATTGCATTGGTTATTTGAAAAGAGTGCCCCTCGGTAAAAAGGGGAGACAAATAAATATACCTTGGGATAAAAAGGGGGTTTATTTTTAAGGGAAAAAATATGAATCTCTGAGAATCCCCCATTCATTAACATGGGGGAAGTGAGCCAGAATCAGTATATTCACCCTACTCCCATGCATCCTCTCCTATCCTGCATTCCTCCCCACATCCCTAATTGTCTGTCTCCCAATATTTTTTTTCCATCAACTATGCAGTTGTTATTTCCTCCCTTTTTTTCTACAATCTCTTTTTTTAAATTTAATTCTGTCAGAATGTTGAAACATGATTCATCTTAATGAGAGTCTTCTGTGATTAAGAGATATCTTGAAAAATGCCAATGCTAACCAGACTTGATGTAATGTTTGGAATGTCAGATGTGGTCTGGGAGGACGGGTTCAAACCCCGGCCGAGTCATACCAAAGCCTTTAAAAATGGTACGTGCTGCTTCCTTGCTTGACGTTCAGCATTAAAAAGGATAAGAGCACGGACAATTCCCATACGTTGGCATCCATGGGGGAGGAGGAAATGCTGTGCTGAGTGCAGTGAGAAAGGCGGAGGTGTCGATGTTACCCAGTGTGATCCCGCAAGTGATGGCACTGCCCACAAGCTCAGTGGCTGTGTTTGTCTTGTCTAACAGTTGTGTGTGTGTGTGTGTGTGTGTGTGTGTGTGTGTGTGTGTGTGTGTGTGTGTGTGTGTGTGTGTGTGTGTGTGTGTGTCAGCTAATCCATTAGATCCTGTAAAATGGAAAAAAGGAATTGTTAAAAGCTGTATTACATGTTTGTGATGAGGAGCTTGGATATAACAACACTACACATGCAGTAATGTGGTGAGTATAAACGGCATGAGATCAGATGAACATTCTTCTTGCGAATTCACGTTGATCCAGAGTTTGGATTCTAAGTTTGTGCAGCTGGTTGAATCATTACTGGGACGTGGCTGTGCTACCAATGCAGTGAAGTCTGCACATTGGAAAATTACTGTAATTTCTTCAGTGTGTCAAGCGATAACTCAGGTACTCGTTCGGAGTCGATGAATTAATCTCGACGAGGGTCTTCTGTAACGTCATCACACCTGAGATATTTAATATTCACCAACTAATGCTGGCACTCAGGATATCCGGCTTTACATCCATCCGAGGGTTGGTGTACTTTGTAATGTAATACCTTGCTGGGAAAGCACCAATCTGAAAGGTTATACGTGGGTCGGGAATCAAACCTCGGCTAAAGGTAAGTGGATCACGTGAACACGACCAAGAGACTATCCCAGCATCATTACCCTCACCAAAGGAGAGGGTATTGCATTTGGGTCCGTTTGTTACTTGGCGAAATCTTCGATTTTGTCAAGTATGTTGGTCTGTTCCGTTTGTTGGTGTGTTTGTTTGTCGAGTCGTCTACAGCCCAAACAGCTGGACCAGTCGTTCTTAAATTTTTACACCTGATAGGCAATCCACGTGAGATTGTCCGCGTCCAAACCCTGTCTTAAGGCCCGGTCACACCTTGACGTTTTAGCCAACGTATGCCGATTTTTGAATTTTTTTTCTAAAACGCTGGCAAACGTTGAATACGTTATGGGTAAGTTTTGATAACATTAAGAGCACGCTGGCATACGTCGTAGTACGTTGCCATAAGTCGTTGTACGTTGGCTTTAAACGTTGTACTTTTCGGTTGTCCTCAAATTTTTTCATGCTTGAAATTTCACGACGTATGCCGGCGTATGACTCACACGTTCCGCTATGCTGGCCACAAGTTGTAGGCACGGTCTGCGATCGTTGACAGACGTCAACACATGCTACTTGCAAGTTAATCATAAGTTGAGACACGCCGAGGTAATGTTTAGCGTACCCGAAACTTATTTCTAACCTATGATTAATGTGTTGTTGGCACGTTACGCGATCGTTGCCACACGTCGACAGACGTTACTTTTAAGTTACTCATCGGCTGAAAGACGTCGGTATAATGGATCGTCCTTGCGTCAGCGTCCACGGCCACGGCCAGGACACTTATTTGCAGCATTCTTCAAACTTTTCTTCGGCATGACGAGGATGTTCACACTTCGATGTCTAGCTTGGCTATGATTCCAATTGTCTATCGGCAGCGTCTATTTAAAATAGTCGAGTTTGAGCGTTTTAACACGTTCAGAAGAAACGCTTCAAATTTCCAAACCCCAGCGTCAAAAAAAAAACAAAAAAAAAAAACCAAAGGCGAGTGACAGCAATTTAAATTGTTCATTGTAAACAATGAAACTAGCTGAGTGGTACCGTTTAAAAGTCGTTGAGTGTAAAAAAATCCAATTGTTGAGCGCAAGCGTCTACTTTCAATAGTGGAGATGCAGCCATTTAAATCGTTGAGTGGCAGCCTATGAACCTACCTGTGGACACGCGGACGCAAGGAGGATCCATCATAACCCACACCCTCCCCCTCACACCCACCTACTACTGCCAACATGAACAAACTACTACTAATACTAATACTAATACTGATACTGTTACTGTTACTGCTGACATGGACATCAACTCAAAAACACTGTTGGGTTCCCCTTTTATGAGCAGCATTTTTATATACCAATTCCCAAAACCGCTGGGAACACGTCTTTATATGGCAGTTGTAACCTAGAAACACATTCATTTTTTTTTTTTTTTTTTGTCGACCAGAAGACGTCATTGGAATACGTCTACATACGTCGATGTGTGTTGGGACTACGTAAAGAATTGGTTCAAAGCACGTCAAACATAAGTTAGAAATAAGTTTCGCGTAAAAAAGACATTACCGCGACGTGTTTCGACTTATGAGTAGCTTATAAGTAGCCTTTGTGGACGTGTGTAAGCGTCCACATATCGTGTGTAAAACTTATCCCCATCGCATGCGGAACGTGTGTCATACGCCGAGTACGTCGTAAAATTTTGAACATGTTCAAAATTTCTTGACGTACTTTACTTACTACGACTTATGATAGCGTATTTAGCGTTCTACTCGCGCATACCAAACTTACCCATACCGTATTCGACGTGCCCCAACGTTTTAGACACACTTTTTGTTACGTCTGCATACGCTGGCAAGATCGCCAAGGTGTGACCGCGATTTTGACCCTTCCATTTCTACGGCAGTTATGATTTGAATCGTTGTGCGTCAGCCTTTTAATAGGCTACGTCACGACATCGTCGGCGATGCGTGCAACGCGCTATGCCTGAGTTAGACTATCGTTGGGCATCGGTTGTGTAGGCCGACAACAGGTTCAGCATTCGTTGGTATAAGTTATCTATAACACAACGAAACGTTCTGTGTAGTTACCAATGCGTTACACATAAGACCAAGTCGCTATGAATACGTCCGAATCTTTAAAAAAAAACATCAAAAGTTCAACGTAAGCCAGCGTTTTACATACATTTTAACACGTTGCCATCGCTGGCTAAAACGTCAAGGTGTGACCGGGCCTTTAATCGGACTAAACGTCGCGATGTGACGTCACACAACTTGAAAACACATTTTTGGACATAACTCAGTGACCGGAAGTCGTAGCGACTTCCTGTTGACGCCAAAACAAACTTCAATGGAATATCGAAATGTTTTAAAATGCATGTTAGTACAAATTATGCACAGTTTTCGCAAGCGTATGACGTCAAAGTCTTTAGCTATTGGCGTGATTTAAAAACAAGGACAAATGTGTCCACGAGCAGCGTCCGAAAGATTTTGTCGGCTAAAAAAAAAAAAAAAAATTTTTTTTACTTTTTTAAAACAACAACAAATTCCGATATTTCGTAACGTGCCTTGATTAAGCGAATAGCGAAACGTGTCATAATGTCTACGTATTTACGATATATCGTGTATTTCCGAAATAAATAATGTATTTATGAAATTACAATACGATAAATGGAATAATCTTTAAATAGTAACGTGAACTTTTCGAAACTTTAAAGCAAATGTCCGAATATATTTAAAAGTTCATGATAGATGCTCTCAAAAGGTACCGTCTATGTGAGGATGTGTACATGTGCTCAGTATTTAAGGAGATCCGGGTCTTGTATATGCAAGAGCCGAGTCCTCGAGATTAAGGTTTTGTCTGAACAAGAAGAAGAAGAAGAAGAAGAACAATGCCGAGCTCTCTATGAGCAGCGTTCGCTACGCGAGACGCTGATAAAAATTCTATTAGTTCTACAGGTCACAATTCTTAACCGATTTGGATGAAATTTTAACAGCTGATAGAAATCCACAGTGCAAAAGGATATGTGACTTTTGGTGATGATCTGGATTCTGCATCACTTTATATTATCGCCCATTATAAACCAATGGGGAACTTTGTGAATTACACATGGCTATTTCTCAAACAGTTTTGCACTTATTGTATTGAAACTTATACTGTCTATTTATGCATGTAATATTAACATGTGTACAAAGTTTGATCGAAATTGACCCAAGGTCAAGGTCAGGGTCACCCAAAACATGAAAAACACACATATAAAATACATATTTTTGTTTTACAACACATTTCAAACCTGATAACGGGATCGTAAAGCTGGCTGAAAAGCAATGTTCCTAGGTATTTTCAAATATTTTCTACGATCAGAATGAAGGCAACAAGCACCGATGATAAGTTGTTGAATGTCACATGGTGGCTTTAAATGAGTTGTGAAAATTTTCAATCTGCTGCCGTTATCATGACAACGCGCGCCTGATAATTGTTATTTGTGACGTCGCGTCATTTTATTAATGTACGAACAAATAAACACCACATATTCCATGACATGACAGCTTGGACCACCACACGGAAAGGTCAACTAATTTGCCAAGTGTCGTGCTAAGCACGATTTTTCATTTGTCTGTCTCTGTCTGTCTGTCTGCACAGAACTTTCGTGTTTTTCTCCGCAACTGCTTGTCGGATTGAGACGAAATTTTCACCATTGGTGCGAGGACTCATGTAGAATGTTTCAATGATAATTATGATGTCATAAGTCACGTGGTGTGGCAGCCATATTGGAAAATCGGGGTGGGGGGGGGGGAACTTTGGACCTCTGTATCTCTGAAACTGCACCAAATAAAAAATTGACACTTGGCACACAGTCCACAGAAAAAAATTTAATTTACACGTATGACCGCTTGTCCATGAGGAACAAAAGGCTCACATATATCATCTTATAGGTCACATGGTTGTCAGCCATATTGGATTTACCCTAAAACCTATAAAAAATACACCACTCAAAAGAAGTCCTGGCAAGGGTCTGCAATCTCTGATTGCTCTTTTTGTTGTTGTTGTTGTTGTTTGTTTATTGTGATTCAAAACTAACTCCATCGATGGTTCTTTTTCATATCACTCACCAACTGCTGCAGGTTTAAACTCTTGGTGTTCTCCTCCGAATCGGGGCCTCGAAACCCTCTTCCATCCTTGTGCTCCTTAAATAAAAACAAAACACGACAATAAAAACTTTCGGTGACAGCTTTAGAGTTTAGATAAACCAGTGTTTATTGAGTTGAGGGAATCTGAAAAAGTCAAAGCCACGAAGTTACAAAAGCAAAAACACGTTTGCTTGAACAGTGATGTAAGATTCGTGGAGGACCTTGTACATCGATCACATACTGGGCAAATATATTCGGAGATATCAATGTACTTTTCTGAGAATAATATCAGACAATAGACATATCAACACAGGAGATGGGATTCGAGAGATGGGATTATGGGCTAGGATTGTAGAAGAGGATACCAATAAGTTTGGTCTAAATCGCGATGCATTGTCCAGTTTTGTAACACTTTGTGTTTTACTTGAAACTGTTTAAGTCACACGTACTTGAACTGAATGGTTGGATTATGTTTGGACTCTTAGGACAATCCCTTAGCTCATAATAACTGTGATTCCAGGGGTATGTTCCATTACCAATCAGCTTGTAGAGGAAGTAAACATGAGGGGCAGGGAAGGCAGTGCGAGTAGAATGGGGGAGAGGGGAGAGGGGAGGGAGTTTGGGAGTAGGAAAGCATGAGGGGAGGGGGTTCTGGACTTGTGTTTTGTATGAGGACTTGAGGGCGAAAGGGGGGGCTGGGTTCTCAACTTGCATTTGGTAGTGGGACTTGTGGAGAAGTGGGCGGGTTTTGGGGGGATAGTACAGGATTGAACGAAATGGGGTACGTCAAAACAGCATGTTAATACAGCATGCAGGGACCGTCCAGAGATGTCCATGGGGGTGGGGGGTGGAGAGGAGAGGGAGTTTGGAAGGAGGTAAGCATGCGAGGAGGGGGAGGGAAGGCAACATGATGTGAAGGGAAGGGAAGGCAGCATGAGGGGCAGGAAAGGTGGTGTGAGGGGAGGGCAAGGCAGAGCGAGGGGAGGGGATGTGAAGGCAGCGTGAAGGGAAGTGAAGATTGTTGAGGGGAGGGGAAGGGAAGGCAGCATGATGTAAAGGGAAGGGAAGGCAGCATGAGGGGAAGGGAAGGTGGTGTGAGGGGAGGGCAAGGCAGAGAGAGGGGAGGGGAAGGGAAGGCAGTGTGAAGGGAAGGGAAGGTGGTCTGATGGGAGGGGAAGGGAAGGCAGCATGTGTGGAGGGGAAGGGCAATAAATCACGACCCAACAGCGACATTTTCATTTTTAACTGCCGGGTTCTATATAAAACTGGGCGGGAGTATTTGAAAGCCATACGATCTACCTGGTAAAGGCCTGCTTCCATGCATGCATGCTCGCACATGCAGCAACCTTTGCACCCCTCCGGTCAACTGACCAGATGCATACATGCTACACTCTGGGGAAGGCATTTTAAATTCAAAACTAAACTCTCAGTCCTTAACAGCCCACCCATACACGTTTGCACAACCTCCTTACAGTCCATGCTCACTGTGCACACACACCGGTATTACACTCATTCTTTCACTCGCACACGTGCATGGATTCTCATCGGCATGCTCAACTTTCCCCACACCAGCATTATGTGGCATGTCCCGCATAACTTCTATGCTGCAGCATGTCTGCTCACTGCATGGTGAAGCACATGGTTTGTGAGATGGCCATGTAACCACCATGGCACCATAGTCCAGTTGTCAGGTTGAGTACCTTGTTGTTGCGAGAAGTGTATTGTTTTTTGATGGTTTCGTACTCGCATGGGTCCATAGAAAAAATTTAGCTTGGTTGCTGGAGTGGCAACCTTGGGGAACTCCGGTAATTTGTATAAATCCAAGATGGCCACCGCGGATGGAGGTGGAAAATAACTTTTCAACCAATCAACCTACAATCACGTGTGATACATTTTTTTCCCGTATAATTTCGAGGTGAGGAATCGAGGAATCGATTTCTGAGGTCAGTTGTGTGGTTTGGGGGTCAAATTCAGGGTGAAAGGTCAAGTTCAATGTCATTTTTGGACTATTGAGGGGTTTAAAACGTTTTGACCCCTGCGTCAACTGCAGATCACTCCGACTCAATAATTGATGAACGATCCCATTGATTCTAATCTCACCTCTTCTTCTTTTCAGAGAAACTTATGATGGCTGATTCAAGGTGTCTTCTCCGTGTGTCACAGAGAAGAAACGAAATTCACTGAGATCAGGATCAAGAAGCTCATCTCGTGCGCCAAATCCCGTGGAGATGGGGACCTGCAGGCTAAGCTACAGAACATTATTGATGTTGGTGGAGATGCGGCAAGCATCGCCTGCCACAAAGGATGCTACTGTACTTATACATCAAAAGAGAAAATTGAGAGAGTGAGAAAGTCACAGAAAAGAAAGGCTGAAGATGAGGGTGTAAGGACAACTACAAGGCCTCATACAAAGGTAGCTGACAAAGGTGTGTTTGAATACAAACGTGATTGCATGTTCTGGAGTGAGGAATGTTTACCAATTGATGAGAGACACCCAGAAAGATGGGACCGCGTTCGTGAGTACTGTATATGACCAAAGAACATTTTGACACAGAACGGAACCCACTCCCAACTATGAAAGATATGCTCCTTGATGTTGCTGAGCAGCGTAATGATGATGTCGTGAGAAGGGTCAAGTTGCACCTTGCTTTTGTTTCTGATCTACCTTCTGCTGAATGCAAGTACCACGTCCGCTGCTGTAACAGTTTCACGAAAGTCCCCACATATGCTGATTTGCCAACTGGGAGTGCAGATGAAAATACTCTGAAGGAAGTCATTGAGTACATGAACCGAGACAGGTCCAGAATATAGAATAGTGTTGAACTGCATTTCCTCTACTCAGATCGAGGTGGTAAGCTCGCTCGAAGTGACATGTTAAGCAAGTTGACTGACTGCATGAGTAAGGATGTTATCGTTGTTCAGGTAGATGGCTGTGCTGCCATTGTTGGTTTCCGTGAGTCCATTGCTAAAAGTCTCAAGATAGTTAAGGTAGATGATATGGATGAGAGGAGCATTGCTTCCATTGTGAGGCAGATCAAGCATGAGGCACGGTCGTTCAAGTACAGCAGTGCCAATTATGACCTATCAGAGTTTACACAGGCCAACACAATCAAGGCGACTAGCCCAAGTTTGTTGAAGTTGGTTTCGGTCCTGGTCTCCGGTGGTAAAGTGACCAAGAAATCTCTGAGCCTGAGCCAGTCAATTCAGAGTCACGTTACAGGAACCAGATATCAGACAACATTAGGACTGGCCATCAAACTGTTGCACCGGCATGGGAGTTCTGAACTTCTCAAACCCCTTCATGAACATGGCTTCACGACCTCGTACGATGGGGCCTTGAGATTCCGAAAATTGGCCGCTCGTCTACAAGGTGACAACGCACAGGTTCTCCACCATGTAATGGGGTTGTGTGGAACCGTCGGCGCCATCTTTGCGTGGTTTGACAACTTTAATCTCCAGGTATTCACAACCAATGGTTGACGCACCACCCATGTCTTCTCACATGAATTCCAGTAACCTTATCCCGCAGGTATGCTTGAGTATGGCCACGCTAAGCCAGGGATGCAGATCATACTTGCAAAATCTGCTGACCAGCAGGCTCCACCTGAACTTGACATCATGGAGTATGGGTGGGAAAGAAAAGATGGCACCCCAGTACCAGCAACCTCCGATCAGGACCCCAAGGAGAGACAGAGACAGAGACAGAGACAGACAAGGGGGGGGGGGGAGAGAGAGAAAAGGAGAGAGAGAGAGAGACGAAGCCTGGTGTTGGCGCAGTGGTTCGGGCAGCGGCTTGGGTTCCAAAAGGTCCTAAGTTCAAGCCCCGTTGGGCCACTGAATTAATACACCAGGGGGTTGACTCAGCCTGTCATCCTTCCGAGGTCGGCGAAATGAGTACCAGTGTACTGGGCCGGTGTATACCCCGGTTAAAATAGGTGTACCATATCCCTGTGTCGTAAGAGGCAACCAGGGTTGCGTCAGGAAGGGCATCCGGCGAAAAACATGTGCCAAATCAGTATGCGGATCATACGGATGATCCGCTGTGGCGACCCCGAACGGGAGCAGCCGAAAGAAGGAGAGAAAAGGGGAGAGGGAGAGAGAGAGAGAAAAGAGGAGAGAGAGAGAAAAAGGGGGTGAGAGGGGGAGAGAGAGAGAGAGAAAAGGGGGAGGGGGGAGAGGAAAAGAGGGGGGAGAGAGAGACAGGGAAACAGAGAGAGAGAGTAAAGGGGGAGAGGAAGAGAGAGAGGAAGAGAGAGAGAGAAAAGGGGGGGAAAAAGAGAGAAGAGAGAGAGAGAGAGAGAGAGAGAGAGAGAGAGAGAGAGAGAGAGAGAGAGAGAGAGAGAGAGAGAGAGAGAGAGAGAGAGAGAGAGAGAGAGAGAGAGAGAGAGAGAGAGAGAGAGAGAGAGAGAGAGAGAGAGAGAGAGAGAGAGAGAGAGAGAGAGAGAGAGAGAGAGAGAGAGAGAGGGAAAAGAGAGACAGAGACAGAGACAGAGACAGAGACAGAGAGACACGGAGAGACTAAGCCTGGTGTTGGCGCAGTGGTTCGGGCAGCGGCTTGGGATCCAAAAGGTCCTAAGTTCAAGCCCCGTTGGGCCACTGAATTAATACACCAGGGGGTTGACTCAGCCTGTCATCCTTCCGAGGTCGGCGAAATGAGTACCAGTCCACTGGGCCGGTGTATACCCCGGTTAAAATAGGTGTACCATATCCCTGTGTCGTAAGAGGCAACCAGGGTTGCGTCAGGAAGGGCATCCGGCGAAAAACATGTGCCAAATCAGTATGCGGATCATACGGATGATCCGCTGTGGCGACCCCGAACGGGAGCAGCCGAAAGAAGGAGAGAAAAGGGGAGAGGGAGAGAGAGAGAGAAAAGAGGAGAGAGAGAGAAAAAGGGGGTGAGAGGGGGAGAGAGAGAGAGAGAAAAGGGGGAGGGGGAGAGGAAAAGAGGGGGGAGAGAGAGACAGGGAAACAGAGAGAGAGAGTAAAGGGGGAGAGGAAGAGAGAGAGGAAGAGAGAGAGAGAAAAGGGGGGGAAAAAGAGAGAAAGAGAGAAAGAGAGAGAGAGAAAAGGGGGGGGGAAAGAGAGACAGAGACAGAGACAGAGACAGAGAGACACGGAGAGACGAAGCCTGGTGTTGGCGCAGTGGTTCGGGCAGCGGCTTGGGATCCAAAAGGTCCTAAGTTCAAGCCCCGTTGGGCCACTGAATTAATACACCAGGGGGTTGACTCAGCCTGTCATCCTTCCGAGGTCGGCGAAATGAGTACCAGTATACTGGGCCGGTGTATACCCCGGTTAAAATAGGTGTACCATATCCCTGTGTCGTAAGAGGCGAACAGGGTTGCGTCAGGAAGGGCATCCGGCGAAAAACATGTGCCAAATCAGTATGCGGATCATACGGATGATCCACTGTGGCGACCCCGAACGGGAGCAGCCGAAAGAAGGAGAGAAAAGGGGAGAGAGAGAGAGAAAAGGGGGAGAGAGAGAGAGAGAAAAGGGGGAGGGGGAGAGGAAAAGAGGGGGGAGAGAGAGACAGAGAGAGAGAGAGAGTAAAGGGGGGGAGAGACAGAGAGAGAGTAAAGGGGGGAGAGGAAGAGAGAGAGAGAGAGAAAAGGGGGGAGAGGAAGAGAGAGAGAGAGAGAAAAGGGGGGAGAGGAAGAGAGAGAGAGAGAGAAAAGGGGGGAGAGGAAGAGAGAGAAAGAGAGAAAAGGGGGAGAGGAAGAGAGAGAGAGAAAAGTGGGGGGGGAGGAAGAGAGAGAGAGAAAGAAAAGGGGGGAGAGGAAGAGAGAGAGAGAAAAGGGGGGAGAGGAAGAGAGAGAGAGAAAGGGGGAGAGGAAGAGAGAGAGAGAAAAGGGGGAGAGGAAGAGAGAGAGAGAAAAGGGGGAGAGGAAGAGAGAGAGAGAAAAGGGGGGAGAGGAAGAGAGAGAGAGAAAAGGGGGAGAGGAAGAGAGAGAGAGAAAAGGGGGAGAGGAAGAGAGAGAGAGAGAAAAGGGGGGAGAGGAAGAGAGAGAGAGAAAAGGGGGGAGAGGAAGAGAGAGAGAGAAAAGGGGGAGAGGAAGAGAGAGAGAGAAAAGGGGGGAGAGGAAGAGAGAGAGAGAAAAGGGGGGAGAGGAAGAGAGAGAGAGAAAAGGGGGGAGAGGAAGAGAGAGAAAAAGGGGGGAGAGGAAGAGAGAGAGAAAAGGGGGGAGAGGAAGAGAGAGAGAGAAAAGGGGGGGAGAGGAAGAGAGAGAGAGAAAAGGGGGGAGAGGAAGAGAGAGAGAGAAAAGGGGGGAGAGGAAGAGAGAGAGAGAGAAAAAAGGGGGAGAGGAAGAGAGAGAGAGAGAAAAAGGGGGGGGAGAGGAAGAGAGAGAGAGAGAAAAGGGGGAGAGGAAGAGAGAGAGAGAAAAGGGGGGAGAGGAAGAGAGAGAGAAAAAAGGGGGAGAGGAAGAGAGAGAGAAAAGGGGGGAGAGGAAGAGAGAGAGAAAAGGGGGAGAGGAAGAGAGAGAGAGAGAGAAAAGGGGGGGGGAGAGGAAGAGAGAGAGAGAGAAAAGGGGGGGGGGAGAGGAAGAGAGGGAGAGGAAGAGAGAGAGAAAAGGGGGGGAGAGAGAGAAAGAGAGACAGACTTTTATGTCCTTTTATTACAAAAAAGTAGAAAGGGTAAAAATTCAATACAACAAAGCAAAGGATTTTATACAAGAGTGGAAAAAAAGAAGAGAAGAAACCAATTAAATTTTCAAGTCATCGATAAAGCATTGATAACAGTTTATACACAAGGAACACCCCCAAAAAATACATTAGAGAGAGGAGAAGATGATAAGAAGAGAGAAAGCAACACTGGCTCCACACGTACCACCAGAGACTGAGCAACAGCCCCTTGCGTTTGCACGTGCGTGGGGGGGGGAGAGAGAGAGAGACAGAGAGACAGAGAGACAGAGACACAGAGAGACAGAGAGACAGAGAGACAGAGAGACAGAGAGACAGAGAGACAGAGAGAGAGAGAGAGACAGACAGACA
>NC_140963.1:85152416-85159916 GCF_056783735.1 Eptatretus burgeri | reverse complement strand
TGTGCAAAGTTGAGAGAGACCTGTCCCAAGAGAGTCACAGCTGTAATTGCTGTTAAAGGTGCTTCCACCAAGTATTTACTCAGGAAAGTGAACACTTATCCAACCAAGATCTTCTAGTTTTGTGTTTTTAATTAATATTCTGAAATTTTAGAATTTGTTTTTCACTTGGAAGTTGTGGGTTACAATGTGTAAATAAAGATGGAAAAAGTCGGATCTAAATGCAATTTAATTCCAGGCTATACTGAAAGGCAACAAAAGGTGAAAATTTTGAAAGGGAGTGTAGACTTTCGAGAGGCACTGTATCTTCTTGCTGACTTCATGCACATTATGTTGGAGCTGCAAATGTTCCTTCACATACAGTCCCCTCTGCATACTACCCGAGTTTAGCCTCCGAATCAACAGTTTTGGATGTCACCGTTGCCGTGCAGGGGTGTATGATGGAACCCAGAGAGGTATGATGTAAATTAAATGTAAATGCACCTTGTTCCAAGCTAGCTCGAGGGAAATTTCATTCCGATTGGACAAACCTTAATCGAGTTATAGTGAAAAGTGTTAAAATGTCTATACTGTAATTAGGTCATGACCTTCAAATTAGGTCAAGGTCAAAAAAATACTGACAACCCCACAAACTTCCTCTTCTATCTTTTCTGCAATTATACCCTGCAATTGCTATCTTTTCCACATTTAAATAAAAAAACAAAAATTTGGTCATAGAGTGTTACGAAAGATTAAGATCTGGAGTTTGTTCCATTAGCAAGTCGCTTACTGTCGCTTTCCAAGCAGCTTGCTTGATTCAAAGCACTCAAGCAAGCACTCCAACCGAAAGGCGTGCTCGACACTGCTTAACAACATGACAGTCTCCATGGAAACAATGCTATCGTGGTACTTGAGCAAATGTTGTCCAGGTTTGTCGTTTTCAGATTTACTCAATCCTCATGTGCCAACTTCCCCAAACAAATTTATTAGCACACAAAGCGAAAAGTTGGGTTGAGCAATCGGTCATGTGTGTACATACATGTCTGCATTTTGTTAAAAGTGCACTATACATCAAAAACCATTCAACGGAGGAAATTGAAACTTTACCACATGTTATATGACCATTTGATATGCCAGAGAAAAGGTTCAGCGCAGGGCTGCTCGATTGATTCCGGGACTAGCTATGCTCAGCAATGAGGAGTGGCTGAATGAGACGGGGCTTTATACATTAGAAAGGAGGTGATTACGAGGTGATATGATGGAGATGTTTCAGATACTGAAAGTATAGATAAAATAAGTGCAGAAGAATTTTTCAGCAGAGTCAAGTGATAGAACCAGGAGCCATAGCTTGAGAGTAAAGAAGGAGAGTTAAGATGGGAGTTAGACAGGGGTCCTTTACTCAGAGATGGGTGAATGCATGGAATGGCCTCCCTGGAAAGGTAGTGGCAGCAGAAACAGTAGATAAGTTTAAATTAGAATTAGATAGGTACCTGGAAGTTATGGAGATGGAGGGGTATGGGGATGTTGGCAGGACTTTTAGGTAGCTTGAGCATAATGTCTCAGCACTCCGCAAGTGCACGGAGTGCTGTTGGAGGGGGTCTCGTCAAGGGGTGTTGTGTGGTTGATGATGTGCGTTTTTTAACCAAGCCCATGCTCCCTCCCCTGGGGGAAAAATACATAAACTACAAAAAAAAAAATCACAAAAAACTTCATTTAAATTAAAAACAAAACATTTTGCATTTCCTTCTTTTCATCTTGTGTTGATAAATGAGTGTGGGGTTGATGTGGCACAGGCATGATGGGCTGAATGGCCTCCACCTGCGTCTATTTTCCTTGCATTCCGTTGTGATATAGCACATATCGAGCGTACATTGAAAATTTTCTGACTGCTGGGTCTGGAGAAGAAGATTTTTGAAGGAATTTACGCAATTTTCCCAAAAATTTACTAAGTCGGCCATCTTGACACACTTCGTCATGTGATCAGCATGACCTCCACAATTGAACATCCATACCCTAGCCTACTGCTGTAACCGAAATTTGGTAGCATTCTGACGAAAAGGTCTGAAGAAGACTTTTGAAGAAATTTATGAAGTCGGCCATTTTGACCTTCTGAAAGTCACATGCCCAGAACGAGCTTTTCAATCATCATTACCAGTTATAGTCCATGAGCCAGACCAGACTACCAAATTGAGGGACTAAAAGCCACTATGCTTTTCAGTTACCTTGATGTCTGTGGAGTATGGAATCGTGTGATGGACGCTTCTCATGCCCAGCTAAATGGTAATTTGGTGGCCATCTTAAAAAATGGCCGCCACTTTTCAATGACCTTGATATATATATCAGTAAATTGGCCATATCTCCACAATGGCTTAACATAAACACATGATGTCACATTCATATGATTCAGTATAAAATTCTGCATCCTTGGGTGTGTATATTGTTCAGTAATGTTAATTACTTTTTTATTTATGAACACAAATGTTGTGAAAAAGTGGTGTTTTGTAACTTTTTTTCCATATTTGTTCACCTAAAAATCACCATAAATATCAAAGTTTACTTATTTCAAGGTATTTATGCATGACTTGGATATTTGACATTCATATTAGTGATATTGAGTCCGAATGATAGCACTCTTTCAAATCATATAGCAAGGAATTGAAACATATACACGATAGTCAAATCTCGCATGAGTTGTCGTTTTTGTCCAGTATTATCACTGTAACATTGTAATCTCAGTTCAAGGGACCTATATAATTCATTAACAACTATTCAGTAGGGTTTTTCTAATATTTTGACTTACTTTCAATCAAATTAATTGTTTTGATCAATTATTTTTTCATATTATTTTGCATTTTTAATACTTTTCTTAACACTTTTATAGGGTCAATTTTATTTTCAATATGTTAACCCATGGATTCGGCTGCTTTCATATTTAATTCATAGATAAATGTATTAAAGTAATCAAAATAAAATTATATTTGATCTGGTCCCCTCATCACTGTAACCTTTGAGATAGTCCCTCAGTGAATTTGTGCTAAAAATAGAAATGATGACAGCATGTAACCAACTAACAGAATTTAGGTCACAGAAGTGATGCAGCCAAATGGGGTGTGTGAGATGTTTCAAGATGAGCTAACAACTGAAATGTAAGTATTACACAGTACAACTGTATTACCCTTATGTATGTATTAAGTGTAAATGTAAGTATTACCCTTAGTACACTATTGTTGGGAGCCAAAAGTGCCAACCACGAGTTACGTAAATAAAACCTTGTACTAAATTTGCAGAAATACATGTATATACAGGCCACATGATTTGTGCTATTTCAAATGATTGTGGTATTGATTATATTACCAGATATAAACAACAAAATATATTTCATTATCATTGTTAAAACTGCTGTTTCATCCAAATATTGTCATATGTGTCCTGTTTTTTTAAATATTTGGGATCCAAGCCAAAACCCCTGTAAGGCGCTCTAAAATAACATAGCATTGTTGATAAAACATATCATTGCAGCTTCGGGAACTGATTTCTTTTTAATATTTCATAAACCTGTTGCCACTTACCATATCAGCATGGCAGAAGATGAAGTTGAGCCGAAACGTTTGAAGACAGAGAGCGGTACATGCATTATATGTGGGGGAAAATCTGCACTTTATGATTTATCAACCCCCAGAGATGAAGAATCATGGAAAACCCTGTGCCAAGCTGCTGAGATTCAACATTTTCAGCCAATTATCCATACTGCTGAAAACAGTGAAACAAACTTTTCTAATAATAAATATCACAGGGATTGCAGATCCAATTTCACCCATAAAAATAAACTTTTAATTGTGAAGAAACAACAGTACATAAATGAACAAGACTCTTTAAGGACTAGACATTCAACAAGGCAAGCACCTAGTACACAATCAAGAGTATACGATACGAGATGCATCTTTTGCCAAAGCAAGAGCAAATACATTAAAGGAACTAATAGCCAGGAACCATTGAAGCCAGCAGTTGAGCGAAGGGCTGACAAAACCATTCGTGATATTGCAACTAAACTTCAGGATGACAGAATTTTATCTATTACTGCTCGAGATATTGTTTCTGCTGAAGCACATTATCACAAAACATGTTACAGGAATTATACGAGGGGACAAACTGAAAGAATCTATTCGAAATGTAGTGGTGCAGACAATCCTTACCAAAAACAGGAGAGGGCTGCATTGAACAAGGTGTGTGAATATATCCATACCGACGTCTTCTCAAACCCTCGTATTGTTGCACTGTCTGATCTCACTGCCAAAGTTGTATGCTTCATGGAAAGTAATGGGTTTGAAGTTACAGAGGCAACCAAAAATCACATGCGATGCAATCTCTATGCAGAGTTTGGAGATTCTTTGCATTTCTTCACAGTTTCCCGCAGAGTATATATATAAGGCCAGTCAACTTGACAGTAGACTCCATTGCAGTTGACTATGTTCAGTCAAAGGAAGAATATGACATTCTTGTGAAGCAGCAAATATCTAAAATCTATGATAACTCAAGTAGCCCAGCTTTTACGTGAACAAGTAAAATGTGGAATCAGAGAAGCCTTGGCCCCCTGACCCTCGGGAACTTAATATCACATACATATCCTTCCCTGATTGTCTTGTGCAGTTCCTGAATCTCTTACTTAATGGTAAAAATGCAGCATCCTCCCGTAATGAGAGGCTTTCATGGTCCATTGCCCAAGACATTGTCACAGCTGTATCAGCAGGCAAAGTAATCACCTCAAAGCATATTTTGATTCCATGGGTTATAAAGACTGACAGAAAATGTGGAACTGATCAAATTCATGAACCGGCTGGGACATGCATCTTCTTACTCCACCTTAGAGAAGATTGAAATTGCACTGTGTATTGAAAAGCTAAAGAGTGCAGAAGATGATCATTTCCCTCTTCCTTCTAATATACATTCTTTCATCCCAACTGTACTGTCATTTGACAACATAGATAGACAGGAGGAAGTACTGAGTGGAGCTGGAACTTCTCATCGTGTGAATGGCATAATCATTCAGCCAACATCATCATCATGTCAGCCACAAAAAGCAGTTATGACGGTAAACAAGAAAGACAAAAGAAGATCAATCTATCCAAATGAGAGACAGCTTCCTCATTATATCTCTGGAAAACGAGAAGGACCACCATCACTACCAGTGACTGAACTTCCTGAAAATAATGCAGCATTGACAGCTTCACAAAAGAATCACCTTGGATGATAGCACGGGAACAAGAGACTGATAATCAGACGATCGCTTCATGGACTGGATTTAATATACAAACCAGAAGAGATATTGTAATTTCACAAGACACTGTGGGTTACCTACCAACTATAAATGCCCCAGCTACAGAAATGGCAACTGTTCACGAAATTATGTATCAGTCACTAAATATCCAAAAGTCGCTTCATCTCCAAAACATAGCAGTAGTAATGGATCAAGCTCTATATGCCAAAGCAACAGAAGTGGCTTGGAAATATCCAGGTAAATATGGAAGCATTGTTTTGATGCTCAGAAATTTTCATGTGATATGCAACTTTCTGTCCATAATTGGCAAGCTCTTTGGAGATGCTGGGCTATGTGACCTGGCTGTGGAAGCAGGAGTCATTGCTGAAGGATCTATAAATAAAGTCCTTGAAGGAAAGCAGTACAACCGGGCAGTGCGTTTCCACAAACTCACCTATGAAGCAATGATGAGGTTAATATGGAGAAGCTTTGTACACTGGCTTGAAGAGAATCATGTTGAAGATCTTGAAAAGTTGAATCATACCATCCAGGCAGTCCACCAGCTATATAATGACACATGTGTAGCAACTTATGATGCTGCAGTTAAGGATGAATCATGCAACAGAATTTTGCAGATATTCAGTGCTTAAAGGTTCTGAAAACTGACAAAGGCCCATTGGCAGCATTTTGGATGACATATGTGGAAATGATCGAAATTTTGCTTGGGCTTCTTCATGCCGACAGAGAAGGTGACTGGCAACTACATCTTGCATGCATCAGAAAAATGATTCCATGGTGTTTTGCAATGGACAAAACCAATTATGCAAGGTATCGTCCAGTCTACTCTGCCCAGATGTGCCAACTTCAGAAGACAAGCCCAGAGTTGGATACTCACTTTGTTGGGGGTGGATTTTCAGTTCAGCTAAGCAGCTTCAATCAATTTGGTTGAATAGCAGTGGATCATACAACTAAAGAGACTGTCAATAAGGACACCCAGACTGCAGGAGGAACATGTGGCTTCAGCCTGAAACCAAGAACTGTTGCCAGGTATTATCTTACAGCTGAACACCGAGCTATGGCATTGAGGCAACTGCGTGAACATGCATCTGCTCTATGTGGAGGACTTAGTCATACAGATTTACAGCATTCACGAATCAAGCGAGATGAGTCTGATGTTACATCAATGGTTGATCTGTTGGAGAACAGTTGGTCAAATCCTTTTCATCAGGATCCATCAGATCTCATTAACCTGTCTACTGCAGCAGTGGCCACTCCTGAAATATCTAATGACATTTTCAAGGCACAGGAGAAAGGAGAAGAAGCCTACCAGAATTTCAGGGTGCAGAGACTTGAGAAGGGTGAATGGTTCTATGACACACTGAAAAAAACTTAGGCTGAAAACGTTTTCTTCAGTAAATAAGAAGCCAGTGAAAGATCAACGAAAGAAGTAATCTTGAGAGCTGATAGGAGATTGTTTGGCAACATGATCCTCATTGCCCAGAACAGAAAACTAGATATATGCAAAGTTTTGTGTCACCCTCTTGGTCTTCTGCCATGGGCACTTGTAAATTGTGATGGTACAGTGAAGAAAACCAATAAAGCAGTCATCGCAAAGCATCTGGAGACAAAAGTATCAGCCACTGAAGAACTTCCTCAACCAAATGCTACACTGATTGATGCAATGGGGCTCATTCAGAAGATGCATGGAGAGAATCACATCTTTGCTGAGCTGTCTGATCGTGTTTTAGCACAGATACTCCATACCAGCCATGGAAGTAGTAGAATTGACGTAGTATTTGATGTGTACAGAGACCACTCAATCAAATCTGCTGAACGTGTCAACCGCGGTTCACAGGAAGGAATAACCTTCAGTCAGGACATATGACCAGGACATAAAATAAAAAACTGGAGAAGGTTATTGGCCTGTGCAGAGAGTAAGAACCACCTGATACAGTTTCTAGTGGATAGCTGGAAAGATCCCAAGCGAAGACAACAACTTAGCAACAAAACAATGTTTGTCACATGTGGTGAAAAATGTATCAAGTTCACCCAAGAGAGCCATGAGGAGATAGAAGCTCTTAAATCAGACCAAGAGGAGGCATACACTCGGCTCTTATTACATGCCAAGCATGCTTCAGTGAGTTATCCTGCATTACTCATAATAGCAGATGACACAGATGTGTTTATCATTGCTCTTGGTCTGTGCAGGTAAATCAACAGTGAAATGTTTATAAGGCGTGGAAACAAAACTCGTCTTCGGCTTGTCAACA
>NC_140963.1:85099916-85144916 GCF_056783735.1 Eptatretus burgeri | reverse complement strand
GTGGTTAGGGTCGCGGCTTGGGATCCCAGGGTCCTGAGTTCAAGCCCCGTTGGCTGCTGAATTAACACCAGGGGGTTGACTCAGCCTATCATCCTTCCGAGGTCGGCAAAATGAGTGCCAGTGTACTGGTGTATGCCCCGGTTAAAATAGGTGTACCATATCCCTGTGTGTCGTAAGAGGCGACCAGGGTTGGCGTCAGGAAGGGCATCCGGCCATAAAAAAAAAATGCCTCAAGAAAAAGCCAAAACCCCTGCACAGCAGGGAAAAATGGCTGTAAAAACGGTCATTATATATATATATATATATATATATATATATATATATATATATATATATATATATATATATATATATATATATATATATATATATATATATACACATCAAGGTCATTGTAAAGTGGCAGCCATTTTTAAAGATGGCAGCCAAAATACCATTGAGCTGGGCATGAGAAGCGTCCATCACACGATTCCATACTCCACAGACATCAAGGTAAAGGCCCAGTCACACCTTGACATTTTAGCCAGCGATGGCAACGTATTAAAATGTATGTAAAACGCTGGCTTACGTTGAACTTTTGATGTTTTTTTTTAAAGATTCGGACGTATTCATAGCGACTTGGTCTTATGTATAACGCATTAGTAACAGACACAGAACGTTTCGTTGTGTTATAGATAACTTATACCAACGAATGCTGAACCTGTTGTCGGCCTACACAACCTATGCCCAACGATAGTCTAACTTCGGCATAGCGCGTTGCACGCATCGCTGACGATGTCGTGACGTAGCCTATTAAAAGGCCGACGCACAACGATTCGAATCATAACTGCCTTAGAAATGGAAGTGTCAACATCGCAGTCACACCTTGGCGATCTTGCCAGCGTATGCCGACCTAAGAAAAATGTGTCTAAAACGTTGGGGCACGTCAAATACGGTATGAGTAAGTTTGGTATACTTGAGTAGAACGCTAAAGTACGCTATCATACGTCGTAGTAAGTAGAGTACGTCAAGAAATTTTAAACATGTTCAAAATGTTTAAAATCATGCGATGGGAATAAGTTGTACACACGATATGCGGACGCTTACACACGTCCACAAAGGCTACTTATAAGCTACTCATAAGTCGAAACATGTCGCGGTAATGTCTTTTTTACGCGAAACTTATTTCTAACTTATGTTTGACGTGCTTTGAACCAATTCTTTACGTAGTCCCAACACACATTGACGTATGTAGACGAATTCCAATGACGTATTCCGGTCGACGAAAAAATAAATGAACGTGTTTATAACTTACAACTGCCATATAAAGACGTGTTCCCAGCGATTTTGGGAATTGGTATATAAGAATGGTGTTCATAAAAGGGGAACCCAACAGTGTTTTCGAGTCCTTTTTGAGTCGATGTCCATGTCAGCAGTAACAGTATCAGTATCAGTATTCGTATTAGTAGTAGTTTGTTCATGTTGGCAGTAGTAGGTGAGTGTGAGGGGGAGGGTGTGGGTTATGATGGATCCTCCTTGCGTCCGCGTGTCCACGGGTAGGAGACATCTTTGCACCATTGTTCGAAGTTCTTCGCGGCTAATTTTTTATGGGGCTTTTTCAACAATTAGCTATGGCTTGTTTTTACGATTTAGGTCTATTCATAACGGGTTGGACAAATGCACAATGAACTAATAATGTGCATAGAGCGCTTCGATAACTTATAGATACGGTATACCAACGAATAATTATCGTGTAGCCGGCGTTCACAAACTATGCCCAACGATAGCCTAACTTATCCATATCGTGCGGCAGTTTATATTTGCCGGTGACGTGGGGTTTGCTATTCATAGGCTGCCACTCAACGATTTAAATGGCTGCATCTCCACTATTGAAAGTAGACGCTTGCGCTCAACAATTGGATTTTTTTTTTTACACTCAACGACTTTTAAACGGTACCACTCAACTATTTTCATTGTTTACAATGAACGATTTAAATTGCTGTCACTCGCCGTTGTTTTTTGACGCTGGCGCTCGAAAATTTTAATCGTTTCTATTGAACTTGCTAAATCGCTCAAACTCCACTATTGAAAGTAGACGCTTGCGCTCAACAATTGGATTTTTTTACACTCAACGACTTTTAAACGGTACCACTCAACTATTTTCATTGTTTGCAATGAACGATTTAAATTGCTGTCACTCGCCTTTGTTTTTTGACGCTGGGGTTTGGAAATTTGAAGCGGTTCTTCTGAACGTGTTAAAACGCTCAAACTCGACTATTTTAAATAGACGCTGCCGATGGACAATTGGCATCATTGCCAAGCTCGACATCGAAGTGTGACCATCCTCGTCATGCCGAAGAAAAGTTTGAAGAATGCTGCAAATAAGTGTCCTGGCCGTGGCCGTGGACGCTGACGCAAGGACGATCCATTATACCGACGTCTTTCAGCCTATGAGTAACTGAAAAGTAACGTCTGTCGACGTGTGGCAACGATCGCGTAACGTGCCAACAACACGTTAATCATAGGTTAGAAATAAGTTTCGGGTACGCTAAACATTACCTCGGCGTGTCTCAACTTATGATTAACTTACAAGTAGCATGTGTTGACGTCTGTCAACGATCGCAGACCGTGCATACAACTTGTGGCCAGCGTAGCGGAACGTGTGAGTCATACGCCGGCATACGTCGTGAAATTTCAAGCATGCAAAAATTTGAGGACAACCAAAAAGTACAACGTTTAAAGCCAGCGTACAACGACGTATGGCAGTGTTTTTCAGCGTGCTCTCAATGTTATCAAAACTTACCCATAACGTATTCAACGTGTGCCAGCGTTTTAGAAAAATTTTTGAAAAATCGGCATACGTTGGCTAAAACGTCAAGGTGTGACTGGGCCTTAACTGAAAAGCATAGTGGCTTTTAGTCCCTCAATTTTGTAGTCAACAGTTCATTTTTGATATCTGGCTCATGGACTATTCGGAGCAGAACGTTGCTGCCAAATTTCAGCCAGATCGGCCAAGCGGTTTGGCCGGAGAAGTCGAAATAGGAGACGGACGGACGGATGGATGGACAGACGGACACATGTTGCACAATGACAAGACCTTATATGGAATTCCAATTCCAGATAAACCAAAAAATTCCGGTTTTTTTCTTTTTTACTTCAACTTTAAAATGTCTGGGGGATGACTAACATAACTTGCTGGCGGTGCAGCAGTGCCATTAATACAATGCCCCTTGCAGGTAATTAGAGTAGGCATTTGGCAAGGGTGCTGACAATCTGTATTTCAGTTTCTTATATTTATCCTTGATTTGACAATGGATTCTGGAAGGAGCAATTATTAATTATGCTACAAAAAAAACGAAGCAAGAAAAAGGGTTATGAACAAGCAAATAGACATGTTGTTCCAAGTACCTGAAAGTGGAACTGCAAGATCGATGTCCGTTCCTGCATCGCCATCTGGACCTCATGTAGCTCTCTCCGTACAAGCTCACGTAGAAGTGCCAGTTCCTTGAATTCCTCACTAAGATCACATTCACCAAAACGACAAGCTAAATTGTCTGAATGTAATCAACAATTGCAAACAAAAGGTGTGTACATCATCATCTCCATAAAGGTCCACACAATCAATCTTCCATTTTAAATGGTCTCTTTCCATTGCTTTCTGCCAAGTTCACCTAAACATTTATGGTTGATCCATTCTCCATTGATTTATGTTCACCCATTTATTATGTAATTTATCATTTGCTTTGCAAAATACTTTCCTATAAACCATAACTTTTCCTTATATTTACACATTTATACCATATCACAGTAACGTCCTTGTGATGTGTGCAATGTAGTGATTATACACGACATTTGTGACATCGGTTTCCAAGATGGCTGACATGCAACACAGTGAGCTATATCTTGCCTGCCCAGCAGAGGTATGGCTGACTCTTCCTGTTGCTCCATATGGGCCTGCATGCCACTCAGTTCGACTTGTAGGATGTGAGCACTCTCGATAGCACTCATTGTGTCACTCAGTGCAAGCTGAGGGAACAAGTAGGATGATTGTCAGCATCGCAGCCAAATATAATTGTTTACCAATTACTCGGATATCATGATCCGAGTGATAGTCCTGGGTTTATGCTGGAGAGGAAGTGATGCGAACCTCCAAGTTCATGACTCTTCGTGATCTTGCACTATCTGGTTCACACTGCACAACCTCAGAGAGCAATCCCTGTGAAAGGAACAACATCAAAATTGGCATCATTGAACATATAAGAACCGAGTTCCAGTCTATTATTAAAGGAACAAAACTCAAAAATTTTAAACCGATGACAAAACGTGATTATTATAATATTAATTTGCTTTCAGTCCTTATGTTGATTTGATTCATGTCATGTTGATGTCGATGAGACCAGGTCTCAACGACACCAACATGTTGAAGAGGGATGGCTTGGAGACAGAGGAACTGCACACAGCAATGCTTGGTCAAGAGGACTGGAGACTGAGCTGATCAATATCAACTGAGAGCTGACGTTAGAGGAAGAAGAACCAGACGCAGTAGTGTAATGGTAAGAGCATCCGCTCCAAGTCTGGTAGGTCAGGGGTTCATTGAACATATGTGCTGCTTCCTTGCTCGACATTTACCATTTAAAAGGATAAGAGCTTCGACAATCCCCATAGGCTGGCATCCATGGGGAAGAGGAAATGCTTCATATAAAATGCCCCCACTGAGAGTGGCGAGAAAGGCAGCATTGTTGTGAAGTCACTGGTACCCAGAGTGCCCCAAGTTCAGTGGCTGTTTGTTTTGTCTAACAGTCCTGTGTTGTCTCGTCTGTCTGCATTTCCATGTGTGTTGGATGTGCATGTGGCAGTTCCACTACAAGCCTTAAATCCTGTAAAAAAACAAAACAAAAAAAAATACAATTTTTTTTTTTAATGAGATGATATCCTTATGTGAACAAAGTGCCCATTGTTTAGCAAATGCAACTTCAGTGGTTTTTCCCAGTAATTTTTGTCTCTGTAACACCTTTATGAATTTACATGTGGTGCCATTCATGAAAAGTTGTTTACGTGTCTGGGACGTTGTGGAGTTTAAGGCCAAAAAAGATTCCACTGAGAAGGAATTTTCAGTGGCCTGTCTTGGTGGCCAACATCAATTATATTCAAGGCCAATACATGGAAATAAATCATTAGGCCAATGGCATGTGCTCATATATTGTGTCGGAACTGTGGCCTTCACTGCTGGGACTTGAGAACACCACATTGATGTCAATCAATTGCTCAAAACCAGCTGTTGAGATGCTTCAGGCAAAACACCATGGAAATGATGCAAACTATTTAAATCTCCAATGTAAATGCAAATTGGCAAGCACAAATGTGCTGGGTCTTTGCCATATCCCAGTGAGGGGGAAGGAACAACACACATACACCTCAACTTCGGGGGTACGTATCGGGTGAGCCCATAGTGAGGTACCGCGAAAAGCTGGTCAGAACTGGTGAAGTCAGCCTGAGGATATTCACTTGCAATGGAGAACCATGCCAGAGCAGAGGACAAACAAGAGGTCAGGGAGGAAAAACATTTATGGAATACAAAAGCATCCGCAGCCGAAGAGATGCACTACAGATTTCTGCTCGAGTCAGGGGTTAGAGCACTGGCTGGCAGCATCCCATTACTATGGGTTTGTATAGTCAGTAACATTGAGGCAAGCTCCAGGTGAAGCAACCTGTTGCAAGCGGTGTTTCTGTCACTGAAGACGCCCATTCTCAGGACATCCTGTGAGTGACCGTAGCATGTGCACGTCATGCCCTCACGCATACTGCTGGTGATGTTCTGGATAGCAGCTCCCATGTGGTTGAGTGGTATCTGGCATCTGGCATTCTGACAACCTACTGGACGAACTGTCAGCCAAACTTCACCCAATTCCCTCCCTTTCATCCTCGCTCTCCCTGCTCCATGCCCAAGTCATTGTCTGCTGAAAGATGATGGTGTGTTTGCAGTTCAACAAAATCGTTTATTTTTGTTCAGCTGGCATTGTGCAATCCTTGCTCTTTGTCCATATTTAAAAAGCAGATCACCATGCAGTGTAACATGAACGATCATCAATGCAAGGGTTTTTTTTGTATACCTTGTCGAGGTTTGTTTGAGCGCCAACACACAACGCACAGCAAGGGGGACATGAGACAAGAGGGGCGGGAGTGGGAAGGACAAAACAGTGGGGAACAGAGACATGAGGAGATCTGTGGAAAGGAGAGGGTTGGGGCAGGGAACACGGGGTAAACAAGATGGACACTACAGGGACTTTCAGGAAGGAAAGCAGGGAATTTGAAAGAGGTGGGTTTAGGGTTGATTAACGGGGGTAGAAAAGATCGAGGATTTGGATGGGGGATGATAAGAGGTGGTGGTGAACAGCTGCTTTGAAGGCCTGGAGGGAAGAATGGGAAAGAATAGAGTGAGGGAGTTTATTCCAAATGCGGGGAAAAAAAAAGAGGAACGAAAATGTGAAGGTGAGCAGTGATTCATGATTTTGGTAGTTTTACCAGAAGGGGGATGTTGGTGACCTTGAGCGCCCTTCGGAAATATGGTGGGGACAAATCGCAGACAGAGCGGGGGGGGGGGGGAGGGGCGAGACCAGAGAGACATAATCTGCCTAACAGAAACTTTCCTCTCCCAAGACGTGTCTGACTCCCAAGTATCTCTCCCCAGTTACTCCCTCCTCCGGTATGACAGACCTGAGCCTCGTCCTGGTGGAGGTGTTGCTCTCTTCATCAAAGTCTCTATTCCTCACTCTCCATGCACTGCCCTCACTCCCCACACCCCCAGGAATACCTCTGGCTACGGCTTCCCCTCCACTCCCACCTCATGTTTATATGTGTACTGTGCCATCCACCGAACAGTGATGACTCCATCTACACCTCACTATCCGAAAACATGGACCATCTATCTTCTCATCCAAACTCTCTTCCTCATATGTGGTGACTTCAATTGTCATCACGCCAGTTGGCTAGGTGTGGGTACCTCTCACCTGTCATGGCACCTCAGAAAAAGCTTTCTGCGACTCATTGGGACTGACTCAATCGGTCAACTTCCCGACCCGGATCTCAACCAATGGTGCTCCATCTCTTCTGGATCTGATTTTGACAAATTTCCCTGACAATATCTGCTGCTCTTCCTCTGCTCCAATCGGTTCTTCTGACCACGTCCTTGTCAAAGTGGACATCTCTCTGGCTGTTATCAGAGAACCACCTCACCGCCGTCGAGTATGGCATTTCACTCAAGCCGACTGGCAGGGTCTCCGAGCAGCCATCAAACTTACAGACTGGTATCCTATCACTACTTTTGAAAACATCAACTCATCCTGGGAATTCTTTCAAAGAAACTTGCTCTCCCTCATGCACAGATTTATCCCCTCGCGTGTTCAGTTGTCCTCCCCTTCCTCCCGCCCTTGGTTTACTGAAGCTTGTGGCGAGGCAGTTGTCCTGAAACAACTTGCCTTTGCCTCATGGAAAGCAAACCCAACTGAGGGCAATCTCAGTTCCTTCCATGAAGCTTGGAACAAGTGTGTATCTACCCTCAGGAGAGCCAGAAAACAACATCTTTCTCATCTCAAGTCTGAACTCTCAAACCTCTCTCCCTCCTCAAAATCCTGGTGGCGTTTAATCAAATCTGTTTCTGGTGTATGTTCCCCCCTCCATCCCCTCACTTACCTCAAATGGCCGCACTGCTGATACCGCACGTGATAAAGCTGAATGTCTAAACTTGGTGTTTGCAGCTAAATCTTATGTCCAAAACCCATCACTTTCTCTACCCACCTTACCCAGTCGCATCCAACTGTCCCTGGACTCTGTATCCTTTTCTCCTGACAAGGTGGAGAGCTTGCTTTCAAACCTCGACTCAGATTCTGCAACCGGTCCAGACGGCATCAGCCCACGTGTCCTCAAAGCCTGCTCTTCTGCTCTTGCTCACCCTATCTCTGTTCTATTCACCCTCTTATTTGCCCAAGGTCATCTGCCATCTGCTTGGAAATCTGCGAACATCACTGCCCTGCATAAAAAAGGTGCAAAAACAGATCCCTGCAACTACAGACCAATCAGCCTTCTCCCAATCATCAGCAAGGTTATGGAATCCATCATCGCTTCAGACATGAAATCCTTCCTCTTCTCCAATGGCTTGATTTCCGATCATCAATTTGGTTTCAGACCAGGTCACTCTACCCTGGATATGCTGCTTCTGCTCTCCCATCAATGGATGGAGGTCATCAATGCCGGACAGGAAATCCGAGCCGTATCCCTGGACATATCACGTACTTTTGACACAGACTGGCACCCTGCACTACTCACCAAACTCTCTTCCCATGGTATTCAAGGCCATCTCCACTCATGGCTCACAGACTTCCTCTCCTGTCGCAGTCAACGTGTGGCCCTAAATGGAGTTCTTTCATCCCCTCTTCCTGTCCAGGCTGGAGTTCCTCAAGGTAGCGTTCTGTGCCCTGTTCTTTTTCTGGTTTTCATCAATGATCTCTCCGACTCTCTGGAAAATCCTCTATTTCTCTTTGCCGACGACTCCACCCTCTGCCGTAACATCTGTCATCCCTCAGACCGGCAAGCAGCAGCTTCTTCACTCACTGCAGATCTGGATAAAATCACAAACTGGTCCAACACGTGGAACATGTCTTTCAATCCAGACAAATCTCACACTCTCACTATGTCTCTTCGAAAGGACAGTTTAGAACCCCCCCCCCCATCCACTTTCTCAACAATCCTCTGGAAGAAGTCTTATCTTTCAAGCTTCTGGGTCTCACGATCTGCCATGACCTTTCCTGGGAAAGTCACATTTCCAACCTCGCCTCAAAAGCCAGTCGCCGACTGGGAATCCTCCGTCGTGCAAAGTCCTTCCTCGGCCCTCTTGAGCTCCTGACCACTTACAAAGCTTTTGTCCATAGCCTGATGGAGTACTGCTCTCCCCTCTGGGCTGATGCTCCTGCCTCCCACCTTTCTCGGCTTCACGCTGTCGAAACCAGGGCATTAAGGATCATCGGCATCTCCCGCAATGAAGCTGAGTCTTTGGGCCTCTCACTCAATCACCGCAGGTTGGTCGGTGGTCTTTCTGTCTTCTACAGACTCCTCTCCAGCCTTGCCCCCCTGCTCTCTCTGCGATTTGTCCCCACCACATTTCCACAGGGCGCTCAAGGTCCGCCAACAACCCCCTTCTGGTAAAACTACCAAAATCACGAATCACTGCTCATCTTCACTCTTTCATTCCTCTTTTTTCCCTGCCTTTGGAATAAACTTCCACACTCTATTCATTCCCATTCTTCCCTCCAGGCTTTCAAAACAGCTGTTCACCACCACCTCTTATCATCCCCCATCTAAATCCTCGATCTTTTCTACCCCCGATAATCCACCCAAGCCCACTTCCTTCAATTCCCCTGCTTTCCTTCCTGAAAGTCCCTGTAATGTCCATCTTCTCTTCACCATGTTCCCAGTCCCCTCCCATCCCTCTCCATTCCACAGTTCACCTTATGTGTTTGTTCCCCACTGTTTTGTCCCTCCCACTCCTGCCCCTCTTGTCTCATGCCCCCTTGCTGTGAGTTGTGTGTTAGCTCTCATACGAGCCTTGACAAGGTATACAAAAAAAAAAAGAGGAGACAGTAGAAGACAGAGAGACCACAGACCTGCCTGCGGTGGGAGAGTTAGAGGCCCAAAGACAGCCTCATCGCGGGAGATGCCAATGATCCAAAATGGCTTGGTTTCCACAGCGTGAAGCCGAGAAAGGTGGTGGGAGGCAGGAGCACCAGCCCAGAGGGGAGAGCAGTACTCCATCAGGAGGAGGAGAGCTTTGTATGTGGTCAGGAGCTCAGGTGGGCCGAGGAAGGACTGCACGACGGAGGATTCCCAGTCGGCGACTGGCTTTGGAGACCAGGTTGGAAATGTGGCTTGGCCGATTAAACCACTTGGCCTTAAGGTCGAAAGTGCAACTGGGCAGGTTATACCACTTGGTCTTCTTACAAATATAATCACAGCAAATGGGTCATTAGGACCAAAGGAGCCAGGGCACATTATTAAGATGATCAAATAGATGACCGGGGCCATGCCACACCCCCCCCCCTTTTCCACAACCAACCATGAAAGGAAAAACACAAATGTAACTTCACATGTGTCACTCACAGTAATCACCTCTTGGTCATTGCAATTTGTCTACATATCTCCATCAGATCCCTGTCTGTTTATCCACCTGTTCCCCTCTGTTCTATTATTGGTTCAATGCTGTTGTGTCACCCTACCACCTTTGAGTCAGGTCAGGTTCGATCTGTGACCTGCTACAGGTACCATGTAAACCTGTACTCACCTGTTCCATAGTCGGGTTGTCGGCGACTAAACCGTCTCCCCCACCAGGTTTTGTGGTGAGGGGGGTGTTTGGATATGGACACCCAGCAGGATTAAAAACAAAACCTGTCAAAGAGCGGAGGAGCTCCTTGTGAGCCAACGGCCATCCATATCTAGTGCCCAACTGTGTCTGCAGACGTCCTCCTGCAGTTGGGTTACTTCTTATTAGGAGGTTGGTGGCAGGATTTGCACTCCAGCCACCGTAAAACCCTTCATTCCGCAAAACGTAAAAACGCAAAAAAATCTGAAAACCCACTCCGTGGGAGTACCTCCTGTGCAGCTTCCCTTCGCAGGGCAGCTCACCGGATGACGGGATTGGGGCAAAGCCTTCGGGACCCCCAATCTTTGATCGGAGGGAAACCACGGGGTAACATCCCTGGGTCAGATTGCGTGAGAGTGTCGGAGTGGTGCTGAGGTGTCGTCCACCAGACGGCGGTCTCCTTGGGTTAACCTGAGGCGGTCCCTTCGGGTGGGTGCCTGGAATGTCCTATCCCTAAGAGAGGATGATCACCTGTCTCTGTTATCATCTGAGCTCAAGTGTTTGGACATCGGGATTGCAGCTCTCTCTGAGGTTCGGAGACCGGATTGCGGAGAGATAATGGTGGGTGGTTACACCTACTATTGGTCTGGTCGCTCTGATGGTTACCATACCCAAGGAGTTGCTGTAGCTGTGTCCAATAAACTGACCCCAATGATAATTGAGGTAACACCGGTCAACGAGCGTATTATGAGATTAAGGATTCGTCACTCCTTAGGTGTCATTTCCCTGGTCTCTGTTTATGCTCCGACTGAGGCGAGTGATCTCACCGTGAAGGATGCATTCTACGCCACACTCGAGTCTGTGGTTGATCAGTGCCCCAGACGAGATACACTTCTAGTCTTGGGGGATTTCAATGCATCGACTGGAACTGATAGGGATGGTTTTGAGGTGTGTGTTGGTCCCCATGGGTCAGGAACTATGAACCAGAATAGCACTAAGTTCCTTGACTTTGCAAGAAGTCATGGACTTAGGGTGGCTGGTTCATGGTTTCAGCGCCCACAAGCTCATCGCTGGACTTGGTATTCCAACGCTGGCGGTGTGGCAAAGGAGATTGACCATGTCCTCATTGACGGTCGTTGGAGGATGATCCAGAACTGCAGGGTCTACCGGAGTGCTCAGTTCCTCAATACTGACCACAGGCTTGTTGTAGCAACTCTAAAGCTGCACCTTAAATCCTGGAGAATGGTACCATCCCAGCCTAGGCTGGATGTTGCTAAGCTCAGGGATGAGAGAGTAGCTGAGGAGTTTGCGAACAGGCTGAGTGGACACTTGGGGGGTCTGGGTGATTTGGGGGGTCCTGAAGAGTTGTGGAGCGCCTTCAAGACCACCGTCCTTGATGTTGCCGGTGGATGTCTTGGAACTCACCGCAGGGCAAAGAAGAATTTTGTCTCTCGAGGGACACTGGATACCATTGATCAGAGTCGCAGGGCCAGGCTGAATGGCAGAGCTGAGCTGTTCAGGGAGCTGAGGCGTAAAACTGTACGTGCACTGAGGGTGGACAAGGAGGCCTATGTGCGAGGAATCTGTGAGGGGGTAGAGCATCACCTGTGGACAGGTGATTCTCGTCCCGCTTACAGGGGAATTCGCGCATTACGTTCATCCAAGCCCATCCCTCGGAGCACTGCAGTTCGAGCAGAGAGTGGTAGGCTCTTGACAGAGGAGTCTGAAGTGAAGGCCCGCTGGGCCGGTTACTTTGAGCGGTTGTACCAGGCTGATCCCCCAGCTGTCGAGTTGGACGTCAAGGGTGTTACAATCCCTGATGCTGACCCTCAAATCAACTGTGGTCCACCTTCGCTTGTGGAAACACGGGCTGCGGTGAACCAGTTGAAACGGGGCAAAGCTCCAGGGATCTGTGGCATACATGCCGAACTTCTCAAGGCTGGTGGATATGCTGCACTCGTGTCGTTGCATGCAGTTTTGTGCTCTGCCTGGAACACAGGCATCATCCCAACTGACTGGAAGAGGGGCCTTGTTGTCCCTCTCTGGAAAGGGAAGGGTGATCGCCAAGACTGCAACAACTACCGAGGGGTGACGCTGCTCTTAGTGCCGGGCAAGGTCTTTGCTCGGATAATTCTTGATAGGGTTCGCCACCATCTGCTTGAGCACCAGCATCCAGAGCAGTCAGGCTTTACACCAAAGAGGTCAACGATTGACCGTATCCTTGCACTTCGTGTCCTCACCGAACGCAGACGAGAGTTTCGGCAGGGGCTGCTTGCAGCCTATGTTGATCTCTGTAAAGCGTTCGATTCAGTGAATCGGGATGTCCTCTGGAGGATTCTTGGTCTTCGTGGGGTGCCACCAAAACTGATCAATCTGATGTCTGAACTCTACTCTGGTACTGAGAGTGCTGTGAAGTGTGGTGGTACCACCTCTGACTTATTTCCAGTTGTTACTGGAGTTCGTCAGGGATGTGTACTTGCCCCCACACTTTTCAGCACTTGTATGGACTGGATTTTAGGGAGGATGTCGGAGAGATCAAGTTGCGGTGCATCGTTTGGGAATGTCAAGATCTCGGACCTTGATTTTGCAGACGATGCAGTCATCTTTGCGGAGACTTTAGACATCCTTTTGGGGGCCCTCGAGGTGCTGAATGAGGAGTCGGAGCCGCTGGGATTACGGGTTTCTTGGGTCAAAACTAAGATCCAGGCTTTCGGTGACATCTTGGATGCTGCTGTCCTGTCTGTGTCTGTTTGTGGTGAGGATGTTGAGGTCGTGGAGAGATTCACTTACCTTGGCAGTGATATTCATGTCTCTGCTGGCTGCGAGTCAGAGGTCAATAGACGTCTGGGTCGGGCCTGGGGAGTCATGGATTCACTGGATCATGGGGTGTGGCGCTGCCGGTACCTGTGCGGGAGGACGAAAGTCCGAGTCTTCAGGTCCTTGGTACTTCCAGTCTTGCTCTATGGGTGCGAGACTTGGACTCTGACCAAGGATCTGAGACGGAGACTTAATTCCTTTGGTACCAGGTCTCTTCGGAGAATCCTTGGCTATCGCTGGTCAGATTTTGTATCCAACGAGCGGTTGCTGAGAGAGACTCGGATGAGATTTGTTACCTGCATAGTCCGTGAGCGTCAGTTGCGGCTGTATGGACATGTGGCTCGTTTTCCTGACGCTGATCCTGCTTACCGGATTCTCTCAGCGAGGGAGTCTCATGAGTGGAGGAGGCCAGTGGGCCGACCACGTGCCTCATGGTTGCAGCAGGTTGACCATCATCTCAAGGAGATGGGGATGGGCCTGGCATCTGCCTGGGGGATGGCCAGACGGAGGCCCCTGGAGTACCGGCGGAAAGTGGACGCAGCGACGCGCTGTTCTGGCACATGCTCCCATACCTGACCTGACCCTACCACTCCCCACAATCCCATGTACCCCTTCCTTCCCCAGAAGTTCATCTTTCGTTCACAAGCTTTTCACCAAGAATAAAAACGTGGACAAGACGCATCTCCATCCACAGAAATTACTCGGAAATTTAATTGAAGCTGAATTTGCTGCCTAATGATGTATCGTTTCATGTGAGGATGTGAAGCACAAAAATATATTACAAAAATCACGTGTAGTAATTCTCAGTTTTCCAAATGTAACTTTTGTTCCAATTCAGATAAAATGGCAATAATGAGAAATTATGTCTTACAGCAAGCAAATCATTTCAAAGCAACTGCATCCCAATTGTTTAGTTTCAGGACGCAGAGTGCTCACCATAGACAGGTTGACCCTTCCAATAGTTTTCTGGATGTTCTGCATGACGTCACTGACTGTTGGAGAAACATTCCCCGGTTGCGATTCCACCGAGCACCGAGCACCGTTATTTGTTCTATGATGCACTTTAGATTTTTTGAGGCCATCAAAGGCATGGACATCGTGTCGGCCTGATGGCTGCTCCTCAACACAGTCAACAGAGACACGTGGTGGTGCAACTCTTCCCATGCGGTGATTCTCATTGTCATCAACTCGCCAATAATCATCACAACAATAACTGCAGCTGTGGCAGTGACAGCAGCAATGGCGATGGTAGGAAGTGCAACTGGGCACTTTGCTTGCAGCCATTTTTGGTTTTTGAAGCTCGACAAAAAGTTGTGTCTTGTAGGTGTGCAGTTCTTTGTGTTGCTGGGCCCCATGTGCATGCAAATGTGAATAATCTCTCTCATTGTCAGGCATGTTTTTGCCATATTGTGGAACATCAGAGACCACAGTTCCATGTATGGGATGCTGAAGATTCTTCTCAAATTTGCCTTTCATCACGGCACACTGAGATGGGGCATCCTCCAAGGTACTGGATACTCCTTCCATAGTATGCTGAAGAACAGGATTAGATGGTAGGTTCGCATCGAGGCCTAAAGGATGGGTAAAGTTTGTGTTGGTTTGTCGTACATTTTCAAAAGTGTGGGTTGTCGGGTCGATTGTTATGTTTACTCCATTCTCACAAGGTGCATGATGCTGGTTCCCATCTTGTTGAGTGGCCCTATCAAAAGCTTTCGCTATTTTTTCTCGCACAGAGGTGGGAATGTAGGATGTGGAAGTGATCGAAGCATAGATGCCCAGATGGTTCGATGATGGAATGGGCATATTTTTGGCGATCCTGCTGTCCGCTGTACCCTTTGGAGGGTATTCGGTTTCGCTGGTGGATTTGACCACAGACAATTCTACTGGTGTGCAATCTTCTTGCTGGGGAGAACTTACAGGATGGTTTTGGTTCGGCGTAGAGATCGATGGCAAATATATAGGCTGTGATGGATTAGGCTCTGGAGATGTGGGTCGGAATAATACTCTCGACTGTGAATCACTGAGAGTGTGCTGGCTGTCACTGCTGTCCATGCTGCTGCCCATACATTGTGAGCTCAGAACTCCATCCTGTACAAACAACAGACAGCAACATGAGAGAATCTCTCAATAAACAGTTTCACAAATGTACAGAATGGCAATAAACAGAGACAGAATGGATAGGTTGTACATCTCACAAATAACATTTTTTTTTCCCGAGCACATCCGACAGTGCAGTTAATACATCTTGCTTCAAATCCATCTCGTCCACCGATTCAAAACCTATGGCCCACCAATTAAAAGGAAAAATTTAGTTCATCTCAATTTTGAAAAGGAATTATCCGTTCAAGGAGTTCAACTTGTTGAACTGAATTGTTTGGGTTAAACAAAACATCAGTGGAGAGTAGCAGTACACAGGGTACCTGTGAGCATGGATCTTCAGCAAAGCCACTGCTGTCAGATTGTAAGCTGCTCGTTCTTTCTATATCTATTTGGGAACATCAACACAGAATATAAGCAGAGCACAGTTATGCTAGGAACAATTATGATTGGCAAAACCAATATAAAATGCTATTATAGGTCAGCATGTATCACAATTTTACACTAACATGTCTCAGGAGGCCATTTGGTCTATTTTTTCATCATGATCATGCCACCAACAGCACCTCCTTTTGCAGGTGTGACTTTTGGCATGTGCATTGAACATTCAGCCAGAACCTTAATGATTAGACGCCCGGTGATGCTGTTTTGATATCTGACATCATGGCAATGTATTTGTTATGTACATATGTCAGGGCAGGGGTAAAGAAGATGGAGCTAAGTTGAAAAACACACACACACACACACACACACACACACACACACACACACACACACACACCGTAAAAAGACATGCGTGAACACTGAGGTCTTTGTAAAAATCCCACCCGTCGCTTCGCTGAATATAGAGAAGGCATCTTCTTCCTCGTCTTTTTAAGTTTTATGGTGTTTTCAGAGTTGCGAGGCTCTATATACATCCAGACATAACAGCGGTGAACAAGGAGTCTTTCGGTAATCCATAATACTAAAGATTTCCTGCTCTCTTTTTAAAATCCCAGAACCACAATGCAAAGCCGGGGATGCTTCTGGTTCAAATTGCCGAAAATTTTCGGCAATCGGGGTCTGTCATATGGGGGGAAATTTTAAAACCAGATGGTTTAAATCTTAGGGTTTCCTACAAGTCTCCCAGGTCTCAGTAGTGATACCCTATTCTATGGAGGTATGAATTAAGATGACAGGGCAGGAGGAATGACAGTCTTTCTTAAATAAATAAATAAATATGCTTAGTTATAATAATCACTGATTTCTTTAATTTTTCAGATTTCACTCCAGATTTCGACACTTATTTAGTCCACAAGATCCGATCCTCAAATCCGAAATCATCGTGGAAAATGACATCATATAATGCATAACATCACTCCAAGCTCCAAATTTGAAAACTATAGCACTTACAAAAACGATGTAGACAGTGATTCGTCGGTATGTAGATCAGGCATTCGATGATTTGAGTGAGGAAAGTGAAAAAAATTCAGCACTTTATCTTTAAGAAATGGTTGCGGCCTGTTCCAAGGAAAGGCATTGTTGAGCAGGCCGAACAAAATGGTGGCTTAAGACCCCCAGCGAGCTGATAGAGGGCTGACCAAGATGGCGTGCCACCATCTTGGGAAGGCTTATTTTGTTGTTTTTTATGATGAGCACCCCCTAAATTATCTTCAAAATGGGTGTTCAAAAAACTCAAACCCCTAGTTTTTATTCATACACCACCTTGGGCTTTCGTTAGTATGCGTGCAAAGTTTTGGGTCATTAGGTTTCATGGTTTTGTACTTTAGGAGACATACACTGACACATTTATTATTATAGATTCATCATGCTTGACCATTCTGGATTTTTGTGCATGCCGGTGATGCTTTAATTTGTGCTACCTGTCTCTTTATGCATTACAACTCATTCAGTCCCACGAGAATATGTAACTCGCATGAATAGTCAGTCACCTGACGTCTGTTGCATTTACATGCAAATAATCTCAAAGGGCTTACCATTGTCATTATATAATAGCACACAGATGCCAACCCTCCCGATTTCATCGGGAGGCTTCCGAAAATTCACCCAAACTCCCGCCCTTACGATCACTATCCTTATCCTCCCGAAATTTTGATATTTTTGCACTGTTCACTAATCAGAATGTACTAGTATGACAATTGAATGAAAAGCATCGTCTGCTACGTATAGCATGTGGTAACTCCATAACGTTCGCTGCTACCAAATTGTACATAAAAAATTGCAAATTCAAATGAGGAGCAGCGAAACATTGGGTTTGGATCTCGCTTATGCGATCATGCACTGAGATTTAGTGCATGCGGTATGTGTGCAATACAGTGCATGCGGTATGTATGCACAGTGTATATGCATGCGATACGCTCACTGCATGCAGCTGGGCCCCATACCAGCCCGGCGGTCGCGACCACCGTGCGGTGTTTAACAGCCGCGAGAGTTCTACGAGTCGCGCTGCAGCTGTGGAACATCGACTTCGAAGTTACCGATGCTTCAAGCCCTCGATGTTGATTACGAAATGGCAGAAAAGAAGCTTACGAAGACCAAGAAATGGTCTCAGAAGTACAAGACCGAATACAGTCTCCAATACCCGTGTATTCGAAAGTCTGAAAGAGGAATTCATCATGCGTATTGTACAGTATGCAGCGTTGATATTTCAGTTGAGCACGGAGGTCGCGATGATATTCGGAAGCACGTTGGAAGCAAACGGCACACAGACATTGCAAAGGAGAGATCTTCGAGCACGAATACCGGTACACTTCTGAATTATTTCACCAAACAAGGGACAAGCGAGGAAGAGGATGTTGCCCGAGCGGAACTTCTCTTTAGTGGATTTATTGTGGAACATAACTTGCCCATATCAGTCTCAGATCATGCTGGACCTCTATTTCAAAAGATGTTTCCAGATTCAAAAGTTGCTTCAAAGTATGGATGTGCAAGAACAAAAACTTCAGCAATAATTGGCGAGTTGTCAAATGTTACTGCTTCATCTATTGCCGATATTGCTAGACTAGCTCCATTTAGCCTAGCTTCAGACGGTAGCAATGACAGTGGTGAGGCCCAGCTATATCCTGTCCTGATTTCGTACTATGACAACAGTGCTGGGATTGTGAAGCAAGGTTTGCTAAGTTTGCCTGCGTGCAAACAAGATTCCACTGGAGAAAACATTTTCAAACTGCTTGATCATGAGTTCAGTGACAGGAAAATTCCGTGGGGAAATTGTGTTTCCTTTTGTGCTGATAATGCCTCTGTCATGGTGGGCAAGCACAAAGGAGTCGCTGCTTATATCCACAAACAAAATCCAGAGTGCTACATCATGGGATGCCCTTGCCATATGATGCACAATACGGCCAAGAAGGCGGCTCAGGCCTTACCCATTGAATTAGATGACTTTCTCATCGATATTTACTACTACTTGGACAAAAGTAGTAAACGCGTCAAAGGAGTGAAAGCACTGCAAGGACTCTGTGATGCCCCGACACACAAGATTCTGAAGCATGTCGCAACAAGGTGGCTGTCCCTTGGTCAGTGCCTAGACAGGCTGATTGAACAGTGGGAGCCACTTCGCCTCTTCTTCAAAGAAGAAGTACGAAGAAAAATGCAACCAACTGTAGCCAAGACTCTAACAACGAGCAAGAAGGACGGCACTGTATCTACTGCCAGTACTGGCACTGCAGGATCAAGCACTAGTGGAGCAGCATTCACCACTACCACTGCAGTATCTGCTGCAAAGAAGACAGCAGGGACAGCACCAAAACCAATGCTGAGAGCAGGTAGCATCACCGGCCCTTCATCACGTTCATCTACAAAGCAGATCCCTTCAGAGTCGAGAAAGACTGTGATAGTCCCATCTACAGGCAAAGAAGGACCCAAGTTAAGTTCTGCTTTTGCCAAATCACTTGATAGAAGCTCAGCAAAACCTTCGAATCAGAGGTCTTCTTCCTTGGCTGCACCTACCTCAAGCTCTCTCCTCAAACGTAAAATTGGATCTGGTACTACGAGTCTGACCTCTTCTGCTGGCAGTAAACACAAGTGTGATCGCCCTGCGGCTAAGTGTACTACGAGTTCTACAACTAAAAGCGCATCTTCCTCGAACACTGTGCAGGAATCTAGAGAAAAACGTGTCAACAGGATGTTCTTGTCTCCACAAACAAAACTCTATTGTTTCTTCCTTCGATATGCTAACAAGCTTTTTGAGAAGGGGAATCTTCTGCTCCAAAGAGACGAACCCTGTATTCATCTCCTGCACGGAGAATTGAATGGTCTTCTGAAAGATATCTTCGTACGGTTTTTGAAACCATCGGTGTCATCGGTTGCTCTGGTAAATGTACCCTTCTCTGACAGAAATCATCAGAAGAATGATGAGGACCTCATGATTGGGAACGATGCCAAACTGTATATAAGGGAACAAAGGAGTCTCAAGAAATCCACCTTCACTCTGAGTGAGTCAGACATCCAAGGTTTCTTCAGTGCAGTTCGCTCATATTATGTGAAAGCCTGCAATTACATCTTCAAAACCTGGCCGCTAGATGATGAATTAGCCAAGCATGCTCAGGTGCTGGATGTTAAGCTACACCAAGAAGTGGGGTTTGACTGTGTGGAGTTTTTCATCAAGAAATTCCCCTGTCTGTTCAGTGGCGGTGATAGTGACATAGACAGTCTTGAGAGTGAATTCGCTCACTACCAGGCAGACGCCTCCATAGCTACAATTGCTACTGAGACAGTGAGAGTGGATGAGCAGTGGCATCGGATTTCACAGCTCACAGATCCCTGCACTGGTGCCAAGAAGTATCCTAATTTGAGCAAAGTGATGAAGGGAATCTTGGTCATTCCTCATTCGAACGCATCATGTGAGCGGGCACTCAGTCTTGTACGGAAGAATCATACTGAATTTCGTCCCAATTTGAGTGTCAAAACCCTGGAAGCTCTCTTAATTGAAAAACTAGCTCATAGCACCCCTTGCTACCAGAGAGAATACAGCAAAGACATAATCAGAAGGGCTAAAAGAGCCACACAGCTGTCACTCAGCAAAGCTGCCATGGAAAAAGCAAGCAGCAGTAGTACCAGCCAGTAAGGAAAGAAAAATATTGCTTCTTTTGTGCTTTTTGTTAATCTTTGATTGTCCCCTAACTTACTAATATTAACATACATGTAACATTAAAAAGTGCACAATTTTCCCCTTTTTTTGTTCAAAAAGTGGGAATTCTTAACATGTTAAATGCTCCAAAATAGGGCTCAGAGGGCACTGGAGAGCGTCTAGAACCCCAGAGCTTCCAGGGCCCTAAGGCGGGCCCTGGACACCGCCGCAAGGGTCGAGCGCTCCGCGCTCGAGATGTGCGCTTCGCGCACATTATTTGGTGTCGGTTGCAAATCCTCCCTAATTCTGATTTCCAAAAGTTGGCATCTCTGATAGCATTGGCTTTATCTTGTCATAGAACATAGAAAGCTTTTACAAACTACACTACATAGAAGTGGTGCAGAGTCATGGTGCATAAGACCTCAGTACATGGTGGGAGTTGGACGTGGTGTGTGGAGTCAGACACTCACTGATGAGGCGACGGCAAATCCCACCAATCTCCATGCTGCTCACAGAGAACCCATCTACTGGTCTAATTCGTGGAACAGTCTCATCAACTGAGGGTACCTCTTGACTCTCTCTCTGCAAACAGTAGGGTGTGTCAGTCCATATTCCCATTAAAATATCTATTACATTGATAAATATGGCAGAACTTTTGAACACCCCCTTCCCCACATCCTCCATAAATACCTTTTCCCTTGCCTCCTCTTAGTCTTTGATCAATTTTTTTTGAATCTCCCCACTCCTTACACACCCCCTACCTGCCTTTCTCTCTCCTAATTCGCTTCTCTCGATTCCTTGTCTCAATTTTTATTTTCTCATTTCGCACAATCTCATTTAGGCCCCATCCTGCAACTGTCCTGACGCCGTAAATATATGGCCCCATCATATTAAATACACAATTTGGTATATGTCTGTCTGACCCCCGATACATTCGGCCCTGACTTATCCAATCGTAACTAAACTTGGCAGAGGAACGAAGGGTCATACGACGGAGGTTGCAGCAATTTCATCCCTCCCCCCTCGCCAAGGGGGTTTCCACCTTGGACGAACTCGCTGTTAAGGCGTATAAATAGCTCTCTCAAGGCATTTTGTGGGTCACACCTAACATAAGTAAAAATTATTATAACCACAAACTATTCAGTTAATTCTGTCCAAAGTATGAATACGTTTTTAAACGGTCAATAAACTACTGTTCCACACGAAACTGAATGAAATTTGGAGGAAACCCAACGTCTTTGAGGCATTCTATGCTTATCGCATCACCCAGAGACTAATGGACCTGTCTCGACTTGCTCGGCCGCTAGCTAGGCCACAATGATCTTTGACTAATAAAGGTGCTTAAAATAGTCTTCACGATTGATGGATGCATCCCCGATTTTTCTGACCATCAGATTATATGTAGGCTGTATATGGACTGTTTATAACTTATATCTTGGAGCCTCAGATGCGATTTCTCCTTGCCATGGCTTCAAGTGTGACATGCAACATTGACACCCTTCCAGCCCAATTGTAACCTTTACTTGATGCATAACCCCATTACTTATAGTCGTTGGCATTAGTGAATACTCACTTGAGGGAAATTTGGAGAAAATTGTACATATACATGTATATTTACACATGAGTGGTGTATAGGTTGCTGATTTGCTGATTATATAATAATCACACACTAATTCACACACCTCCCAGAAGTAGAATGTATTATAATCACAGATTAATCAATTTCATCAGACAATAATTGCATAATGATAATGGCATAATAATAATGTCATAGTAATAATATTGATGTTATTACAAAATAATAATCTGTAAATGTAATAGGCTAATGCTGTCTGTCTGTCTGCCTATCTGTCTGTCTATCCCACCATAAAACAGGGAAATGCTCCTCCAAGAGAGAAAAACAAGCAGTCATAGACTGGTACTTACGAAATCGTCAACTTGACCTCTGACCTTGTCTAATAAAACCTGTCTCTCGAGAGAAGGTAGCGACGCAAACCAGAAGATTCTACGACGATTCTGTACCAAACCATTTTAAAATCTAATATTTGACCTCACTGTGACCTTGACCTTTGACCGATTTTGACCAAAATCTAATCAGCGCTAGCCATCACGCTCCTGAATCACGTGGTGTAATTTGACATAGGTCGCTTCTTCCGTTCTCGAGTTATCGTACCTACAAACAAACACACAAACAGATGACGGAAGTCATCAATATACTTACGAAATTTCGTAAGTAAAAATTATCACGGAAAAGTTGTTTACAAATCAATCCAAATCTATGGGAAACTGGTGCCAAATTGTGTCCACGGATGGCCTCCTTCAGTTGGGTTACTTTTTTTTTTTAAAGACGTTGGTGGCAGGATTTGCACTCTGGCCACCGCAAAACACTTCGTTCCACAACATACACAAAAAAAACCGCAAATACAACCAAGAATAAACCACTCCTTGGGAGTACCTCCTGTGCAGCTGCCCTTCACAGGGAAGCTCACCAGATGACAGGACTGGGGCAAAGCCTTCGGAAACCCCATTATCTGATGATAGGAGGGAAAAACACAGGGCAACCCTGCTGGGTCGGGTTGTTGTGGTGTGCATCGGGGTGGTGCTGAGGTGTCGTCCACCAGACGGCAGTCTCCTCGAGTTAACCTGAGGTGGTTCCTTCGGGAGGGTACCTAGCATGTCCTCACTTGAAGAAAGTATGATCACATGTCTCTGCTGTTATCCGTGATGAGACATGTGTTGGTACTCATGGATCTGGAACCCTGAACCAGAATAGCAATAAGTTCCTTGACTTCGCAAGATGTCATGATCTTAGGTTGGCTGGTTCGTTATTTCAGCACCCACAACCACATCACTGGACTTGGTATTCCAATGCTGGTGGTGTGGCAAAGGACAATGACCATGTGCTCATTGGTCGCTGGAGGATGATCCAGCATTGCAGCATTTACCGGGGCTCTCAGTTCCTCAATACCGATCGCGAGCTTGTTTTAGCAACGATGAAACTGTGTCTCAAATCCAAGAGAATGGTACCATCACAGCCTATGCTGGATATTAACAAGCTCAAGGATGAAATGCATCTGAGGAGTTTGCAAATAGGTTGAGGGGGATCTGGGTGTTTCAGGGGATAATGAAGAGTTATGGAGTGCCTTCAAGACTTCCATCCTTGATGTTGCCGGCAGGTGTCTTGGAACCCATTGTCAGGCCAAGAGGAACTTTATCTCCCAAGGGACACTGGATACCATTGACCAGTGTCGCAGAGCCAAGCTTGATGGCAGAACTGAGCTGTTCTAGACGAGAGAAAATATTGAGATTTCTTTGTCGTACAGGCATTTTAGAGAACAATTTGTCAAACAAGCTTTTTTGAAGGATTACAATGTGCTGAATCCATTTCCAGAACATGAAAGCTGAATTCAGCCTTCATTTCCCATGACAACCAGAAAACAAACATGGTCACCATGAAGACAGAAACAAAATCATAGGTTTCTTCAGAAATAGCTGGTATTGTAAGAGAAGTCTCACTGTAAGAACTCAAGTAAACAAACTTTTTAATAAAAAAAAAACACATCAAAGCAATATGATGGTTAATATAATGCAAAAATTTGATCGAAAGAGCCCCAAAATGTAACACCAGTGGAAACACCGCTAACACCCCCTTTCGTGTGTGATTTCTGAAACCTCAGACATCGATATGACCTCATAATGGAAGCTGAATGTAGCATTAAAAAAGGATAGGCCAATGACGTTGGAACTACTGTATGTGTTCTCTGTCAAGAAAACACAAAAGATAAACTATTCAAATGTATGAAAAGGGTAAATCCACCTTGCAAGCAGCAGCACGTACGAGAACTACACCTCAGAGATCCTGAGAACGGACGTGCAATTGAAAGGTTCAATGGTGGTGGTCGTATGGTCGCTTCCCTGCCGTGGTCGCTATCATTTCTTGAAACGTGACTGTCGCTGATGCAGTGCCCCTCTACCAGTACACACACTGAAACTGGTACTCATTTCGCCGACCTCGGAAGGATGACAGGCTGAGTCAACCCCCTGGTGTAATAATTCAGCGGCTGTCGGGGCTTGAACTCAGGACCCTAGGATCCCAAGCCGCCACCCTAACCACTGAGCCAACACCAAGCTAAAAAAGGTTCAATGCAACGTTTGCTTCACAACCAGATCATGAAACCCTCTCCCATAGATCTTGTTATGCAACGTGTACAAGCAAAGTCCACATTTCACGGCTTGCCAAGTCACACGAGAGTTCATCAAGCAAGGTGAGTTCAAGTGACCAGGCTGCAGGTTCGAGCAGACCATCCACACTGCTGCAAAGTAATGTACATGCTGTCAACTGGGAAACATGTATGTTTTTTTGCCAAGGCACGAATACTAAAGAAAAATTTAAATCTGTCACAACGTTCAACATGAGCAATGCTATTTTGGAGGCTTCAAAGTATGATCCAGTTACCCATGAACGCTTTTCAGGTGTAAACGATCTCATTGCAGCTGAGGGCAAATATCATAACTCGAGCTTCCACAAGTTTCGGAGGAAGACATCAAAAACAGAGAAGTTTGTTGAGGAAACTGGTGTCGCCATGATATGGCTTGCTGATGAGTTCAACGAAACTGCAAAGAAAACTCAAATACTTGAACTTTCAGAGGTGTGGAACCGATATTGTGGCTTGGCAAAAATTGCAGAAGTTGAAATATCCCAATCTTTCATTCGAAGAAGTAGTATGTTCAAAATCAAACTTAAGTCACGGATCAGTGACATCTATGACTGCATCCCTTTACCAGAAAGAAAAACATTGTTTGTTCCAGTTGAGTTTGTAAATGTACCGGTTCCAACATTACTGCGTGAAGAACAATTGCCCTTGCTGATGCTGACATATCAATCCATGGATGGCTTTTTTGAGATGGTACGCTTTGAAACTCAGATCTGACGTCCTTGCACATCCTGTCCAGTGTGAGCACTCCTCATTTTCATAAATGCCAAGGTGAGCCAATGAAAAAAGCCAAGAATTCACAAGGTTTCGGAAAAGCGATGATAAAAGAAAACCTATACGTCAAGAAAACCTATAAAAAACCAAGACGCCAAGGTGAACAACGAATAGCGAAGATCTTGTGAAAAAAGCCAAGGAGTGGTCACACTGATCCTGTCTGCAAAGGTTTTGTTGTGAACGAGGACAAAATTATATCTTGCATTCCTGACAGCCTGTTCATGTTCCTCCAATTGATGTTTGTTGGCCAGTCTGTTGCCAGCTGACCCATGGCCATAGGAAACAGATGAAACATAATCTGAGGATGTCAGCCAGAACGAAGTGAAAATACAGACCAGGATTCTCAGTATTGCCCAGGATATCGTGTACAACATCACTGGTGACAAACACTGGATGCCGAAGCATCTTGGTCTCGCAGGGACTCTGCACCAGCGAACTAGATCATAAGAACTTGTTGAATTATTTCACAATGCCAGACATATCATCAGTTACAAGAACATCTTGCAAGTTGATAAACCTTTTCAGAGAGCACCCTGCACACAATGGATCTGGTTTCAGGTGCTGTGATCCCTCCAAACTTTATACCCAGCAGATTCATGCATTTCACATGTGACAACATTGATATCAATGACTCGAGCCTTGATGGAAAAAAACCAGCTTCCATGCCATGCAGGTGGCTGACTGGCAAAGAGGTCCAGAAGGTGACATGGGGATGAAGACCTTCACACCTTCAAAGAACACTAGTCTTGAGGCTCCTGATGTCATGGAGCAGTTTTGCCAGCTGAAATAATAGCAGGAAAAGCCAAGCCCACACTGGTAAAGGCCCAGTCACACCTTGACGTTTTAGCCAGCAATGGCAACGTATTAAAATGTATGTAAAACGCTGGCTGACGTTGAACTTTGATGTTTTTTTTTAAAGATTCGGACATATTCATAACGACTTTGTCTTAAGCATAACGTATTAGTAACGGACACAGAACGTTTCGTTGTGTTATAGATAACTTATACCAACGAATGCTGAACCTGTTGTCGGCCTACACAACCGATGCCCAACGATAGTCTAACTTATGCATGGCGCGCTGCACACATCGCCGACGATGACGTGGAGTAGGTTATGAAAAGGCTGCCGCACAACGATTCAAATCATAACCGCCGCAGAAATGGAAGTGTCAACATCACAGTCACACCTTGGCGATCTTGCCAGCGTATGCCGACCTCTGAAAAATGCGTCTAAAACGCTGGTGCACGTCGAATACGGTATGGGTAAGTTTGGTATGCGTGAACAGAACGCTAAAGTACGCTATCATACGTCGTAGTAAGTGGAGTACGTCTTGTAATTTTGAACATGTTGAAAATTTTATGACGTACTTGCCGTATGACACACGCTCCGCATGCGATGGGGATAAGTTGTACGCACGATATGCGATCGTTGACACACATCGACACACGTTACTTGTAAGGTACTCATAAGTTGAAACACGTCAAGGTAATGGTTAGCATCAGTGTTCCAGACTCCCGTTTTTTTTTTTCTTCGGTATGACGCTGTTCAGTGTACAGTGCAGTTATGATTTAAATCGTTGAGCGGCCAGCCTATTAATTATATTATATTATAACCGCACTAGAAATCGAAGTGTCAAAATTACCATCATACCGAAGGAAGGAAGGAAGAAAAAAACCAGGGAGTCTGGAACACTGACACGAACCATTACCTTGACGTGTTTCGACTCATGAGCACCTTACAAGTAACGTGTGTCGATGTGTGTCAACGATCGCGTAACGTGAGTACAACACGTTACTCATAGGTTAGAAATAAGTTTCGGGTACGCTAACCATTACCTCGACGTGTTTCGACTTATGAGTAACTCACAAGTAACGTGTGTCAACGATCGCATAACGTGCCTACAACTTATGGCCAGCGTTATGCGGAACGTGTGAGTCATACGCTGGCATAAGTCTTAAAATTTCAAGCATGGAAAATTTGAGGACAACGGAAAAGTACAACGTTTAAAGCCAGCGTACAACAACGTATGGCAGTGTTTTTCAGCGTGCTCTCAATGTTATCAAAACTTACCCATAATGTATTCGACGTGTACCAGCGTTTTAGACAAATTTTCCAAAAATCGGCATAAGCTGTCTAAAACGTCAAGGTGTGACTGGGCCTTAAGACACACTCAGAAAGACTGGAATAGCAAGTCAGCAAAATACACTGAGTCAGCTGTACATGCCATTGCACAAGACATGGTGTTTCTTGTCAAGCGACAGGGAACAAAACAAAGTTGGACTTGCTTCAACCAGAAACACACTAAGCGAGAGCGAGAGAGAGGGAGAGGGAGAGGGAGAGAGAGAGAAGACAGAGACAAACAAACAGGGACAGACAATCAGGGAGACAGACACAGAGAGAGAGAGAGATTGTGATCAATAAAATTTCTTTGAAAAAAATGACAAAATTATAAAGTGCATTTGCAAGAGTGTGTGCAGCACATTGCCTGGAGGGCGGGAGTGCTCACCAGTAATAATAATGAGGATAACATCCTGGCCGAGTCGAAAACATCGTAAGCTCAGCGAGTGTGAAAATATATCTTGTATATTATTTCCGAGTTTGTGGTTTCGTGTCGCGCTATCTTCGACTTTGTTCTGCGCTCGAGTAACGTGATATTCGGCTTACATTATCTCAAAGATAATGAGGTGCATGGTACAAAAAAAAGTAAATAAAATGGTTCTGAAACAGTGAAATCATATTCCACTTACTGCATAAAAGTAAAATTACTACTGATACTCTGCGTCAGTTCCTTTCTCAAACACACCCACCCCAACATGTCATGCAGAGCACGGGTTATGCAAGTTATAATGAAGGTGAAAAGGACTTTGAATACAAATGTAATACATGACCCCCCACTCTCTCCCCCCACCACTCTCCCCCTCACCACTCTCCCCCCCACTTCCCCCCCCACCCCAATGCATGCTCAGCCAGACGTGTGTGCCAGGTGTCTGAACCCTGCGGTTCCTCTCGTACTGAGGGGGGTCGTTGTCCAGGCGACAAAAGCATCATTTCGGGTAAAACTAACCCGTCTCACGACGGTCTAATCCCAGCTCACGTTGCCTGTTCGTGGGTGAACAATCGAACACGTGGCGAATTCTGTTTTGCTCAGGGGGAGGGTGTTTCTACTCACAAGTTTAGAAAGCATCATGAGGGCATTTAATGGCTCCTTTTTAACTGGCGATACTTGTTATAATCTCCATCACTGGTTCATTAGACTGCAATCGATTATTCACCCCTTTGTAAGGATTGTATAAGAGGATGAACACTTTTCATTTTTCATGAAGTATTGTCCCACTTTGGTCATTGTACCAGCCCAAAGTCCACACCGAAATGCAGATAAGACAACCAGCTTAAATTGTATCTTGCAAGAATGCATAGCAGCGTGCTCCATAATGCAGCCCCTGCATCCACTGCACCAGAATGGCACATTACAGGATTCGACTCATGGGGGAATCAAAACGTGGAATCAGACATCTCGGAGTTCTTGCCAATCCCACAGTATAATGTTTTTGAACCTACAAATTTGGATGGCGAGATGGCCCTGTGGCCTTTGAGCTACGTCGTCTCGATTTGATTCCTGATGGATTGGGATCAGACAACGAAATGTCATCCCATTGCATGTTATTGCTTCGCAGAACACGCCAATTCTTCCGAGGCTGGAGTTGTTCAAATGGTAGTCCCATCTGCCGGCACTTGTTCATTATGAGCATCAAAGATCCAATGATGCACTTCGAAAACGACGGGCCACTGTGTGCCGGTGCTTTGGTGGAATTCCAAACAGTTGTCTCCCAATTATCTTGGTAATCTGCGGTAGTCGTCCAGATTATGAACATTTGGTTAATTGAGCTAAACGTACCACCAACCTCTGCAAGATGAAACGCACTCACCCTCACACTCACATCCCGTTCCAAAACATCACAAGGATTCTTCAACAACAATTAATATCATGAAGTGTGCAAGTGGAGACGAACATCGTTTAGGACCCAAATGGTAAGGAAGACGGTACAGTACATGGCAGCAACAGGAGGTTTAACCGGTTTGCACAAGTTCTGTAATGAGAAAGGACACTGTGCAGAATGTGATTCGTTTGGCTAAACAGATTATTCGATTTATATTCTCCATAGAGTGTGTAACAAGTACACAATAACGTCTTCTGCGACGCTGGACCAGGTAATGGTGTACAGGTAAATTTGCATCTTGGGCTGTCACACATCGAAAGCTGATGTATATGGAGTTTTCCCACGACACCTTTACGGTATCGAGTGCACGGAACGGACACAGACTTACCTCCTTACTGTTGTTGCACTCAGGTGGGACGCAAGGTACGTGGGCAGGTGGTGATGAGGCCGTCGGAGCAGCGTTTGCTTTCGTGCCAGACGCAGACTCGAAAAGAGTGCTCGAGTGATGTTCAGGGCGTCCCGTGACATTCATGTCCGTGTCGCCATCGGAATGTTTATAAGGCATGAACCTAGCCTGTTCCTCAGACCCAGGATTACGTGTCTCCACGGCCTCAGGCGCAGGTCCTCGATCTTTTAAAGTTTCCACGTACTCTGACATGGCTGGTTTTTCTGCCACGCCAGCATGTTCTGTTGCGTTCTCCTTCGCTTTCCCAACCACCTTCTTCTGAGACCTGGTTTCATTTGGCGTGTTCATGCCTGGACCTGTCAAATGCTCATCCTGCTTGCCAGCTTCTGCATGATGAGCATTCCTGGAATAAATGATTTGCTGGATATTCCCCAAACAGAATGCTGGCGGTGGTCTGTGGACGGCAGAGTGTAGTCCTGCAGAGTCAAAACCACCACTGTCTCTGATGTCAGTCGGAAGGGGCCATAGTTGAGGCTCACAGACGAATGGGAGGGTGGGAGGATCACTGGGGAGTTTGGATGGTCTTTGGCTCGGGCTGTGATGGAAACGACCTGCTCTCCATGGGATAGACATGATTTTGGGAAGCAGAGAGTGAGGAGAAAGAGAATGTTGGTGTGGGGAGGTCATGGGAAGGGGGGGGGGGGGGTGGGAGGTGAAGAAATTAAGTTAACATAACAAGGGTGAAATAAATTAAACAAAACAATGAAAAATAGCACAGTAAAGGAAGTACACACTTTCAAAATCGGACATTTCTTAAATAACCTTGTTTTCTGTCCAACCGCAGATAAAGTGATGACATATTAGTGAGAACACTGGACGGGATGCCCATTAAAATACAGCAGAAGGAAGCAGGATAAAAGATTTGGATTCCATCTTCCAGGAAGGTGACAATCAGGAGATATTCCCACATATTACGATTGGATTGTGAGTGAGTATAAACAACGTTACAATTGGATTGTGAGTATAAACAACATGCTACGATTGGATTGTGAGTATAAACAACATGTAACTATTGGATTGTGAGTGAGTATAAACAACATGTTACTATTGGATTGTGAGTGAGTATAAACAACATGTTAATATTGGATTGTGAGTGAGTATAAACAACATGTAACTATAGGATTGTGAGCGAGTATAAACAACATGTTACTATTGGATTGTGAGTGAGTATAAACATGTTACAATTGGATTGTGAGCGAGTATAAACAACATGTTACTATTGGATTGTGAGTGAGTACAAACAACATGTTACTATTGGATTGTGAGCGAGTATAAACAACATGTTACTATTGGATTGTGAGTGAGTATAAACAACATGTTAATATTGGATTGTGAGTGAGTATAAACAACATGTTACTATTGGATTGTGAATGAGTATAAACAACATGTTACAATTGGATTGTGAATGAGTATAAACAACATGTTACTATTGGATTGTGAGCGAGTATAACCAACATGTTACTATTGGATTGTGAGTGAGTACAAACAACATGTTACTATTGGATTGTGAGCGAGTATAAACAACATGTTACTATTGGATTGTGAGTGAGTATAAACAACATGTTAATATTGGATTGTGAGTGAGTATAAACAACATGTTACTATTGGATTGTGAATGAGTATAAACAACATGTTACAATTGGATTGTGAATGAGTATAAACAACATGTTACTATTGGATTGTGAGCGAGTATAACCAACATGTTACTATTGGATTGTGAGCGAGTATAACCAACATGTTACTATTGGATTGTGAGTGAGTATAAACAACATGTTACTATTGGATTGTGAGCGAGTATAAACAACATGTTAATATTGGATTGTGAGCGAGTATAAACATGTTACTCTTGGATTGTGAATGAGTATAAACAACATGTTACTATTGGATTGTGAATGAGTATAAACAACATGTTACAATTGGATTGTGAATGAGTATAAACAACATGTTACTATTGGATTGTGAGCGAGTATAACCAACATGTTACTATTGGATTGTGAGCGAGTATAACCAACATGTTACTATTGGATTGTGAGTGAGTATAAACAACATGTTACTATTGGATTGTGAGCGAGTATAAACAACATGTTAATATTGGATTGTGAGCGAGTATAAACAACATGTTAATATTGGATTGTGAGCGAGTATAAACAACATGTTACTCTTGGATTGTGAATGAGTATAAACAACATGTTACTATTGGATTGTGAATGAGTATAAACAACATGTTACAATTGGATTGTGAATGAGTATAAACAACATGTTACTATTGGATTGTGAGCGAGTATAACCAACATGTTACTATTGGATTGTGAGCGAGTATAACCAACATGTTACTATTGGATTGTGAGTGAGTATAAACAACATGTTACTATTGGATTGTGAGTGAGTATAAACAACATGTTACTATTGGATTGTGAGCGAGTATAAACAACATGTTACTATTGGATTGTGAGTGAGTATAAACAACATGTTACTATTTGATTGTGAGCGAGTATAAACAACATGTTACTATTGGATTGTGAGCGAGTATAACCAACATGTTACTATTGGATTGTGAGCGAGTATAAACAACATGTTACTATTGGATTGTGAGCGAGTATAAACAACATGTTGCAATTGGATTGTGAATGAGTATAACCAACATGTTACTATTGGATTGTGAGCAAGTATAAACAACATGTTACAATTGGATTGTGAGCGAGTATAAACAACATGTTACTATTGGATTGTGAGTGAGTATAAACAACATGTTGCAATTGGATTGTGAATGAGTATAAACAACATGTTACTATTGGATTGTGAGCGAGTATAAACAACATGTTACAATTGGATTGTGAATGAGTATAAACAACATGTTACTATTTGATTGTGAGCGAGTATAAACATGTTACTATTGGATTGTGAGCGAGTATAAACATGTTACTATTGGATTGTGAGCGAGTATAAACAACATGTTACTATTGGATTGTGAGAGAGTATAAACAACATGTTACTATTGGATTGTGAGAGAGTATAAACAACATGTTACTATTGGATTGTGAGAGAGTATAAACAACATGTTACTATTGGATTGTGAGTGAGTATAAACAACATGTTACTATTGGATTGTGAGTGAGTATAAACAACATGTTACTATTGGATTGTGAGTGAGTATAAACAACATGTTACTATTGGATTGTGAATGAGTATAAACAACATGTTACTATTGGATTGTGAGTGAGTATAAACAACATGTTACTATTTGATTGTGAGTGAGTATAAACAACATGTTACTATTGGATTGTGAATGAGTATAAACAACATGTTACTATTGGATTGTGAGTGAGTATAAACAACATGTTACTATTGGATTGTGAGCGAGTATAAACAACATGTTACGATTGGATTGTGAGCGAGTATAAACAACATGTTACAATTGGATTGTGAGTGAGTATAAACAACATGTTACTATTGGATTGTGAGCGAGTATAAACAACATGTTACTATTGGATTGTGAGCGAGTATAAACAACATGTTACTATTTGATTGTGAGCGAGTATAAACAACATGTTACTATTGGATTGTGAGCGAGTATAAACAACATGTTACTATTGGATTGTGAGCGAGTATAAACAACATGTTACGATTGGATTGTGAGTGAGTATAAACAACATGTTACTATTGGATTGTGAATGAGTATAAACAACATGTTACTATTGGATTGTGAGAGAGTATAAACAACATGTTACAATTGGATTGTGAGTATAAACAACATGTTACGATTGGATTGTGAGCGAGTATAAACAACATGTTACCATTGGATTGTGAATGAGTATAAACAACATGTTACGATTGGATTGTGAGTGAGTATAAACAACATGTTACGATTGGATTGTGAGTGAGTATAAACAACATGTTACTATTGGATTGTGAGTGAGTATAAACAACATGTTACTATTGGATTGTGAGCGAGTATAAACAACATGTTACTATTGGATTGTGAGTGAGTATAAACAACATGTTACTATTGGATTGTGAGCGAGTATAAACAACATGTTACTATTTGATTGTGAGTGAGTATAAACAACATGTTACTATTGGATTGTGAATGAGTATAAACAACATGTTACTATTGGATTGTGAGTGAGTATAAACAACATGTTACTATTGGATTGTGAGTGAGTATAAACAACATGTTACTATTGGATTGTGAATGAGTATAAACAACATGTTACTATTTGATTGTGAGTGAGTATAAACAACATGTTACTATTGGATTGTGAATGAGTATAAACAACATGTTACTATTGGATTGTGAGTGAGTATAAACAACATGTTACTATTGGATTGTGAGCGAGTATAAACAACATGTTACTATTGGATTGTGAGCGAGTATAAACAACATGTTACTATTGGATTGTGAGTGAGTATAAACAACATGTTACTATTGGATTGTGAGTGAGTATAAACAACATGTTACTATTGGATTGTGAGTGAGTATAAACAACATGTTACTATTGGATTGTGAGCGAGTATAAACAACATGTTACTATTGGATTGTGAGCGAGTATAAACAACATGTTACTATTGGATTGTGAGCGAGTATAAACAACATGTTACTATTGGATTGTGAGTGAGTATAAACAACATGTTACTATTGGATTGTGAGTGAGTATAAACAACATGTTACTATTGGATTGTGAGTGAGTATAAACAACATGTTACTATTGGATTGTGAGTGAGTATAAACAACATGTTACTATTGGATTGTGAGTGAGTATAAACAACATGTTACTATTGGATTGTGAGTGAGTATAAACAACATGTTACTATTGGATTGTGAGTGAGTATAAACAACATGTTACTATTGGATTGTGAGTGAGTATAAACAACATGTTACTATTGGATTGTGAGTGAGTATAAACAACATGTTACTATTGGATTGTGAGCGAGTATAAACAACATGTTACTATTGGATTGTGAGCGAGTATAAACAACATGTTACTATTGGATTGTGAGTGAGTATAAACAACATGTTACTATTGGATTGTGAGTGAGTATAAACAACATGTTACTATTGGATTGTGAGCGAGTATAAACAACATGTTACTATTGGATTGTGAGTGAGTATAAACAACATGTTACTATTGGATTGTGAGCGAGTATAAACAACATGTTACTATTGGATTGTGAGCGAGTATAAACAACATGTTACTATTGGATTGTGAGTATAAACAACATGTTACTATTGGATTGTGAGCGAGTATAAACAACATGTTACTATTGGATTGTGAGCGAGTATAAACAACATGTTACTATTGGATTGTGAGCGAGTATAAACAACATGTTACTATTGGATTGTGAGCGAGTATAAACAACATGTTACTATTGGATTGTGAGTGAGTATAAACAACATGTTACTATTGGATTGTGAGTGAGTATAAACAACATGTTACTATTGGATTGTGAGTGAGTATAAACAACATGTTACTATTGGATTGTGAGTGAGTATAAACAACATGTTACTATTGGATTGTGAATGAGTATAAACAACATGTTACTATTGGATTGTGAGTGAGTATAAACAACATGTTACTATTTGATTGTGAGTGAGTATAAACAACATGTTACTATTGGATTGTGAATGAGTATAAACAACATGTTACTATTGGATTGTGAGTGAGTATAAACAACATGTTACTATTGGATTGTGAGCGAGTATAAACAACATGTTACGATTGGATTGTGAATGAGTATAAACAACATGTTACTATTGGATTGTGAGTGAGTATAAACAACATGTTACTATTGGATTGTGAGCGAGTATAAACAACATGTTACTATTGGATTGTGAATGAGTATAAACAACATGTTACTATTGGATTGTGAGCGAGTATAAACAACATGTTACTATTGTATAAACAACATGTTACTATTGGATTGTGAGTATAAACAACATGTTACTATTGGATTGTGAGTGTTACTATTGGATATCAACATGTTACTATGTTACTATTGGATTGTGAGTAGTATAAACAACATGTTACTATTGGATTGTGAGTGAGTATAAACAACATGTTACGATTGGATTGTGAGCGAGTATAAACAACATGTTACTATTGGATTGTGAGCGAGTATAAACAACATGTTACTATTGGATTGTGAGTGAGTATAAACAACATGTTACTATTTGATTGTGAGTGAGTATAAACAACATGTTACTATTTGGATTGTGAGTGAGTATAAACAACATGTTACTATTTGATTGTGAGTGAGTATAAACAACATGTTACGATTTGGATTGTGAGTGAGTATAAACAACATGTTACTATTGGATTGTGAGTGAGTATAAACAACATGTTACTATTGGATTGTGAGAGTAGTAAACAACATGTTACTATTGGATTGTGAGTGAGTATAAACAACATGTTACTATTGGATTGTGAGCGAGTATAAACAACATGTTACTATTGGATTGTGAGTGAGTATAAACAACATGTTACTATTGGATTGTGAGTGAGTATAAACAACATGTTACTATTGGATTGTGAGTGAGTATAAACAACATGTTACGATTGGATTGTGAGTGAGTATAAACAACATGTTACTATTGGATTGTGAATGAGTATAAACAACATGTTACTATTGGATTGTGAGAGAGTATAAACAACATGTTACAATTGGATTGTGAGTGAGTATAAACAACATGTTACGATTGGATTGTGAGCGAGTATAAACAACATGTTACCATTGGATTGTGAATGAGTATAAACAACATGTTACGATTGGATTGTGAGTGAGTATAAACAACATGTTACGATTGGATTGTGAGTGAGTATAAACAACATGTTACTATTGGATTGTGAGTGAGTATAAACAACATGTTACTATTGGATTGTGAGCGAGTATAAACAACATGTTACTATTGGATTGTGAGTGAGTATAAACAACATGTTACTATTGGATTGTGAGCGAGTATAAACAACATGTTACTATTTGATTGTGAGTGAGTATAAACAACATGTTACTATTGGATTGTGAATGAGTATAAACAACATGTTACTATTGGATTGTGAGTGAGTATAAACAACATGTTACTATTGGATTGTGAGTGAGTATAAACAACATGTTACTATTGGATTGTGAATGAGTATAAACAACATGTTACTATTTGATTGTGAGTGAGTATAAACAACATGTTACTATTGGATTGTGAATGAGTATAAACAACATGTTACTATTGGATTGTGAGTGAGTATAAACAACATGTTACTATTGGATTGTGAGCGAGTATAAACAACATGTTACGATTGGATTGTGAGCGAGTATAAACAACATGTTACTATTGGATTGTGAGCGAGTATAAACAACATGTTACTATTGGATTGTGAGTGAGTATAAACAACATGTTACTATTGGATTGTGAGCGAGTATAAACAACATGTTACTATTGGATTGTGAGTGAGTATAAACAACATGTTACTATTGGATTGTGAGCGAGTATAAACAACATGTTACTATTGGATTGTGAGCGAGTACAAACAACATGTTACTATTTGATTGTGAGTGAGTATAAACAACATGTTACTATTTGATTGTGAGTGAGTATAAACAACATGTTACTATTTGATTGTGAGTGAGTATAAACAACATGTTACGATTGGATTGTGAGCGAGTATAAACAACATGTTACTATTGGATTGTGAGCGAGTATAAACAACATGTTACGATTGGATTGTGAGTGAGTATAAACAACATGTTACAATTGGATTGTGAGTATAAACAACATGTTACTATTGGATTGTGAGCGAGTATAAACAACATGTTACTATTGGATTGTGAGTGAGTATAAACAACATGTTACGATTGGATTGTGAGCGAGTATAAACAACATGTTACAATTTGATTGTGAGTGAGTATAAACAACATGTTACTATTGGATTGTGAATGAGTATAAACAACATGTTACTATTGGATTGTGAATGAGTATAAACAACATGTTACTATTGGATTGTGAGTGAGTATAAACAACATGTTACTATTTGATTGTGAGTGAGTATAAACAACATGTTACTATTGGATTGTGAATGAGTATAAACAACATGTTACTATTGGATTGTGAATGAGTATAACCAACATGTTACTATTGGATTGTGAGTGATTATAAACAACATGTTACGATTGGATTGTGAGCGAGTATAAACAACATGTTACTATTGGATTGTGAATGAGTATAAATAACATGTTACTATTGGATTGTGAGCGAGTATAAACAACATGTTACTATTGGATTGTGAGCGAGTATAAACAACATGTTACAATTGGATTGTGAGTGAGTATAAACAACATGTTACAATTGGATTGTGAGCGAGTATAAACAACATGTTACAATTGGATTGTGAGTGAGTATAAACAACATGTTACAATTGGATTGTGAGTGAGTATAAACAACATGTTACTATTGGATTGTGAGTATAAACAACATGTTACTACTGGATTGTGAATGAGGAGAAACAACATGTTACTATTGGATTGTGAATAAGTGGAAACATGTTACTATTGGATTGTGAGCGAGTATAAACAACATGTTACTATTGGATTGTGAGTATAAACAACATGTTACAATTGGATTGTGAGTATAAACAACATGTTACAATTGGATTGTGAGTATAAACAACATGTTACGATTGGATTGTGAGTGAGTATAAACAACATGTTACTATTGGATTGTGAGTGAGTATAAACAACATGTTACTGTTGGATTGTGAGTGAGTATAAATAACATGTTACTATTGGATTGTGAGGATAAACATGTTACTATTGGATTGTGAATGAGTATAAACAACATGTGACTATTGGATTGTGAGTGAGTATAAACAACATGTTACTATTGGATTGTGAGAGAGTATAAACAACATGTTACTATTGGATTGTGAGAGAGTATAAACAACATGTTACTGTTGGATTGTGAGTGAGTATAAATAACATGTTACTATTGGATTGTGAGGATAAACATGTTACTATTGGATTGTGAATGAGTATAAACAACATGTGACTATTGGATTGTGAGTGAGTATAAACAACATGTTACTATTGGATTGTGAGTGAGTATAAACAACATGTTACTATTGGATTGTGAGTGAGTATAAACAACATGTTACTATTGGATTGTGAATGAGTATAAACAACATGTGACTATTGGATTGTGAGTGAGTATAAACAACATGTTGCTATTGGATTGTGAGAGAGTATAAACAATATAGACCGGGAGCCCGGGGCCCCGAGCTCAAACGAATGAGGTACTAATATCTGAGCACAGGGGCATGAATGGAGGATTCAAAAGACATATAAAAAGTTATTTTTGCCGGGTACCACCCTCTGCGTAAGGACCCTGGTGACCCTCCAATGGGGTCCTTAAAATTGGCTCGATCAAACATTGGAAGTTCCAGTTGGTATCACATCCATATGATGCATATGACCAACCTTACAACAAAACCACATGTTACAGACATGCCTACTACTGCAAAAGCCCCCCCCGGAAGCCCCAACAAGGGCCCCCCAAAAAGGGGCTAACTTAAACATTGGAGGTACTAGATAAAACCAGGTTTAAATTCATATCCACATCCCACAGAGTGTAAAATGTCCATTACCAGACAAATTGTCTGCTGCATTGGCCCTTCCAGAACCCCCAAAAGTGAGCTCTAAAAAGGGCGAAACATTACAGTAGACCAAAAATACACAATTGGCATAATTTTGCACATTATGCTGGCACAACATTACCATAGGAAACATTTATGTTTTGCAATTTAACAAAATAACTACAAAATACTAATAAGCCGACTGGTATCACACTATGAACCAGTAAACTCGGAAAAACTACAGGCTCATATTGTACTGAAATACTCGGAAATATAAGAAGACATAAATAGTTATCAATAAAATGCTTCCTAACTTCTCCGAACACTCTTTTCTGAGTTTGGAGATGTTATATTAGGAGAGGTCAGGGAACATTAGAACTGTTATTACTTCCAAAGATTTCCGAGTTCGGAGACGTTCGGAGAAGTTCGGAAACATTAGAACTATTTATGTCTTCGTCTATTTCCGAGTATTTCAGTACAATATGAGCCTGTAGTTTTTCCGGGTTTACTGGTTCATAGTGTGATACCAGTCGGCTTATTAGTATTTTGTCGTTATTTTGTTAAGTTGCTAAACATAAATGTTTCCTATGGTAATGTTGTGCCAGCATAATGTGCAAAATTATGCCAATTGTGTATTTTTGGTCTTCTGTAATGTTTCGCCCTTTTTAGAGCTCACTTTTGGGGGTTCTGGAAGGGCCAATGCAGCAGACAATTTGTCTGGTAATGGACATTTTACACTCTGTGGGATGTGGATATGAATTTAAACTTGGTTTTATCTAGTACCTCCAATGTTTAAGTTAGCCCCTTTTTGGGGGGCCCTTGTTGGGGCTTCTGGGGGGGGCTTTTGCAGTAGTAGGCATGTCTGTAACATGTGGTTTTGTTGTAAAGTTGGTCATATGCATCATATGGAAGTGATACCAACTGGAACTTCCAATGTTTGATCGAGCCAATTTTAAGGACCCTATTGGAGGGTCACCAGGGTCCTTACGCAGAGGGTGGTACCCGGCAAAAATAACTTTTTATATGTCTTTTGATACTCCATTCATGCCCCTGTGCTCAGATATTAGTACCTCGTTCGTTTGAGCTCAGGGCCCCGGGCTCCCGGTCTAATATGATGTTACTATTGCATAGTGAGTGAGTATGAACAACGTGTTACTATTTTATTGTGCGAGTATAAACAACATGTTACTATTGGATTGCGAGTGAGTATAAACAACATGTTACTATCAGATTGTGAGTGAGTATAAACATGTTACTATTGGATTGTGAGTGAGTATAAACATGTTACTATTGGATTGCGAGTGAGTATAAACAACATGTGACTATTGGATTGTGAGTGAGTATTAACAACATGTTACTATTGGATTGCGAGTGAGTATAAACAACATGTTACTATCAGATTGTGAGTGAGTATAAACATGTTACTATTGGATTGTGAGTGAGTATAAACAACATGTGACTATTGGACTGCGAGTGAGTATAAACAACATATAACTGTTGGATTGTGAGTAATAACATGTCCAGCTGGTAAGAGTGTGCAGAATCGACATGTCCCACCTCGTCTGCTCGAATTGTGATGCAAGTCCCACAATTCTTCCCTTCCCTTGTAACAGATCATGCTGAATGTCCATGGGTGTTTGTTCTCTAACTCCTGTGTTTTGATAAAACCAATAAATAATTAAGGAGCAAATCATTTGTGAAAGACGAGGTGGCCGAGTGGTTAAGGTGATGGACCATTGTGTTCTGCGCACATGGGTTAGAATCCCACCTTTATCAGTGATTTTGTTAAATATTTTTTGAAAGGAATTCGAAAGTTATTCACAATACGCAGAAAAAGATTTCATTCCTTCCACGGAATGAAGAAAGAGACTCATGAATCGTCAGGAATGTCATGTCAACGTGTTTGGGGGGGGGGAGGTGGTGGGGGGAGGAGGGGCACCTTGAATGACATTTCTCAACACCAACAACAGAAATAGCAAAAGAGCACATTCCTCATCACTCATTTGTCACTTCATTCCATTACACTCTTCAACAAATACCAAAGGTAAACGAAGCAGTCTTCAAAACTCTAGTTCGTGCCTTTGAAATGCCATCATCCTTCCTGGTATTTGCAAACATGCCATCTATCAAAACATCAAGTATATTTGGAGTTTGCCTGCAGCTCATTACTTAGATTTTTCTGAAACGTATTAGATATTCAAATCATGTATTGTTTTGATCCAGAGAAGTGTCTCCACAAAACATCACAGACGGAATCATACATACGGGCCAGCGTAGGGTTCTCGTCCTCTTCCCTGCGCTCCTGAGAGTCCACAATGAGCTGCAGGTCAATCCCATGTGCACGAGATGGTGCGACGAAGAATCTTGGAGGAACTCGCTCCCCGATGCCGGGGACGAGGCCGAGCTCCAGGAACATGTGGCTGTGCACCCGAGGGCTCAGTAAGCTGAGTAGCTGGTTCACACTTGAACACAAAACAAAGCACACTCACCATAAATGTACAACAACAATGTTTGCATGTCATTTGTGCGTCGTTTGCACCTGTGCGACGTTTCGAGAGCTATCCGATGGGTATCTGCGCCCGCTTTGCTTTCATGGCATGAGTGAGCCACTACACGCTGGTTCCCATAATGAAAATGCAGACTCAGCTGCCATCATCCTGAACCAATTCATTATTTCATTGTTGATAGGGTTATCGAACGCTCGTGGGTTTATACACGTAGCATGTGCACATCAAGGACTTGAGGACACATTGGACCCTTAAGAACCCTACCACTTTTTCGACCTTTTTGAAGCCCAAGACCCTTTAAGACCCCAAAGATCCTTCAGGACCTTGAGACCCCTCAGTCTCTATAGACCCCGTTATACCTTTTGTCTGAGGACCTTCCACAATAACACTTGAAGTTCACCAGTCATAATCAAAAGGCCCCCCAATTGGTAAACAACCTCAGTACCAAGCTAACAAGGCACAAAATAGAATTAATTAATTATATATATATATATATTTTTTTTTCGGCTTCTGCTAATTTTAGTTCATGAAATCGGGAAAATCCCACGTGGAATATAAAGTCCCGCATGGCAAAGATAAAACGGTGTCCATGACGACAATTCCACCCCATTACAATCAAATGGGATTTTTTTTTGTGATTTTGTTATTGCCAATCCTCTAGAATTTTTCAAAATATCAAATTCAAACTTACACAGCTTATATGTATGCATGTGTTGTATGAATGTATAATATCTGCTCAAAATTAGCCAAAGGTCAAGGTCAATGGCATCCAAAACATGTAAAACAGCTATTTGGCAGCAATTTGAAAATGTATCAACCAAATTTGTTATGCACAACATACCATCATGTAAAACACTTCTTGTTAGGTCAATTTTTTTCAAATTACCATATTGATGTTTCCATGGCAGCTAATGTTTATTTGGATTTCACTAGTATCGTGCTGTGCACAACATCTTTCTTGCTTGTTTGTTTGTTTCTCCGTCCTTGTGCATGATATCTCAAAAGGTTGTGGACGGATAGGATGAAACTCGGTGGACAGGTTGGGTGTGCGACATGGACAAATTGATTCGATTTTGGTGAAGATCTGAATCCGGATTCAGATACGAGAGTTTTCTTAATTGTTCGAGTGATTCTTCACCACTGAGAGATGGGGCAAACAACGATATATAACAGATTTCAAAAAGTTGTGAACAGGTTATAAAACTTGGTGGATGATTTAGGTATATAACAAGAACAAGCCGATTCGATTTGGGTTAAGAATGCAGATCCGGCCCATCAGTGGGACACAAAACATAAACTGTTCAGCCTGGCTGAGATATGTACTCTACTGAGTGCTATTCGAGTTCCCTTTATTCCCACACTGCCAAAATCCCTAATTTAGCTCTCCCTTTACCTCATCGACAATAATGTGTACATATATATCATTAACCCCTTCCCACACTCCTCAAGCCGAAGAAGCTGCATAAAACAACCCAAGCAGACCTACACAAGGTAAGCACTATGCTGTTTCGAACCCTTCCCAGAATTCCTCAACAACTATAAAGATGTTTCCATATAGTACACACACGAGAATCCCAATGCTACACACCCCCTCAGCTACCAGACCGGTTTCATCACTTTTTTTTTTTTTTTTTTTTTTTTTTGTATACCTTGGTCGAGGCTCGTATGAGAGCTAACACACAACTCACAGCAAGGAGGCATGAGACAAGAGGGGTGGGAGTGGAAGGGACAAAACATTGGGGAACAGACACAGGTGAACTGTGGAAGGGAGAGGGATGGGGATGGGACGGGGAACATGGCGAGGAGAAGATGGACATTACAGGGACTTTCAGGAAGGAAAGCAGGAGAATTGAAGGAAGTGGGCTTGGGTGGATTATCGGGGTAGAAAAGATCGAGGATTTGGATGGGGGAAGATAAGAGGTGGTGGTGAACAGCTGTTTTGAAAGCCTGGAGGGAAGAATGGGAAAGAATAGAGTGAGGAAGTTTATTCCAAAGGCGGGAAAAAAGAGGAAGGAAAGAGTGAAGATGAGCAGTGATTCGTGATTTTGGGAGTGTTACCAGAAGGGGTTGTTGGCGGACCTTGAGCGCCCTGTGGAAATGTGGTTGGGACAAATCGCAGAGAGAGCAGGGGGGCAAGGCTGGAGAGGAGTCGGTAGAAGACAGAAAGACCACCGACCAACCTGCGGTGATTGAGTGAGAGGCCCAAAGACTCAGCTTCATTGCGGGAGATGCCAATGATCTTAAAAGCCCTGGTTTCGACAGCGTGAAGTCGAGAAAGGTGGGAGGCAGGAGCACCAGCCCAGAGGGGAGAGCAGTACTCCATCAGGCTACGGACAAAAGCTTTGTAAGTAGTCAGGAGCTCAAGAGGGCCGAGGAAGGACTTTGCACGACGGAGGATTCCCAGTCGGCGACTGGCTTTTGAGGCGAGGTTGGAAATGTGACTTTCCCAGGAAAGGTCATGGCAGATAGTGAGACCCAGAAGCTTGAAAGAAAAGACTTCTTCCAGAGGATTGTTGAGAAAGTGGATGGGGGGTTTTGTAAACGGTCCTTTCGAAGAGACATAGTGAGAGTGTGAGATTTGTGTGGATTGAAAGACATGTTCCACGTGTTGGACCAGTTTGTGATTTTATCCAGATCTGCAGTGAGCGAAGAAGCTGCTGCTTGCCGGTCTGAGGGATGACAGATGGTACGGCAGAGGGTGGAGTCATCGGCAAAGAGAAATAGAGGATTTTCCAGAGAGTCCGAGAGATCATTGATGAAAACCAGAAAAAGAACAGGGCCCAGAACGCTACCTTGAGGAACTCCAGCCTGCACAGGAAGAGGGGATGAAAGAACTCCATTTAGGGCCACACGTTGACTGCGACAGGAGAGGAAGTCTGCGAGCCATGAGTGGAGATGGCCTTGAATACCATGGGAAGAGAGTTTGGTGAGTAGGGCAGGGTGCCAGACTGTGTCAAAAGCACGTGATATGTCCAGGGATACGGCTCGGATTTCCTGTCTGGCATTGAGGACCTCCATCCATTGATGGGAGAGCAGTAGCAGCATATCCAGGGTAGAGTGACCTGGTCTGAAACCAAATTGATGATTGGAAATCAAGCCATTGGAGAAGAGGAAGGATTTCATGTCTGAAGCAATGATGGATTCCATAACCTTGCTGATGATTGGGAGAAGGCT
>NC_140963.1:85087416-85094916 GCF_056783735.1 Eptatretus burgeri | reverse complement strand
AAATACAGGCAGCACCATGTATACAAGGGATGGGTTCTCACAATCTTTTGAATGCATGTGAGTTTCTGCATCTTCTTTGTACCGCGCATAGTAGTTGTACTGAAGCAGCTGAGCTATAGCTGCATCTGTAGTGGATGCACCAAATCTTAGCTGTGATTTGATGTCTGTTCCATGTTCAAAATGGCTTCTTCAACACATCTTTCATGAAATTGTCCATCAAATTTAGATTTGCGATATAGCATGTTGTGGCATGCGATTTGGCAGCGTTGACAAGATGAATAGCTTCAGTATACTCAGGTGCTTGTGACAGAACTGAGCCTATAGCTTTGTGGAAACGAAGAAGTACACCCCATCTTTTCTGATAGGCTTCGAGCTCAGGCATTGAATCAAATTTTCTTCAAAACTGGTTCAATTGACATCTGGTGATTAGAATCCCAGTCGCTCAGGTCGCTTCTTGTACAGGTTGGATAGATCAGTAAGCCCGAATATGGCAGGGGTGGTATCATCATTGTCGTTTTTTGTCAGAGTGGGTCACAAGCTCAGAAAAGGCCAGTGGATACATTTCTCTTCGAGGCGAGCTTTGTCACTCTGCTCATGTTGTAGGGTTTTCAGATGAGCACTCTATTTAACCAAGTCCGTTTCACCAATACAGTCCCACCAAGCAAGCAGGACGATGATTCAGCTCTTGCGCCATATGTCCTTCACTTAGTATTGCCAAAAGCCTTCCATCATTGAGATTCCAGGCACATTCATTCAATACGTGACTTTCCAAATGATGTATGATTCGTAAATGAGGCCTTTTACGTGTGTGTGTGTGTGTGTGTGTGTGTGTGTGTGTGTGTGTGTTTTCACAGTGACTTGGTTCGGCTCGTCAAGCACTTTTAACCTGCTGTTGCTGGCATGAAATCTGTGTTTCAAATCGTCTCTCAAACATAACTTTCAGCATTTACAGGGTGTTTCAATAAAAAAGTGAACAATTTGAGCAGCCTGATAATCTGTTGTTTCTCATGCTTTCCCTTCTCTCTTATAGATTATGGTGGTGGTGGTACATCATTTCTGACAAGTAGTCAGTAGGACCCTACATCAACTATGGTGTTCACAATGGAACAAATATACCATCAGAGATGGGGAATCCCCCACCATTGAATGAAAAAGGTCATACATATTCCAGATAATGAAGGAGGTGAATTAGAAACAAGACACCATTTGGTCATCATCTCGAAAAAGTTCCCCAGGGGTGAGGAATGTAGTAACCAAAAATAATTGAAATCAGATAAGCGGTTTTCCATTTATTCCAAAAAACATTTTTTTCAAGATGGCCACCCCAGTCGGCCATCTTGGATCCGGCCACACCCAAAATCAATAGGGTTCTTCCTTTTCAGGTGGTTCATGTGTGACCCAAATTTCAAATTGATATGGCAAACAGTTTTTGAGTTATCGCACTCACAGCTATAAATGTTGACGCCCGGACGGACGGACAGCCGGACGCCCTGGGTGACAATATCCCCCTTCCGACAACGATATTCCAACAATATCCCAAGATTCTCACAGAATCTTGTGAGAGATTCTGCTCTCGAAAATCATAAGAAATCCCACCGTCGGTGTTCCCGAGAACTGGCAATGTCAGCCTCATCTGTGCAGCGCATTCTCACTCTGAACTGAAGCTCTACCCCGACATCATATCTGTAAGGCATAAACAAACTCTGAATGACATGGCAAGCTGAGTAACAATGTGCGATTGGTTCAGTGACCAAATGGAAAGGTACCCAAATTGGACCAACTTATTGTGGTTCAATGATGAAGCACACTTCTATTTGAATTGGGCTATCAGCAATCACAACATCTTCTTGGGTGCTGAGCCTCCTGAAAAGGTGTCTGAGATGTCTCTCAAGAGCCCCAAGTCCACTTGCTTCTGTTCATTGAATGTCAAATGGGGTATGCTGGGACCGTATTGGTTTGAGGATGCCAATGGGAAGACGGTGACAGTCAACAGCGAGCGGTACCGCGAAGGTCTTACGCCGATTCCATGCTGATCTCGCTCAACGACCGTCTCCAAACCAACTCAGACTTACCTGGTTCATGTAGGACAGCGCCCCACCACACTCTACAGGTGAAACCATCGACTTGCTCTCCCAGCTGTTTGAAAATCATGTCATCAGACTGGGCATAGCGCATGAGTGGGTGCCCCACAACCCGGATTTGAATCCACTGGATTTCGTATTTTGGGGTTGTTGCCAAGGGTCAAGTTTACACCAACAACGATCGAACCCTGGCTGTCCTGAAGCAGAGGTGGAGGACCACCCTCAGGCTCCCACCCCAGCCACTTGCAGACAAGTTGTGGAGAATTTCGGAGTCAGGATCAAAGCCTGCTTGAACAGAGGCAAGAGCACACATTGGAAATGTCAATTCCAAGCAGTATAAATGAGCGATTTGAAAATTGCATGGTGTATGCTTTCCATCAATGTATCACTGAACATTTTTTTCTTTTCTTTATATACAATGTCAAGGCTCGTATGAGAGCAAACACTCAGAACATATAACAAGGGGAGCAGGAGACAAGAGGGATGGGAGAGGGAAGCATAAAACAGTGGGGAATAGACACATGAGCAGATCTGTGGAAGGGAGAGGGATGGGGCGGGGTACACGGGGAAAACAAGATGGACTACAGGGACTTTCAGGAAGGAAAGCAGGGAATATGAAGGAGGTGAGTTTGGGGTGGATTAAAGGGGGTAGAAAAGATCATGGTTTTGGATGAGGGATGGTGAACAGCTATTTTGAAGACCGGTAGGGAAGATTGGGATTGAAGAGTGTCTGGGAGTTTGTTCCAAAGGCAGGAAAAAAAAAAAGAGAAATGAAAGAATGAAGGTGAACAGTGATTCTTGATTTTGGTAGTTTAACCAGAAAGGGGTTGCTGGTGCACCTTGAGCGCCCTGCGGAAATATGGGCAGGATAGATAGCAGACAGAGGATGGGGGGGGGGGCGAGGCCAGAGAGGACAAGCTGCAAGACAGAAAGACCACCGGACCTGCCTGCGGTGAGAGAGAGTGACAAACCCAAAGACTCAGCCTCATGCCAACGATTCTAAATGCCTTGTTTTTCACAGTGTGAAGACGAGAAAAGTGGGAGGTGGAAGCACCAGCCCCGAGGGGAGAGCAGTACTCCATCAGGCTGTGGATGAAAGCTTTGTACGTCATCAGCTCAGGGGTACCAAGGAAGGACTTTGCACGACAGAGGATTCCCAGTCGGCAACTGGCTTTGGAGGCCAGCTTGGAGATGTGGCTTTCCCAGGAAAGATCATGGCAGATAATGAGGCCTAAAAGTTTGAATGAAAGGACTTCAAGAGGATTGTTGAGAAAGTAGATGGGGAGGGGGGGAGTTCCAGACGGTCCTTTCGGAGAGACATAGTGAGAGTGTGAGATTTGTCTGGGTTGAAAGACATGTTCCACGTGTTGGACCAGTTTGGGATTTCATCCAGATCTGCAGAGTGAAGAGGCTGTGGCTTGCCGATCTGAGGGATGACAGATGGTACAGCAAAGGGTGGAGTCATCAGTAAAGAGAGAAAGAGGATTTTCCAGAGTCGGAGAGATTATTGATGAAACTGTGGAAACTTCCGGTTCAGGTTCTTCAGCCACGGTGGCGGTTCCGTTTCAGGCTCTCTGCCGACTTTCTCAAAGATAAGTTTTCCCGTCGTTTTTGTTGCGTTTTAACTGTTATTTAGTTATCTTTGTGTTTACTGTGTGTTCCTCGTTCAGTCTTTTGTTAAAACTTGTGCTAATTGTTGAGTCTTCGTCATCTCTTCATATCGGGTTTCCTTGAGGCCTACCCTTCTTCCGGTTTGTGTGCACGATCGCCTTTATTGTATTTTCTCCTTTTTACCATAAGGTTTTATTTTCGCCACTTTTCCCTTCACCCTCCTTCGATCCATCCCAACTATACCCTCAGTTTCATATCTTAAAATATAAAAAAATACAAGAACTTGTGACCGTTTGAAAATTTTCTACAATAAAACGTTCAAATAATCCACTTTTTTTTTGAAACATCCTGGTAGATGAAAGAGTGGAAATCTCAAAAATATTTTTTGTTCTGATCTACCGATAATTGTTCTGATCTTGAATGGAAATCGGACTCATAGAAATATAGGAACACAGTGCGAGAAATATCTTTGATTGAGAGTTGACATTTGCTGTTCGTACATTCCAGTGTGGGAAGTGGATTTCACACACATATGTATAAGCTCGTACACGCGCGCGCACGCACGCACGCACGCACGCACGCACACACACACGGTTCAACTTTTACCGATATACAAAAAATAAAAATTATTTATATTGTGGCCCCAGAACCAAACAATATATTGAAAACAGCCGTAAAAGCTCCAGTAGAGCCCCCTTCCCCTCCCAGCATGACTGACACTAAACAAACTTAGCTTGTACATGCACAAGCCCCAGAAACGTCCTTCCCATTTGTGTTCATGCCTGGTGTTGGCTTAATGGTTAGGATGGTGGTCTTGGGAACCCAGGATCCTAAGTTCAAATCCCAATCACCTGTTGAATTAATACCAGGTGGGGTTGACTCTGCCTGTCATCCTTCTGAGGTTGGAAAAATGAGTGCCAGCTTGCTGGTATCCTGTGTCAGAGTGGAGACCTGTCCAGGATTGTGTCCAATCGCCAAAGAGACTGCTTAGGCAGCACCAACACTCTGCACAGAGTGTGGTCCCAATTGATGGATTAGTGTTCAGAACAACCTAATCCAGACACACAGTCCATTCACTGGAAGCAACCTGTTTGGGGGGGGGGGGAGGTGAAGTGTAACACACAACACAACATGCGTCCCTCTACTCCATTTCCATCGACCCACCTGGTCGGGAGTTTGCAGTACAAGCAGGTGCCTGTTTGGCAAGCTGAGAAAGTTCTCCAAGTCTTTAATTGCATAGCTGTTTATCTCAGGTACTTTTCTCAATTTCTTTCAGAAGCTTGATGAGACATTCCAAGTAAGAAACCTTATCCCAGACACATATTACATTTTATTTCACCCATCGGTTCAGCTTTCTCAGGTTTCTGCGCATGCGCACCTTGCATTTTGGGATGGATTACATCATTTTAGAAGTGCAGTAATCATAGCTCGTCTCAATTCAGAGTCTGGCGCCTCTTTCTCACATTAAAAAACAAATCGTTTTTTAATAATTTTGTTCTTTCCATTTTACGAGGATGACAGCTTTCCTCAGGGGTATTTTCAGTAGCGGGTATTCTTTTTCTAGCTTAGAGTTGTAGAACATCAGTCCGGAACTTTGGTGGCATTTTGCTTTGTTCCTGATCAACGTTTCTTTTATACCATCACATTCATCTAGTTCTACTGGATCCAGCATGCTTGGAAGGGCATTGATGGCTTGAAACAAAGGAACATTTGTTGCACTATTACTGTAACCATCGGACGATTACTCTGCCCATCAGACTCATCTTGCAGGTGACTTCTGGCCTTCTTTTTTGTCCTGCTAACAAATGCAACATTTATCCAGTTATTTTGTTATTGACAGTGTGGCTATTTTACAGAAGCGACAATGTAGATAAATGCTTTAAGGCCGAAGGGTTTTTCTTTTACCACCTTTGACCATATGCACTTTCTGGTATGGCTTTCAACTAAGTTCATGCTATTGCCTAATACCTACCCCAATTGTTCAGTCATTTAAGTCCCATGTGGTCTGCACAGTACACCATCAGGATGACTTTAAAGCCCCATCACCCTTGCCTCAACTCTCCTGTGCTGGCACATCCTGTCAATTCAGGTATGGTTATCTCACTGTTATGGGGCTAATTATATATACAACATTTGGGACACTAAATGACTACAATTTGTTAAATAACTGACAATGAACTCCATGCTGAATTGCACAGCAGTGATGTCACCAGTGTGTTGATATTCACTCCTTCATAGCATAGTTCTCCTGAAAGTGGTGCCTGTTCTGGTGACTGATGTTAATCATTATCTACAAATATACATATCTTCTTGCTGACTTCATGCACATTATGTTGGAGCTGCACATGCTCCTTCACATACAGTCCCTCTGCGTGCTAACCTAATTTGGCCTCCAAACAAACAGTTTACCCATGTCTCGCCGTTGCCGTGCACGAACAACTTCTTGGAGCCACAGGTGAGAGCTGGGTACAAACAGTGAGGACTTAGTGCCAGTCGTCCATCTAAGAGATGTAATGGGGTTGACTGCTAAAGCAAAAGTACTCCCAAAACTACACATCTACACCCAAATGATGATGTGATATAATACATTACAGATGTACTAAAAATGACAAACAATTTCATCAAACTACCAGAAATAATGAAACTGTAATTATTTGAGGTGCAGTTTCTACACAACGGAAAACATATTGGTGCGGACCCAGGGTCGGGGGCAACAAGACCACGAGATGGGTGGGGGAGGGGGTGGGGAGGGGGAGCTTCCTTGGGTTCTCACCAGACTCTCCGGAATTGCAGGCCATCGCACACGGAAAACTCCATGATGCGGCTGGTCGCCAATCGACCATGAATGCCAATAGTTCAACCGCGTGACTTAGGGTCCACCGTATAATGGAAACCAGTTATATAAAATGGTCACGTGATCTAATTACAGGGGGACACGCCCTCGGTATGCCTTGTTCATACCAGATCAGATGCAGCCAAGCATAACTGCCAAGGACACACAGGCTCGGAAACAGATCGTTGGGGGATAACGCCCTGGCTAAGCTAGAATACGGACCATGCTGGACCAATGAAGGAAAAGACGAAACGACCTGGGAACATTTCTATTTAAAGCATTTATTTACAATTAGCAAGGAAAGGTATGTGGCACAGTGAATGGGATTTATTGGTATAAACAGCAGGGATAACAAGGAATTTATGGGGTGTGACAAAAGGCAAGCAATTTGCAAAAGCAGACACAGCAGACTTATCCCATTAGAACTTCTCAAATCTTAACTTCTGCTACGACAGGCGCCAACACACACACACACACACACACACACACACACACACACACACACACACACACACACACACACACACACACACACACACACACATACACACACACACACACACCTGGGGAAGATTAGATGGTCAGAAAGAAAGAGAGCATGTGAGGATGAGGACTAACAGCATTGCAATACCTGGTGCGGTCAGCCGACTGCACAACCCAGTATGCTCCGTGGGACGCTCCGCTTCAGCGATCCCACCTTAAGAGTCGGCATGTTAGCTCCTGCTTAATCACTTTGCCGGGGCTCATGAAAACGTGTGCATCGCACTGGTCCCAGGAGAATGTCTGTAGCACACCAACCCCGAGTGTAGGCACATAACGAGGAGCGGCGAAGAGAGGGCGGAGGGGGCGAAGTAAACAGGTGACTTTGAAGGCGAGGCAGGCAGGCAAAAAAGGAGGGGAAGAGAGCAGACGGCTTCGCAATCCGCCTTTTATAAGCCCCGGAAGGGTGGGGTGACGACCCAAACTGATGCGCAG
>NC_140963.1:85039916-85082416 GCF_056783735.1 Eptatretus burgeri | reverse complement strand
TATACATATACATATACATATACATATACATATACATATACATATACATATACATATATATATATATCCGGGCGTAGTGGCGTGCGCCTGTAATCCGGCTACTTGGAGGCTTGGGTTGGAGGATCGCTTGAGGACGGGAGCCCTGCACTGGGCCGCGCTATGAGAGGGTGTAGGGCAGCCCAGAATCATGGTGAAACCCAATCCTTATCCCTGTGTCGTAAGAGGCGACCAGGGTTGCGTCAGGAGGGGCATCCAGCGTAAAACCTGTGCCAAGTCAGTATGCGGATCATAACGGATGATCTGCTGTGGCGACCCTTAACGGGAGCAGCCGAAGGACGAACAACAACATATATATATATATGTATATATATATATATACATACATATATATATACATACATATATATATACATACATATATATATATATATATATATACATATATATATATACATACATATATATATATACATATATACATATATATATATATATATATATACATACACACACACTAGCAGGGATACCCGTGCTCCGCATAGGAATCCCGTGGATGACGGCGGGTCTGAAGGAGTATATGTCACAGTTAATTGTAAAATTGTAGAGGCTGCCACCATTATTATTTTTTTTTCATCACCACTATAATATTATATTTCCCCCACCATGTTTTATATGCAGAAGACTCGAGTTTAAAAATGTTAAGATTTATTGCTGCATCAGATAAAAAAAACCATAATGCCTCAACAATGTTAGGCTGGTTTCATGTCATCATTTGCGACTTAATTAATTCTCATTCTCTAGCAAATTCCATTGGTCCCATGTCAATCGGCTGAACTTGAAAAATTAACGTTACGCAATCAGGTGATGACGTCATAATTCAGAAACCGGGAAGTCGGAAGTCATTGTCTTCAATTGACTGCAGCATTATTGTTTCATTCTATTGCAAATGGCGTTGGCCCCATGTCAATCGGCTGAACTTGAAAAATTAACGTTACGAAATCAGGTGATGACGTCATAATTCGGAAACCGCAAGTCGGAAGTACAATTCTTTTACATCGGGACACTCCCGGGTACATGTTCTGTCAGCATGTGAAGTTTGGTGAGGATCAGTCCAGTACTTTTCGCGTGCATAGGTCACAGACAAACACACTTTCAACTATATATATATATATATGTATATATATATATATATATATATATATATATATATATATATATATATATATATATATATATATATATATTTAGTGTGTGTGTGTGTGTATATGTGTATATGTGTATATGTGTATATGTGTGTGTGTGTGTGTGTGTGTGTGTGTGTGTGTGTGTGTGTGTGTGTGTGTGTGTGTGTGTGTGTGTGTGTGTGTGTGTGTGTTTCAACTTATTTCCATCTTCTTTACCCCTGCCCTAACGTATGTACATAACAAATATAAATATATATATATATATATATATATATATATATACATATATATATATACATATATACATACATACATACATACATACATATACATATACATGGGGCTGCAAAAGTAGGTATACAGTGATGAAAACAAGTACAGTCCCTAATGTATATATATATATATATACACAGTCATGCGCCGCTTTACGACGTTCCGGGCAATGACGGATCGCATATACGAAGGATCTGCCAGCTCTGAGGAAAAAAAAAAAATGTTGCTGAAAAATTCCTATTGCCGAGTGATGTTGTCGACGTAGCGCTGCCAGTCGTATAAAAATAGTACATACAATTATGTACACTGTACAGTACATAATCCTTCATAATGATAATAAACGACAGTGTGGCCCTGTTATAATGCGATCGTTGAGGTCCATAAAATGTCATCGCGAAAAAACAGGATCGTGCTAAATCGGGATTCAAGGAAATCGGCTTTCAAACTGAACCAATGTTTCCACGTTTACCTTCCAGAAAGTAAATTACCTTTGAATTGAAGAATTCCGCGAATAAATCGTTGTTACAGTCGAAATTAAAACACGAATTTATTTTTGGTGAAGGTTTTCATGTTGTGAAAACAATCGCTCTGTTCCGAAAATATATATCACAACTGACAGGAGCTCGTTTCTTCATTTATAAATTATAACATCGATACAATGATTACGTATTTATAAAATCCAAATGCTATTTATTCATCTTTCTATAATCGATGCGAGAGGAGATTGTAATCTGCTGCTAACAACACCGATGGCCGTCATGAATAGCACAAAGGTAAAACTAACGCGTCTTCCGTCTCTCTTGGATGTGTTACAATTGCCGACAGTATTCAGTACAGTAACATGCTGTACAGGTTTGTATCCGAAGAGCAATACGCTACACCGCGACACCATATAGCCTAGGTGTGTAGTTTTGTGTAAGTACGATGTTCGAAAACAAAAACGAAAAAAAAAATTATGTTCGCACAACGACGACCTCGCTTAACGACACGTTTCTCAGAACGTAACCCCGTCGTTAAGTGGCGCATGACTGTAGAGATATATATATATATATATATATATATATATATATATATATATATATATATATATATATATATATATATATATATATATATTCATTGTTACAGCTGTGGAAATTCGCAGAGCACCATAGGTCCTTAGATCAGTTATGTCGATAAGTCTGTGTTCAGATAGATTTCCCCACTGATGTTTAACGGGCAATTATTCGTGTAACAGGGCTGTGATCTTTGAGGTAGTGTTATTCTTTTGCTGTCTTTATTTTGGAACAACCACTAACCACAACGCCCACCGCGCCACCAACCACAACAACCACGATCACCAACAACCATGCTACACCACCATTACTACCACCACAAAGTGCCAGCCATGCCATGTTAACCACAACCTTCACAACCACACCACCACGTTTCCACCTCAGTAATGGTTGCCAGGAGCCTGGATTCGTCAAAGAAAGCACGACGACGGCACCCCATCCCCGCCCCCCCTTTTTCCCCTCCACGAATGACATGTCCGCCGGCAATGCGGGGGATTCAACCCTCCAGGAGAAGAATGAAGACAAATACAGCGGCGGCGAGCGTCCCCGATTTGGCGGAAAAACGCTCCCTTCGAGACGTTTCTCGCGCGTGCTGGAAGAAGGGGCGGGGGGCGAACCGGGGGCTATAAAAAGACATCTGAGGAGCGTAAAAGAGTCGTTGTCGCTTTTGGCGCCATTGTGAAAGAGTTGTACTCATTGTCGCTTTTGGCACCGTTGTCGCCGTGGTGAAAGAGTTGTAGTCGTTGTCGCTTTTGGTGCCGTTGTCGCCGTGGTGAAAGAGTTGTCGCCTTTGTCACTTTGGTTGTCGAGTGGTCGCCATTCGTGGCTGGGTCGTGGGTTGTGAGGAAGACGCTCCGGATCGCGCCCTCGCTCTCGGGGTTGTCGAGTCAGGAGGAGACGCCAGCGGCGAAGGCTGGGACCGGAGGACGGAGCCCCGCGAACCCGACCACCCGGTCACATTTTTCTTTTCTCTTTCTTTATTTTCGGGGTGTTTGTGTGTGTGTTTGTGGCGCCGTCCATAAGTAAAAACTGTATAAGTGACTGTGCATAATAAATAGACGGTGGTAGCTCTTTGTCTTGCTCGCGTCTTGTCCCTACCCCCATTGATTGCATACATGACTGCATATGTGTTGTGTGTGCAAATAAATGTGCTTGTTTAAATGTCACCTATTCGTTGCATCCTTTCCCTTGATTGAACTGCCATATTGCACTCGGAAGATAGTTGGTTGTTAAATAACCGATAATAGAATCGGGTCCAACGGGGCCTCGCGATAATACCCCGCTCGGTTATCCCAAAACGAAGCGAGCTGCTTAAGCGGCTCGTTTCAAGCGGGCCCCGTTGAGGTACAATCTCTCGGTAATCTACCTGCACGATTAATTAGGTAAATCGAAGATTCGGCGATCGGACCGTCACGCGCAGGTAACATACGGACAAGGTTCTGGTGTGCTTAAAACACACCCGTGGCTGGTTTTCGGCGTTGATCCGGAAAGCCACGACTCGATTGTCCGTTTGGTGGGCGAAGCGGCCGCTATTGGTTAAACGCGGTCGTTCGCACGCCGGCGGGCGAGAATCTGTAACAATAAAAAAAAAAAATATATATATATATATATATATATATATATATATATATATATATATATATATATTTTGTTGTGGTTACCAAATTCGCAAACCACCATTCAGGTCCCTTAGGTGAGGTATCTCGGTAAGTGCATGTGTAGTTAGGCCCAAACCCGTTGTCTAGTGGGAATACATGTCATTTATGCGAGCTGCGACTCTTCAGGATAGCCGTTTTTCTTTTACTATCTTTATTTTGGACCAACCGCCATGATTACCACCACAACCACAACATCAACCACCAACCACACCACCGCTTCACCACAACCGCCACGACCTTCACGTCACACCTCGCAACCGTAGCATCGCCACCGTTCTTGCCCCGCCTGTGGGTACCGGTGTTGGACTCGTGCAGGGCGCACGTTGAACAGCGTGTACAAAATCACGGATTTTGTGCTTCAAAAACGGATCAAAAACGACACACGCCCACTTTTTGCCGTCCAATCGGTGAGCGAGGGGCGATTTGGCCCCGCCTCCAGAACGATCGATATATGCAAATTTGTGGATCAAAAAGCCTTCACGCCCACTTTTTCTCGGGCCAATGGGGAGCGAGGTGAAAGGTCAAAGGGAGGGGGTCAAAGGCGAAGCTACGGGGGGATAAAAGGACGGTGTTCGTCAGTCAGCAGAGAGAGAAGAGTGTGGAAGTCTGGAGCCCGAAGCCTGCAGTAGCTGGAGAAGCTGAAGAGAGTCGAACGAGGAGAGCCCAAAGAAGAGTCCAGGGTGGAGAGTCCAGAGGCGGAGAAGCGGCAGCGGCGAAGGCAGACGAGGGGGTGCTCGCGACGGTGCCGGGAGCTGCGCGCCCGAGGAAGGCCGGCGGCGCTGACCTGGCCGAGGTGGAGACGCACACCAGGGATAATAAAGATCCTCTATACCCCGAGCATCAGCAACCCCCTCCTGTTTCCCCCCGCGCTGAGATAGTGCGACCAAGGGGGCCCCTTTTCCCACCCCCTGCCTGGCACTGTCCGCGAGGCCTGCGGAGTGAGGCGCCATCGCCGCTCCGCGTCTCATCACCAGACGGGTAGGCGCGACCCGGTCTCGGCCTCAGGCCCGCCTCATCCTTGAGGATATTCTTTCCTTGGTTTTGGGTATGTGTTGTCGGCGCCGTCTGTGAAGTAGAATTGTACAAGTGTTGCCGTGTGCTCGGTAGTCGGTATTAGCTCTGCACTGTGTTTTCACTTTTATATTGCTTTTTGTGTAAATGGAATTGTGTTTTCTTTTTTTTTGTGTGCATTTGGTGGAATTGTATTTGTGTGCTTCCCGTGTGCCGCGAATAAATGTGCTTTATTGTTGAACTGTTCTCCCGCTTCGCTTCGTCTTTTCCTCCATTGAACCCTCATCTTGCTTCACGTAAAGGGTTGGTAGTGGGCTGAGTACGCCCGATAATTAATCGAACCGTCGAGGTCGACGATAACACCGCTCGGTTATTCTGATAGTACGGAACGGGTCGCTTAAGTGGCCCGTGTCCGAAGTCGACCTGCGGCGAGGTGCGATCGCCCGGTCTACCCTCCGCGTGGGTACTTAGGTAGGTCGAATTTGGCGAGCAACCCTATCCCACGCGGGGGCTGATTGGCTCGATCGCGGTGAGACCGAAAGGTCCACCCGTGACTGGTTCCCGGCGTTAGTCCGAGAGGGTCACGACTGGATTGTCCGTCCGGTGGGCGACGTGCCGCGATTCGAGTTACGTGGCCGTTCGCACGCCGGCGGGCGCGAAAACCGCAACAATATATATATATATACACATATATATACATACACATATACAAATACTGTTACGGCTGTGGAAATTCGCAAACCACCATTCAGGGCCCGTAGGTGAGATAACTCTAAGTACATGTGTAGTTTTCCCCAAACCTGTTGTTTAGAGGGAATTTATGCGATTCATTCGGGCTGCGACGCTTTGAGATAGCCGTTTTTCTGTTCTATCTTTATTTTGAACCAACCACGTCTCAACCGCCATCACACAACAACCACCTTAACCACCACGCCAGCCATCATCACCAACTACAACCACGCTCCAACCCTCAAACAACAACAACGCCAACAGCCACAACTTTTACCTTCACAACTCAATCCCGCAAACATCGCATCACCGTCATTCCCAAACGGCACCATAACCATCAAACCACCACCGATAAACCCTCCAACACCCTCACCACTCTCCTACGACCATTCCCGCACCACCTGTGAACACTGAGCGTTGGGCTGTCTTGGGCTCGTTCAGGATACGCACCGAGCCGCAAGTGCAAATAGCGGCCTTTCCGAGGAAGAATTCGGATCAAGAACGCGACACGCCCACTTCTGATCTGTCCAATTAGCAAGCGCGGAGCGGTTTGGCCCCGCCTCCAGGTGCGTCCGTGTGAAATCGAAATATGCAAATTCTAGGATCAGGGGAGGTTCACGCCCACTTTTCCTCCGTCCAATTGGCGAGCGTGGCTCCGCCCCCGAGGTGATCCTGATCCGGATATTTGCATCTTCTTTTCTCCTGCCGGCCTATAAAACGGCGAGCGCAAGGCGAATCGGGGAAGTCAAGTCGGGTCTGGAGAGCCGAGTGGAGCCCGAAGTCTGGGGAGAGTCAATTTTTGGTTGGAGGCTAGAGTGTGGCAGCAGCAGAGTGTGGTAGCTGCAGAGAGTGGAGTCGGGTGGCGAAGGCATCGAGTGGGTTCTGCAGTCGGCTGAGGAGAGTTGTGGGAAGAGGCTGAGGAGCTTGGGTCCGAGGCGAGAAGGACAGCGGTCAGCGACGAGGTCGCGGTGGGAGATCGCTCGTCGCGGGACCCAAGCAAGCCAGCTATTCTCCTCCCCCAGAGCATCAACAATTCCCCCTTTCCCCCGCGCTGAGATAGTGCAACAAAGGGGGCCCCGTTCCCACCTCACTCCAAACGTCGTGCCAACAAAACCTGCGAAGGAACAAGGAGTCGGGGCACAGCCACGCGGCCACATCTGCGGCTCGTCCACCAACGCGTCACGAGGATGCGGGTAGGACCCCCCCCCCCGGTCTCGCGGGCCTGGCCGCTCCTTCAAGTTACGCACGAATATTGGCCTATAGGCACGTCTGCCCCCTCGTCTATGAGGGTGGCTTCTTTCCTTTGCTTTTGAGTGAATGTGTGTTGGCGCCGTCTGTGAAGTAAAACTGTGTAAGTGTTGCCGTGTGTACGCGTATTCGGTAGTAGCTCTGCAATGTTGCTTTTGTTTTATTTGATACAAGTGCAGTTTGGCTGTATATGTGTGCTTTCCGTGTGTCGCGTAATAAATGTGCATTGTGTGAAATGTTTTCCCGTTTCGCTTCGTCCTTTCTTTATTGACCCTCCATCCTGCTTCACGTAAAGGGTAGCACGGAACGGACCGCTTAAGCGGTTCGTGTCCGGAGTCGGCCTGCGGCGAGGTACGATCGCCCGGTTTACCATCCGCGTGGGTACTTAGGTAGGTTGAGTTTGGCGAACAACCCTATCCTACGCGGGTGGCAGATTGGCACGATTGTGGTGAGGTCGAAAGGCCCACCCGTGACTGGCTCCGGGCGATAGTTCCCAGAGAGCCACGACTGAATTGTCTGTCCGGTGGGCGAGGCGGCCGCCATTCGAGTCGAGCAGCCGATCGCACGCCGGCGGGCGTGAATTCGCAACAATACACACACACATTATATATATATATATATATATATATATATATATATATATATATATATATATATATATATATATATATATATATATATTGTTGTAGATTTCCCGCCCTTCGGCGTGCGAACGACCGCGTCTAACCAATAGCGGTCGCTTCGCCACCGAACGGACAATCCAGTCGTGACTTTCTGGAACAACGCCAGAAACCAGTCACGGGTGGGTTTTTAATCCCACCACAACCTTGTCCGCACTCTACCCGCGCTACAGGGTCCAATCGCCAAATCTTCGATTTTCCTAATTATTCGCGCAGGGAGGTGACCGAGAGATTGTACCTCAACGGGACCGCTTGGAAACGAGCCGCTTAAGCAGCTCGCTTCCTTTTGGGATAACCGAGCAGGGTATTATCGCGCAGTCCCATTGGACCCGATCACTTTACCGGCTATTTAAAAACCAACTATATTCCAAGTGCAAGATGGGGCAGTTCAATGAGGGAATGGACGCAACAAACAGGTTGACATTCACACAAGGACATTTATTATAATAAAGCACGTATGCAATTAAACAAGGCAAAACACGCATGCAATTATACAAGCAACAAAAGCACGACAAAAGAACGATAACCGTCTACTTATTATGTGCAGTCACTTGCACTTAACAGCAGTTTCTACTTATTAGACGGGCCCACGGACACACGTACGCGCGCGCGCGCACGCACGCACGCATGCGCACACACACACACGTAATGGTGGCTGAGGCCTTTAATAACGGGCTCCAGCTCGGAGGACAGTTGAGCTGAAACCCAGAACCTATCTTGAACCTCTCCACCTCGTGTGGTCTCCAAGTTGTTCGGACCCGGGCTCCAGCGAGAGCAAGCTGGATCCAATCGCCGTGATCCTTCCCGAGCTCCCGCGAATCCTCCCGCGCTTCTCAACACGTGCTGGTGAGATGAGGCGCCGATCCTTCCCGTCGATGCGCCGCTTCCCCGAGGAACCACCTCCAAGAAGAGGTCGATGAGTCGCACCAAGCCGGGAACCAAACGGAGAACAAAGAGCTCCAAGAACCAAGAAGAACAAAAAGAAGAAGAAGAAGAAGCCACCATTCACAGCTCGAGCTGAGCAACCGGCTCAACTTCCTTCCAAAACATAGCAGCTCGAAGCAAAAAGCTCTCCCGAGCCAAGCAGAAGCCGAAGCTCACTGAACCACCAAAGCAAAAAGCCTCCTCCCGAGCCAGGCCTCAGCTGAAGCTCACCGAGCCAGCCGAAGCAAAAATAACTTCCGAAGGCCTCAACCCTAACCCAAGCCAAACAGGTCCCGAAGGTCTGCTGAACGGCTACTCTCTACTCCCTTCTCCAACTCTGCCCTCTCCTACTCTGCCCCTGAACAAAAGGAAAAGATCGCCTCTCATCCTTCTAAGCCCCCCCCCTCCATGCCCGGCGTGACTTATGCCCTCGTGATCCATCCCATCGCTCAACCACGGGTGGGAGGGAGTTGTTGACATCATGAGTCACGCGACGGCAGGGTTCTTCCTCTTCGCAGAAGAGGGGGAGGGATGTCTCCATTGTTCGTTCCCTAACTATTAAATCGATCTATAGCGCATCTAATCGATTTCTGAACATTTCAACAATGGAAGGTGAGCTATCTAGGGAACAAGCACTTATCGACATAGCTGACGAAAGGAACCTGTATGTTGTGTGCAATCGAATTCCCAACTTCGTAACAATGTATATATATAAATATATATATATATATATATATATATATATATATATATATATATATATATATATATATATATATATATATATATATATATTTTGACCCAGACACAATAACGGAAAGTTTCTCAATGATGTCGGCCGTTTGTTAAAATGTTATTTAAAGGCTGTGACTTAAAATAATGAAAAGTTTATAAAGCCCATTCTCATTATATTGTCATAAACGCTATTGTACCTATTACAATTACTGCCAGTTTTCTGTTGTGTTTTTCTATGATCAGCAGATATGTAAGACATTGTAAACCACAAACCATTGTGTTATCTGCACCAAATTGCAAACGTGAGAAAGAAAGTTAAAATGACAGGTGTTTCTGGGTTTGGGAAGCCTTACATATGAAACCAAAACAGGACAAAAATATGGATCAATGAGCTGGATGAAAAATTTACCACTTCCTCATGCATTCTCGATTGCATATAAGTTAAACAATACTCCACAAACACGATATCTAATTTGGTTTGAAAGCACCGGATCCTCCTGTTGAACAACAATTGTCAAAACTGATCAATTCGACACCCTGTTGAAAAATGTGTGGCTATCGAGTATGTTATGGTTGCTTATTTGGTAAACTACAGCGACCCAAAGGAAATTATTTTGACGACGACTTAGGGTCACTTCACAAATTCTGTGTTGAATGAAGAGAGGTGATTGCATAAAAGGGCAATGTACTGTCCTGATAGGTGGGGGGGGGGGGGCAGCAGGTAGGTGGAACGAGCAAGGGAATGCACCAATTGGATAGGAGGAGAGGAGATGAAATACAGGAACCTGTAATTAAAAGGGTTGAGGTCATGGGTAAGGCAGATAAATAGAAAAGATGGTGGCATGAGATTGTGCGCTATCAGCCGATAGGGTCCGAGAGCAAAGAGTGTGATGGTATTATATGTGTAGAAGAGTCAGGAAGCGGTTCAATAAGTGGGACAAGTGAGAAACAAATGAGTTGAAATGTGCAGTCAGCATGGATTATGGAAGATTAACCAGGTGGGGGCTATTTTAAGAGCATGTGCATCTTGGAGAAGCTGAGGAGGATCAGAGGGCTGAGGAACAGAGAGTAATACCTCAGGAGAGGCGGTAAACCAGAGGCCATCAGACCTGCCTGCAATGTGAGAAGAATAGTTCTCATTAATGGAGATGCCAATAATGTTGAGAGTTTCAGATGACCCAGAATCCAGGAGTGAAAGATGTAATGCTGGGGTCACAACCAATGTAGGAGAGCAGTATTCCTTCAAGCAAGAGACAAATCTGTGAATCCTTATCCCAGACACGTGGGAATCTGTGAGAGGGTAGAGCATCACCTATGGTCAAGTGATTCTCGTCCTGCTTTCAAGGGAATTTGCACATTGTGTTCCTCCAAGCCCATCCCTCGGTGTACTGCAGGTAGAGTGGAGGGTGATAAGCTCTTGACAAAGGAGTCTGAAGTGAAGGCTCGATGGGTCGGTTACTTTGAGTGGCTATTCCAGGCTGATCCACCAGCTGTCGAGTTGGATGTCAGGGGTGTTACTATCCCCATTGCTGACCCATCTTAGTTTGTGGAAACACAGGCTGCGGTGAACCAGTTGAAATGGGGTAAAGCTCCAGGGATCTGTGGCATCCATGCTGAACTTCTCAAGGCTGGTGGAAATGCTGTGCTCGTGTTATTGCATGCAGCTCTGTACTCTGCCTGGAACACAGGCATCATCCCAACTGACTGGAAGAAGGGGCCTTGGTGTCCCTGTCTGGAAAGAGAAGGGTGATCAGCAGGACTTCAACAACGACTGAGGGGTGACGCTGCTCTAAGTGCTGGGCAAGCAAGGTCTTTCCTCGGATAGTTCTTGATCGGGTTCATCAACGTCTGCTTGAGCACCAGCGTCCAGAGCAGTCAGGCTTTACACCAAAGAGGTCAACGATTGACCATACCCTTACTCATCGGGTCCTCACCGAACGCAGACAAGAGTTTCGGCAGAGGCTGCTTGCAGCCCATGTTGATCTCTATAAAGCGTTTGATTCAGTGAATCGGGATGTCCTCTGGAGGATCTTGGTCTTCGTGGGGTGCCACCAAAACTGATCAATCCGATATCTGAACTATAGTCTGGTACCGAGAGTGCTGCAAGATGTGGTGATACCATCTCTGACTTATTTCCAGTTGTTACTGGGGTTCACCTGGAGTGTGTACTGGACCCCACACTTTTCAGCGCTTGTACGGACTTGATTCTGGGGAAGATGTCGGAGAGATCAAACTGTGGTGCATAGTTTGGCAATGTCAAGATCTCTGACATTGATTTCGCAAATGATGCAGTCATCTTTGCAGAGATTCTGGATATCATTTTGGGGACCTCGAGGTGCTGAATGAGGAGTTAGAGCCACTGGGATCACGGGTTTCCTGGGTCAAACTAAGATCCAAGCTTTCAATGACATATTGTTGTGGGGCCGGGTCTCGGTGGCGAGCACGACCGCTAGATGGTGCAGTAGAGTCGGCTCCACCGAACACCCGGAATTTATAGGTCGTCACCCCGGATAACTCCGGAGCCGACGGGTCCCTTATCGGACCGAAGATCGCCAATAGGTTGATCGAGTGGGATAGGGTCGATTGCCAATTTCAATTTACCTAAATACCCACGTCGTCGAAACTACCGGGGAAATTCACCCTCGGCAGGATCTGCGCAATCCGGGCCGTTACCGAGCCGTACCCCAAGCAGAGAGTACCAGAATCCTGCCGGGCTGATTGCACGATTTCGGCAGCAATGAGGCCTCCTAGTTCCCGTTTGCAGCGCGGCACACCAATGATAGAAACAGAAACGAGCTGGTACACTCAACAATAGGGGTATTTATTTTACAATAGGGGGAAAGGAACACACAAAGAGCAGAGCTATCACAACTATAAGGAATGCAATGTACAATGAGCAAAAGAAAGCACTTACACAATTCTACTTGAAGCCGGGCACACACACACACACACACACACACACACACACACACACACACACACACACACACACACACACACACACACACACACACACACACACACACACACACACACACACACACACACACACACACACACACACACACACACTTGGACCCAGTCAGGTCTTTATTGAAGGCTTCCAGCTTGAGGAAAGGTGAGCTGGAGACCAGAGCCTGTGTTTGGACCTGTCCACCTCGTGTGGTCTTCGACGATCCGGCTCGGCAGGACTCCAACCCGCAACACGATGCCGCTCCAAGCACCAGGTACCGCGATCTCCAATCGACCAAGATTGAGGAGAAGATCAAAGGCGACGATGACCCAGGACCAGACGAACCAGCCAACACCAAGACCCACGACCCCCAAGACGACGATGACTTTACGACGACAACCACCCCCAGCCTGGAGTTCCTTTATTTTCCTCCGGGGTGAGAGAATCACCATCTGAGGTGATCTCAACCCCATTGGCCGGGGTACCTTGGGAAAGTCGCCTTCTGTGACGTGATTGGACAAGGGGCACGCCCCTGCCTTCCTGGGCGGAGTCCCGGTCTGAGGTGATGGAAATCTCCGCCCACGTACGTGGCTGAACGCACGTGCGCAATGGCGTCGGTGTGTGAAGTGAAGTGAAGGAGATTTGTTGTAAACGAAACTCCACAGCACACACATGTAATTCCCGTTAGACACAGGTAGGGGGCCCTAACTATAAATACACACTTACCGATATAACTGTTCTAAAAGGACCTGAATGGTGAGTGCTCATTGCTGCCAGATTCGTAACAATATTAGATGTTGCTATCCTGTCTGTACCTGTTTGTGGCAAGGATGTTGAGGTCACAGAGAGATTCACTTTTCTTGGCAGTGATATTCATGTCTTTGCTGGCTGTGAGCCACAGATCAATAGACGTCTGGGTCGGGCCTGGGGAGTTATGAATTCACTGGATCCTCGGGTGTGGCGCTGTCAGTACCTGTGCAGGAGGACAAAAGTCCGAGTCTTCACGTCCCTGGGGCTTCCAGTCTTGCTCTACGGATGTGAGACTTGGACTCTGACCAGGGATCTGAGACGGCGACTTAATTCCTTTGGTAAAGGTCTCTTTGGAGAATGCTTGGCTATCGCTGGTCAGACTTTGTGTCCAACGAGCAGTTGCTGAGAGAAACACAAATGAGATTTGTTACCTGCATAGTCCATGAGCGTTAGCTGTGGCTGCATGGACATGTGGCTCGTTTTCCTGACACTGATCCTGCTAACCAGATTCTCTCAGCGAGGAAGCCTCGTGAGTGGAGCAGACCAATGGGCCAACCACATGCCTCGTGGTTGCAGCAGGTTGATCAGCATCTCAAAATGGGGATGGGCCAGGCATCTGCCTGGAGGATGGCCAGACAGAGGCTCCTGGAGCACCGGCGGAAAGTGGACGCAGCGACGCACTGCTCCAGCACATGCTCCCATACCTGACCTATGGACCTATGGACAAAGGCCTTGTACGCTGAGTAGTTCTGATTTTTCAAGAATGACTTTGAAGTTCAGAAGATGCCCATTCTGCAGCTGGCTTTGGAAGCCAACGTTGATATGTGGCCAGCCCAGGGAAAGGTCATGCGTCATACAAGAGATTGAACTTTCCTGGTGGTTGACTATGGAAATAGATAGATGGATAAATTCAACAATAAGGTGAGACTGAAATTTGTCAGAGTTGAAAGACATGATCTATTTGTCACATCATTCAATCAATTATTCCAGATCAGCAGTGATTTCAGATGCAGTTCTGCCTGCCTATCAGTGGGAAACAGTCTTTCATCATATAATGTGGAATCATCTGCAAAGAGGGATTTTTTTTTTTACCACCATGCACATGAAGTGAAAAGCGGGGTTAAGCAATTGCCTCATTTTGTGTCTACAGATGTCATGGTCGACAAACTACTTGATTTCAATTGATCGTTATATTTTGACCATTGTAGAACATGGTTCGGAACACGAACCTGCAATTTAGCGGTACTTTGGCTCTGAATTTGGAAAATTGTATGGAATCTTGTCCCGAGCATGCATGCGCACAGCGGAGAAGGGTAATTAAAAAAAATATTTTCTGCCTGCCTGGGAATCAAACAAAATTGAAAATCATTCCAAACAGGAAACTTACTGTTGAGAGGGATGTCATAAAGGACACAAACAACAGGTACGAATAACGAATTTAACGTGTTCAACAAGGTGTTGTAAAAGAAGGTGCATCACCTCCAAAAAAAGTTTTGTTTTGTACAACCTTTAAAACTTTTATTTTTTTTCAAATGAATTACATTCTTGAGCAGTGTAAAGAACAAATCGCTTTCTTGGCATTTCCAAAAACCTTCCGTTTAGCAGTGTTTGGACAAAATATTACACACTATTTTACGCCATCTCGACAAATCAAATTTACCGCTCGATGTCTCAGTGTTAGGGAATATCGAGATTCAGATAAAATGTCCGGCTTGTCGGAAACGAAAAGCAAGAGTTGAGAAGACTCTTCCCATGAACTTTTTCTCAAGACTACGTGGGGTAAGGTGTTCTTTGAACTTGAGGTTAGAGCATGGAAAAAGTCGTTTATGTATGCAAGGAACAATACTGGGGCTAAGACATTGCTTTGTGCATGCCAGCCTCAAGTGGGAGAAGGAAGGAAAGGATTACATTGATAGCAACGTCATGGCGGTGCCAGTGAAGGTAAAGGGGCCGTATACTACATATACAGCGAGATTTGCCACAGCGCAGGATGCCCCTCTACCATATGCACAATAAGTGTCCATAGACATGGTCCTGACACCTCACTTGGTAGTTATGAGCCCTGGCCACTGCTGGAAGAGAAGCTGGAGAATGTTCAAATCTGAGTGATGGGATGGAGTCCATAATGAAGAGATCAGGCCGATTGAAAAAGAAGGAAATACAGCATCACACAACGTTGGCAGCCACGATCGATTCCATGACTGTTTCTATAATTTGAAGTGCTGGCCTGGAGTTGATAGGATGTTTGTACACCTATATTGTGAATGGGAGTGGTGTTAGTCGTCTTTCAGGTAGATTGGAGACAGCCAAGAGCAAAAAGGCAGGGTGAACGGAGCAGAAAAGGCGAAGAAAGATCAGCAGAGCAGGATTTGAGAATACGGACACTGATGGTATCTGGGCCATCGCCGATGCACGCGGTCGAGGCTGGAAAAACAACAAACTTTGTGCCTTATAAGATGTGAAAGAAACAGAGTGAAGTTGGCAGTGGGGATGACGTATGAGCAGGTAAAGTTGGCACAGTTGTTGTTTCGGATGCAGCCTGTGGCTGCTATTTGCATCTTTTTTTATGGAAGCATGGCCGGACCGCTGATGCAGTGCCCCCATTACCAGAAAGCCAGTACTCATTCTTCTGACCTCAGAAGATGACAGGCAGAATCAAGCCATGTGGTGTTATTTAACAGCACGGAAGGGGCTCAAACTGAAGACTCAAAGATCTTAAGCCAGCTACCTTCATCGTTAAACAAACACCAGGCTGAGTGGGAGACGTGGGGGCAATGTGATGGGGACATAAGAATTTGAGGCAATCACCAAGTTGACACATTCTGCCCAAGACCTCATTTTACTCCCAAGACTATTCCTTTTCATGCTGTTTGTCCAGACTCTGGTTCAATGCAAGCCCCATGTTCACACCTTCCCCTGCTGTTTATAACCTCTGTCGTCTTTGCCTCCCATGTTGTTTGTAACACCTTTTTCTCCTATTACTTTGCAAGGAACCAAAAGCAAAACGGGTTTAAGCAGCAAACGTGTATGCATGCCTAATGGCTTCGCAGGTGACAGTACTGTACTACAGACATACAAATACTCGCTAATTGCGGTCTTTAAAGGACCTCGGCCTTTTACATTCTATCGACAAGCTCCGAATCAGTCCTTAAAGTCCCACTCAAATCGAGAGGTTTGGGGGGGGGGAGAACAGTCCACACCTGTGGATGACGACGACTTCACACTCACCTGTTCGACCCTTTGTACGGTACAGCTGGATCCCAGGCGGGTCTATTTCGGCGAGAGACACGTGTGGTGGAAACGAACTTGTGAGTTAATAATTACGCACAGTGATATACGTGTTCGACTCGAATGACGACTCTTATCTGACTTATTCACCCAACCTTGGCCTGTTGTTTTTATTAAACCTAACTATGTATACAAACTTCATTGTGACATCAGAATTTAAACAAAAGGAGATTTGGAAGATCTTATTCGACCAACTTATTCAAAGCATTTGCAACCTCCACCTTCACAACTTAGTTGAAAAACCTGCTAAAAGCACATACGGCCGGACCAGTGGGACAGGGCGCCAAACTTGGGACAGACTCCCTTGAAAAAAATTAATAAATGGGACTCAGGTGGCCACTGGAGACCACCTTGCAGGGTGAAGGGGGGCAATGTCCCTTGAAGCAACGAGGGTCTTAATATTTCAACAAGCTTTGAGATTTATGGATATAAATATGCCCAAGATGGTTTTTGAGCACGTCATGGTCATCCTGTATATGTATGTACAGGTCTGCGGCATCATGGAAATTTATATCAAGACTGAAATAAGCCAAAATACTGAGAATATGGGATGAATGGTGTTCCAGGAAGGTATGAAACGGTACACTTCGGTATAAAACGAGGCGATCACATAAAATAACGAGTGGCTGGCTGCTCACAGAGTCTGGGGAAGGTGGGTGAGTTTTAGATTTTTTTTTGACATAGACCGACGAGCATTGTCTTAACTCTTAAAAGGAAGAAACGAGTTGGTTCGGTCGGATCGATTGTACTTTGGGTATAAGAGAGAAGTCTGGATTGAAAGGAGAGGTTCTCTTGTTCAAGTTCCATCAGAGCTGCTTGTGACACAAATCAGAGGTTCCAATGGACCTTCATCAAATATATATGGATGCTGTAAACCGTATGCAGACCACTTTTATTAGTTTTAATCTCCAAAACCATGCACACTGTACCATGGATCATATGTCCATTTCAAAGCGTCACCCACCGCAGGTGGACATAGGTCACCACTGTGTGGCTGGGAGGACATCTCAAAAAGTTGTGGACAGATTCGGACGAAACTGGGTGGTTGGATCGGTGACAAGAACAAACCGATTTTTGTTCAGGTCCCGATCCAGATCCAGCCTTCCAGTGGGATACAAAACATAAACTGTTTAACATGTTTGAGGTATGCGCTCCACCGAATGTCGTTCTGCAGGACACGGTTGTAGCTGCTTATACCATCTATTTATACCGTTTTCTTCAGACAATACATTATACCAAGATGGCACACAGGAGTCCATTTACAGTGGAAGAGAGGCTGGGAGGAGTGGTGTGGTACCCCGAGAAGAGAAACACAAATACGATGATTAAACGTGCACAACAAGACATTGAGGAGTGTTTTGGAAAGCCAGCATGGTCAAAATCAAATCTTCATCTTTGGGAAAGAAAGTCATTTCAGACCGGAAGTGTCCTCGACAGCAAGTACAGTTGATAACCAGAAATTCGATATTATAAAATTAGAATTCGTCAAAAATTATAAGCAGCTAAAACAGTGTGCTGGGACTTATGACTCACCCTGTAGTTCTGCTTTGAAACCTCAACGTGAAACACCTGTAAAGATAAAACTGAAATTTTATCATTTGTGGTGAAAAGTTATAAAAAAAAAAAAACGGAACAGTGGTTTCTAAAATGCTTTGGAGAGTAGTAAACTATAACCAGAATGGTGATTACTTGTATAAAGTAAATAATTCGTTTTCAATGAGACCACAGTTGCTCTCCTAGAATCGTTAGCAATGAGGCACTGCTGACATCATGCATGGTTATATATGGCCTAATCTGAATGCAGAAAATCAAAAACATTTGCTCCAAACATGACAAAACTGCTGAAATAGATTCCGGTTGTATTTCATCACAACATTCTGAATTGTGGTGAACCGGCCACGCTTCCCATCCAGATCATCCAATAAATTTGAGAAAGTTAAATGGTTGCAAACTGGGATGGAGCACCACAACCCATTTGCATGATGATGGTGGAAGCATCAACCAATCTGAGCTGACTTGTAACAGGACAGTATTACTCGATACCCAGAGCCCTCATTTTGACTTCAATTTGAGAATGAAATGACAGCAAACACCAAAAAGGGTCCATTTGCGACAGGCACTCCCTTTACATATGTAAGCATGCGGAGGGTTCATATTATATCTGGATTCAGTCCCTGGCTGTTTGTATCTGACGATACAAAAAGATTCCCTTGCATGATTTCTGGATCGTAAAACACACCATCATTGTTAACCGGCTGTCCCATTCTCAATCTTGTTTATATATAATCACCGGTTACGACAATTTGCTATCACGTGCTCAGGAAGCGTACTCACCTTCAGCTGTCTAATCTGGGTCCAATTCCCAGCTTATCAACTGCAATCTTGGTATTTGCAGTCTGGAAATTGCAACATTAAGTTGCACCATATGAAGTTCCAAATTTCTGCCCTCACCTTCAGCAGCATGTGACCGGTCAAGGGTAGATTCTGAACCACGGGATAACCAGATATTTAGCGATTACAAAAGATCTAAATTTATTGCAAAACACCAAAACCAAACATAATAATTAAGGGAATTTACAATGCAGGTATGGACAAAAGTCCACATGATTATCATTCCATGTGCAGCCTGTGGCTGCTGGCTGCATCATGGCTTGGAGCGCGGATGTGCCACTGATACAGTGCCCCGTTACTAGTAAGCTGGCCTAGTAAGTCCAACCTCAGAAGGATGACAGGCTGAGTCAACACACCTGGCGTTATTTAACGGAATGACAAGGGCTCAAAGTCAAGACCCTAATCTCTTAAAGCCAGCCACTTTAACCGTTAAACCAACACCTGATTTTTATGTCCTGCTTTGAATGGACTTTTAGAGAATACTAGACAACCCGTGAAACTGTTGGGTTCCCGTTATGACAGCGGTTGAAGAAAAAAATAATTTAAAAAAGAAAAGCAAAAGATAGCTCCAGCGAACTACACCGCTGAGGTTGTTTGCATTGATAAAATACTCCCGAAGAGTACTTGACTGAATCGGGAATTGGTTTTTTAATAATTTTTTCGTTGCCCGATTGGAACGAAACTTGATACTGCACACCGCAGCAGAATGGTAAGGCGGCCCTAAAATATTTGCACTATCGTGTACCGTTTTGGCTGTATTACGGAACATACATATATACAAGATGAGAGTTTTAGTAATATATAGATAGATACCAAAACACCAATTTTTGTTTTATTTCTACAAATATAAGCATCAGAGATGGAGTGGGGCAAGACAGCCGGCACACAATGAACCACGTTATTTGAGCTCGAACCATAACTAGATCCACAGTCATCTTAATTTTAGCTTATCTGGAATTGGAATTCCAGATAAGGTATTGTCTTCGAACACTGTCCGTCCATCTGTCTCCTATTTCAACTGCTCCAGTCAAAATTTGACAGCAACATTCCACTCCTGACTGGTAACAGGGATTGAAAAGCTCGTTCCGGTCACGTGACCAAGTTGGTCAAACTTGCCGACTTCGTAAATTTCTTTTAAACAAGCTCAAATGAGCTCAAATCCTCGTTCTCTTAATGATGACGTCATAAAAACGAATATCACGTCACTGTGATGTATCAGGTTTGCGATAAATTATCTGTGCTAATGCCCGGCTTGATTCCCGCAAACAAAATTCAAATGCTTGCCTAGTTTCGGAGATAATGGTATAGATGATTTCCATTCGCGGCGATATTATGATGTCAACTTTTTTTCTCGGAAGAATTTCCAAAATCGGAGATAGTTACTGCCTGCGCGTGGGCTTTCTGCATATACATGGCAAGTTTCACGAAGATCCAATGAAAACTCTGGGTTGTGAAACAAAAATGTCCAAAAAGAGGAATGACGTCAAAAAAATTGAGATCACATAGTGATGTATCATATGTGCGGTAATTCATCTCTGCGAATGCCCTGTTCGATTCCCGCAAACAGAATTCAAAAAGCTTGCCTAGTTTCGGAGATAATTTTTTAAGGCGATTTCCATTAGCGGAGATATTTTGATGCCATAATTTTTGTTCTTGGAGGAATTTTCAAAATAAGGAGATGGTTACTATCTGCGCAGGGTATTTTTACATATATACACCAAGTTTCAGGAAGTTTCGATGAAAACTGTAGGCTGTGAAACAAAAAGTCCACAAGAACAACAACGTGAGTAAGACTTCGAGATCCTCCACGAGGATCTAAAAATAAAATAAAAAAATAAATCCAGACCAGTTACAATTTTTCAGAAAGTAGTAAATTTCTTAAAAATTTTTTTTTTTTTTTTATCTGGACACACCAAGCACAATGCTACCAAATTTAGGTTACATTAGGACAGGGTCCTGATGTTAAATTACGGAGGCCATGCTGATCATGTGAGCGGAAGTGTATCAAAATGGCGATAACGCAAATTCCTTCGAAAATATTCTTCTCCAGACCCACCAGTCAGAATGATACCAAATTTGCGGTACATTAGGCCAGGGATGTTAAATTTCTGACGTCATGCCAATCACGTGGCCGGGAATGCATCAAAATGATGGACTTGGTAAATTTTTGGGACAATCGTGTAAATTCCTTCAAAAATCTTCCTATCCAGACCCACCAATCAGAATGCTACCAAATTTGGGTTACAACATTAGGCCTGGGCTCAGATAAGCTGCCGATCCAGTGGTCCTATTTTTTATAATTGATAGTTCCTGCATGACATGGACGTATTCGATGTGATTGAAGGTAGACATCATTGTTTTACTCATGTCTTTGGAATCCTTGCAAAAAGTACAAACAAATCAACAATACAGCATTTTGGGAATTGAACCTATCCCGGCATCATGAGCCAAGTGCTCAGATGGGAATGACAAACATACGGATGATGGATCGGCTTGAGATCAATGACTCAATAAATACAATCAGATCAACTCCATATTTTTTGGGGGGGGGAGGGGGGGAAGTCCTGCCAGAATAAGCACTAAGCATATCGCGGGTTGAGAGACCTAATGTTGTAACTGCATTTTTGGCAAGGTTGAATGGAATGGCTCTCATGTCTAACAAAACACCATTTATCTTTCATTAGCAATTTGCAGGAAATGGGAAATTTTCAGTTACAACATTATGTCTCTCAACCCGCGAAATGGTGTTTTGTTGGACATGAGCCATATTATTCGCTTTCGCCAAAAATGCAGTTACAACATTATGTCTCTCAACCCATGATATGTTCCTTCTTCTTAATGGCTCCATTGTTTTATCATCAAATCCGATCAAAGATTGGAAAAGGAAAAGGTAATTAATCAGACAAAAAAAAAAAAAACACATTCTGTAACTATAACAAGTTTTACAATTGCAGAGACCAGATGAGAAAAACTTAATCTCATTAGATTGTTAGATCATTGAGATCTGAAATGCATTTAAAGCGAATGTATCAATCAGACATTAATTAATCAGTTAGTAGAACCAAGTCTCTTACCATTTTGATGCAGACAACATGTTTATCGATGAGCTTATCATGTACTGAGTAAACCAAACTCAAGAAAACACCATTGGGTTTAAAACAACTAAAATATTCCAGCGCAATGAAGAAGGTACCCATTGTCACCGTCAGTTGGATTTTCATCCATTTACTTCCTCATTGAGAAAGATAGTTTACAGAGAGATACCAACCACGTTAAAATGTACAGAGCTTGGTTGGTGTTACAGAACTTGTTCCTTCAGTACCACAGGGGAACCGAGTGGTGTGGGGGTGAGGTTGGGTATACCAACCACCACCACCACCACCATCAAATGTGCCCAGGTCTTTGTTTCTACAGGAAGGAAGTTGTAGCAAAAGATAAACCAGATAATAAGTCAAAGGTGGAGAGAACACAAGAGAGAAAGGGGATGGCAAGACGGAGACCCTAGCGATGGTTGGCGGTGCCCAGCCTGCGCTTGCCCACAAACAGGTGTCGTGGTTTCAGGTTGTAGACATGCCGGTCAGCCTCGCCCTTGCGGGCGTCCCGATTCATGCCCTTCTGCGATGTTTTCATGATGTGCCGTGCCTTCTTGATCATCTATGGGGAATGGGTTTGGCAAGTTTGAATCGTTGGTAAGATGTCCATTCAACACCAAATGCAAAGGAAGCATCACGGAGGGAAGTTACAAACGTGTTCTTTGTAATCCCTTGGCCTGCAAGCAAAGTGGAAGTTTTTACATTTGATCTATATATTACTAAAACTCTCACCTTGAATGTATGTATGTATGTATGTATGTATGTATGTATGTATGCATGTATTACTTAAACTATCATCATGTATGTATGTATGTATATATGTATATATGTATATATGTATATATGTATAGATGTAGATGAAGACCACAAGGGGAAAACCAGAGATGTCACTTTTTATAAATTTCAGGGTTATTGCACCTGCCAATAGTTGGCAACATAAGGTTTCCTCTCACAATATTAGTTTAACAAATAACCAGGGGAGTCACATAATTTATATGGTGTAAAGTTTAGCCACGCAATGAAAAAACAAGTGTTGTCAAAGCTGAACAAGTAGAAACCCAGAGTTGTCAGTACTTTACTCCTGGTTATCTCCCTTTCATTCATGTTAACTGTTCCACCATAATATTCAGAGTTGAGAAACTAAAAAATGAAAGGTTGTAAAACTTTCACAGCATAAACTCTGAGCACTACAATGGCCTATTTGGTTATATCATGGGCTCCGTAGTTGGTGCATATCGTGGTTCAAGCCTGGTCGAACCTTTATTGTGACTTTTATGGGACCCACGCCGTGGCTTAATGGTTAGCACGCCTGAATACCCATCCTCATTTGATGTACCTACCACCCAATCAAGCTGCTTAGGTATATGAGGGAGTCACATGAGGTGACTTCGGCTATCGCGGGGGTGGTTTTTGCTTGGTTTCCTCCCGGTTTTCCATCATATTAAGTAGTACGGAGTAAGAAATGGAGAATCCGTCATCATATAAGCGAAATACCCTTGAGTATGGCGTTGAACACCAATCAAACAAAAAAAAAAACAATGACCGGTTAATGTTGAAAAAAATAATCTGTGATCACCAAACTCATGTAATGTATGCTAATAACCAACAAGCATGAATTTGCTAAACATCCTGGGTGAAACTTGCATGGCAATTATTAAACAAGGGAATAACCAGTGATGTCAGTTTGCAACATTGATTCGTTCTTTGCTCTTAAATTAAATAACACAGAAGCTTGGCAAATGCTACATGCTTAATTTGATCGGCCAATGATCACTCTTCCTTTTACTGGAAAAGAAATCTATATGACAGTTATTAAACAGTCCACCAAAGTCTTGAAACTTTGTTTTCCAGTTTCTTCAAAATTGACTTATCCTGACATCTCTGGTTTTCCGCTTGTGGTCTCTCTCTATACACATATATATATATATATATATATATATATATATATATATATATATATATATATATATATATATATATATATATATATATACACATATATATACACATATACACACATATATATATATACATATATATATATATATATATATATATATATATATATATACACACATATATATATATACACATTACTAAAACTCTCATCTTGTATATGTGTATGTATGTATGCATGTTCCAGAAATACAGCCAAGAAGGTAAACAAGAGCGCAAAAATTTTCGGCCGACCTGACTCACCATTCGCCTGCGGTGTGCAGTATCAAGTTTCGTTTAAATCGGGCAAGGAAAAGAAATTATTAAAAAATCAATTCCCGATTCAGTCAAGTACTCTTCGGGAGAATTTGATCAATGCAAATAACCTCAGCGGTATCGTTCGCTGGAGCTATCTTTTTTTTTTTTTTCTTGAAATGATTTTTTTCATCAACTGCTGTCACAACGGGAAACAGGAACCCAAACGGGTTAATGGGTCATCTAATATATATATATATATATATATATATATATATATATATATATATATATATATATATATATATATATATATATATATATATATATATATATATATATATATATATATATATATATATATATATGTATATATATATATATATATATATATATGTATATATATATATATATATATATATATATATATATATATATATATATATATATATATATATATATATATATATATATATATATATATATATATATATATATATATTAGGGTGGTCCAAAAACAGCAAAAAAATATTAAAAAAAATTCAGATGTCTCCACAAGCCTTAAATTATTCCACTATGATTCAATAACGCGCATAAAAAAATTTCAGTTGATCGGAGGTAATTTAGAGGTCACTCCATATGACGACTTTTAGTTTCATGAGATGGTTAAATTAGGGTATGGTCAGGTATGATTACAGGTACTTCTGGATGTCCAAGGTGGAAATGGAGTGCATTTTCGAACTCTTTGGGGTCGATTTACTCCAAGAAATGACTGCACCGACATTGAATTCACTTCTATTTCGAAAATATGACCTAAAACAAGATTTATCATTACTGGAGTTGAGTAACTAATGCAACTCATTTTGATATTTTCTAATCTATAATTAATTTGTTGTCCGTCTAAACATTTCTTTGAGTAAATCGACCCCACTGAGTTCGAAAATACAGTCCTTTTTCACCTAGAAAGTTCAGAAGTGTACGGATTCGCATTTCACCAAACTGGACTGATCCTCACCAAACTTCACATGCTGACAGAACATGTACCCCGGAGTGTCCCGATGTAAAAGAATTGTACTTCAGACTTCCGGTTTCCGAATTATGACGTCATCACCTGATTTCATGACGTTAATTTTTCAAGTTCAGCCGATTGACATGGGGCCAACGCCATATACAATATATCTAACATATGATTTTAAGTTTTTGTTTGTCTGTTTGTTGGGCAGCGCAGGGTGCATTCACCTCGTGTGTGTGTATATATATTGTTGCGGATTCGCGCCCGCCGGCGTGCTGACGGCCACGTAACTCGAATCGTGGCACGTCGCCCACCGGACGGACAATCCAGTCGTGACCCTCTCGGACTAACGCCGGGAACCAGTCACGGGTGGACCTTTCGGTCTCACCGCGATCGAGCCAATTGGCCCCCGCGTGGGATAGGGTTGCTCGCCAAATTCGACCTACCTAAGTACCCACACGGAGGGTAGACCGGGCGATCGCACCTCGCCGCAGGTCGACTTCGGACACGGGCCACTTAAGCGACCCGTTCCGTACTATCGGGATAACCGAGCAGTGTTATTCGTCGACCTCGACGGTTCGATTAATTATCGGGCGTATTCAGCCCACTACCAACCCTTTACGTGAAGCAAGATGAGGATTCAATGAAAGAAATGACGAAGCGAAGCGGGAAACAGTTCAACACAAAGCACATTTATTTGCGATGAACCGAAAGCACACATATTCAATTCCACCAAAAGCACATAGAAAAGAGGAAGAAACACACTGCAATTTTACACAAAAAGCAAATGCGACAATGCAGATCTAATACCGACTACGCGAGCACACGGCAACACTTATACAATTTTACTTCACAGACGGCGCCGACAATACACACCCAAAACCAAGGAAAAGAACACCCTCAAGGATGAGGCGGGCCTGAGGCCGAGACCGGGTCGGGCCGACCCGTCTGGTGATGAGACGCGGAGCGGCGATGGTGCCCCAACTCCGCGGGCCTCGCGGACAGTGTCTGGTAGGGGGTGGGAAAAGGGGCCCCCTTGGTCGCACTATCTCAGCGCGGGGGGAAACAGGAGGGGGTTGCTGATGCTCGGGGTAAGGAGGATTTTTACTCTGCCTCGAGTCCCGCGACGAGCGTCTCCACCTCGGCCAGGTCGCGCCGTCGCCCTCCCTGGTGTGCAGCTCCCGGCACGACGAGAGCACCCCCTCGTCTGCCTTCGCCGCCTCTCCACAGCTCCGTCCTCTTCGCTCCGACTCCAACGCACACGACGACGACGACGACCAACAACCAATTCTTCCTCTTCCCAACTCCACCGACTGCGAAGTCTTAACTCCACTCTACTGACGAACGCGGTCGCTTATATAAGCCCCGTGGCTTCGCCTTTGACCCCCTGCCTTCGACCTTTCACCTCGCTCCCCATTGGCCCGAGAAAAAGTGGGCGTGAATGCATTTTGATCCATGAATTTGCATATCGCGACCGCCCTCCAACGCCCTGGAGGCGGGGCCAAATCGCCCCTCGCTCACCGATTGGACGGAACAAAAGTGGGCGTGTGTCGTTTTTGATCCGTTTTTGGAGCGGAAAATCCGTGGTTTTGTACACGCTGTTCGGCGCGCGCCCTACACGAGTCCAACACCGGTACCCACAAGCGGCGCAAGAACGGTGGCGATGCGACGGTTGCGAGGTGTGACGTGAAGCGGCGCCGCGGTGGGTGGTTGATGTTGTGGTTGGTGGTGGTAACAATGGCGGTAGGTCCAAAATAAAGATAGTAAAAGAAAAACGGCTATCCTGAAGAGTCGCAGCACGCATAAATGACATGTATTCCCACTAGACAACGGGTTTGGGCCTAACTACACATATACTTACCGAGATATCTCACCTAAGGGACCTGAATGGTGGTTTGCGAATTTGGTAACCACAACACTACCCCCTCCCCTTTTTACAGACTCGTCCCGAGTCGTCAAATTTTCGTGTGCCATCATGTGTAGTTTTCCCCTAGTACATTTTACCTATGGATCCCTGAGTGCGACATTCATGGTATTCGTGTCCCCAAAATAAATAACCTGAGGGCTGCGTAACGACCGAAACAAACTCACTCACACGGACGACTTAAATAAAATTGCCGGCGCAAGGACAGACATGCCGGGGGCGCACTCATATTTACAGTACATCTTAACCTTAACTTACAAATTTTACACTAAACCATGGCCCAGGATCAATGAACTCTGCAAAAGAAAGCAGTTAACAGGGAGCCAGGCTGCTCGCATGCAGTCTCTGGCTCAAAACAATGCAGGTGACAGGGAACGTGGCTGGCTGCTCACACGCAGTCCAAGGCCTTCCCTTTTGAACTGAACGCAGTGAACCACAACGGTGCATGGGCTGCACAAATGCAGTCTCCGTGCCAGCTCAAGTGGCACACGCAATGAGCACAACGAATGGATGCATGAACACAAACACGGTGCACGGGCCGCCACTGCAGGCCCGTGTTGTAGCTGCCAACATGGCAGTTCTCGCAGCTTGCAAACTGTTGCCTTGCGGATCCTGGCGCACATGGAAATGAACAGGGGGGGGGGGGCAAAGCAAAAATTGAACGGGGCTGGTGAACATGGGCAGTGGGCATGGCATGGCAAAGGTGAGCAGGCAAACACAGCCCGCAGAAGAAGGCCGTTGCAGGCAAACACAGCCGGCAGACGAACTGGCCGGCACAGGCCTTGAAGAAAACAGCCAGCCGGCAGATGAAGTGGGCCGGCACAGGCCTTGAAGCAAAACAACAGCTGCCGATGAAGTTGGCCGGCCTCCGCCTTGAAGCAAAACACGGCCAGCCGATGAAGTTGGCCAGCCTTTGCCGTTCAGTGGAGGTTGGTGGAGGGAGTGCGGTGGTGCTGGCCACTTGGAAGGCGGGCTCGGACCTTCCTACCTGTCTCCCTCCCACCTATCGCCTTTGCCTGTCACTGTACATACCCACTCCCTTAATTTGTAAAATCCCAATTTAGCCCCAACTTAATTTTTTTGTTGTTTTTATTTTTACTCCCCCACTATAAATCGTCCCCTAACCCCCTTTATCGTCTTTGTTCGGCTAACCTATCCTGTCACCTAGCCTACTCCCAACCCCTACGTTCCCTTCCCGGAGGGGAATAAGGGAGAGCTAACGTCCTGTGTCGAGGCCCAACTCAAGCCTCAGAATGGCCTCCCCAGAGTTCAGCGATCTTAACACCAAGTGGGTCCAGCGGCCCACAACGACAGCGAGGGGATGGATGGTGCGGAGGGGTACATCTCCTAATCTACCCTAGCCATTTAACTGTTAAACTACCCCGGGGCTTTCAACAAGCGCCTCTCGCTTAAACTATTGGTTCTAACAACCCAGATTCCCATCGCCTGTGTTGGTGTCCTCACAATTTCGGGCCTCGCCCCCCAATTTTCTCTCCGTGCCCTCACACGGTCTCATGGCTGGGACACGTGGCTCCCTTTGGCAGGCACGACCCTCTGCCAATTCCCCAGCTATGGCACCCCGGGCACTACACTGCCTCCGAGCCTACCAGCTCCCTAACACCGGGGAGTGCCCCCCATGGCACCTCCCCTGAAACGCACACGTGGCAGGCCGGCCTCCCGGGCCCCTTTCCGAGGGTCACCCGTGCCCACAACACTGCCCACGCGGCTAATGGCGCCCCGGGCCTCCGCACCAAGCAGACGCACCCGTGCCCACTACGCTATCCCGGCCCCCCATGGGCCCTTGGCCTACCACGGCCGACTAGCCTGGTGCCCGGGGTACCCACTCAGCGATACTCACCTTTCGCAGCCACGCTCCCAAGCCCGTCAACAGGGCTCCTGCACCCCTCCAAATGGGTTTCGAGCCTACTTTCCCACCAACAACAAAACAACCTCCATTTTTCAATTTGACTACCCCCCCTAACTCACTTTATACTGACCCCGGGGTCCCTTGGGTGGGAGTCACTCCTCCCCCAATCACTCATCGCACCATGCATTCCCCATTCGCTCCACACACACACAGACCCGCTGGCCTCACTCACTCACCAAGCACATGCTTCCAATCCACTCACCAACAACTCTTCAACACACACACCACTGAACTCTGCCATCCTCCTAACTATATCCCCTAACTAACTCGTGCTCCCACGTCGTCCCTTAAACTAGTAGCACGTTCCTTTTAACACTACGTAGCTAAGCTACGTCCCCTCTACACATTCACAAGTCTGTCCATGTCCTCAAAATAAATCATTTTATTTCCCAACCTAAAGCTCACTAAATCCCTCTACCTAATCCATTCCACGGACTCCATGAGGACTTACCCCTGCCCCATGAAGTCGGTCTAACTAAGCTAACCCTTCCCCCTAACTAGTTTCCATCCTGTGCCCAGGTCAAGGGGGTCTTCCACCCCTTGCCCAGGAATCCTGTGCACCCGAAAGTGAGGCTTGCTTTTTTTTTTTTTCATGCGCAGCACCAGCGCGGCAACTCGTGCACTTTGCACCTGCCCGTGACGTCATGCAGCTGCACGTGTTCCTCGTCCCTCCTTGGACGGTACCATCCGGCAGAGATACCCCTCCTGCCGGATTCCAACCCCACGTGCAGCCATGGCGTCACCGTGCGCATAAAAAAAAACACAAGCCCCACGTCTCGAGGGGTTCCCCACGCGAACACATGTGCTTTGCCCGTTGGAGCTTAACACACACGATCGCGTGGAGAACCCGTCCGGTCCAAATCCGTTTACCTGCCTAAGCTTTGTCCGTCCGCGGGATCGGCAAATCCACCGCGTGCGTTTCCGGACCGGGACTTCACTCTCGCAAGCGAGCACGTGGGGGCCTCGTGCGTTGCACAGCACGGACCGCGTGCTCACTGCTGGGTGAACCCGGCACGGTCCCCGAAACAACTACAGCCGCGACTCGGCTTTCTTTCTTCTGTCGCCGTCGTTGCCATTCGACCCACGCACACCTGCGTGTTACGACGCTCACACTCCATTCCATCACATTCACACCGCGAGACGCGGCTGCGTGCTCCCGCATGCCCACCGACATCTCCCTTACATACCGCTCTCTCACACACACGGTCTCCCTTGCACTCGGCCGTTCACTCACGCATGCTACCTCCCTCGCACACGTGGCTCCACGCACTCGCGGCCTTTCACTCACTCGTGGTGCCTCATCCACACACCGTGCCTCACTCACACACGCGGGGGCACTCACCCGCGGTGCCTCACTCACACACACGGCCTCACTCACACACGCGGGGGCACTCACCCGCGGTGCCTCACTCACACTGGCCGTTTCATCCACACACACGGCCTCACTCACACACGCGGGGGCACTCACCCGCGGTGCCCCATCCACACTGGCCGTTTCATCCACACACGGCCTCTTTTGCACACACGGTGCCTCATCCACACACGGCGTGCTGGGAAGCACGTACTCCGGCACCATCGCCACCACACCACTCACACACGGGGTCGCTTCCACACACGGGGACGCACTCACACCTTGCCCCACACACACAGGGACAACCACACTGGGGATTCGTGTCCCCACAAGGGTCTCCGGGGCCTCTATACCCCCCAAGCTCTCCGTGCACCTGTCCACAGCACTCGTCCCCTCAACCTCGCGAAGCACGACCGAACTCACCTGGTCGTGACTTGCCTCAAGGGGGCATACTCCCTCCCCTCGTTCCTGGAGGAGGCCATCCAGGTGCTCGCACTGGGTCCCCACACGCTCCGCGAGCTCACCCCCATTATCCTCCACTACCTCCGTGTGTGTGTGTGCGTCACTTACCCCATCTTCATCGTGCAGTCTCTCCTCTATTTTTTTTGTCTCCCGTGTCTCTATACATTTATAAGTTTCTGTTGTCGTCACCTCGTGTCTCGTCTCACACGTTTTGGTCTCCCCATTTAATTTTTCCCTTTTTGTCACCGTCGATTCTTCTGTCACGACCCTCGCCCAACACGCCCCCCGAATTATTTTTTTACCCGCCTCCACCGCGGGCCTGTCAGCCGTTGCACCCCCTTCCAGCTCGTTTGCTCCCACACGTGGAGTCGCCATTCCCAGCTCCCTGGTCACGGCCTTCATGCCCGCCTGCAGGCATCGGCCCATGTTCTGCGTCTCACCCCGTAGCTCTTTCATTTCTTTTTTCATTTGCTGTGTATTCGCATCCATCGTCGTTTTCACTTCGTCCATTTGCTTGTTCATTCCGTTTATTTGCTTTGTATTCTTTTCGTTCATGTTCGCATTTATCTTCGCTGTCATTTCCGCCAGCATGGCGCATAGCTGGGCCATGTCGGGTGCGCTTGAGTGAGCCGTTTCGGCAGGGGTTGGGGAAGGGTTTTGGTGGAGAGGGGGAGGGGAGGTGTCATACACCGCGGCCGCTGCCGCACCCATTTCGGGCTCTGGGTTCAGTTGGGCGAGTTCGTTTTCCTGTACAACCAACATTTCCTGCACGGGGATTTCATCCTGAGCCATGGATTCTACACATTCTACATCCATTTCTAATACCCCCGGCTCCCGCTCGCCTTGAGACGCCATCTTGCTTCTCGTGAAGGGTTAATTTCGCTCGCTCGTAATTTGGAGGGAATCGGGGGTCGCTTCTCTCACCCCTGGACCGATTCCCGTGAATTTAGCTGGAGACAGGAGAGCCCGTTTTCCTGTTCTCCGATACCAGTGCCGCGAGGAGGGCGATGGATTTGTATCCCACTCCTGACACCAGTGTTGCGGATTCGCGCCCGCCGGCGTGCTGACGGCCACGTAACTCGAATCGCGGCACGTCGCCCACCGGACGGACAATCCAGTCGTGACCCTCTCGGACTAACGCCGAGAACCAGTCACGGGTGGACCTTTCGGTCTCACCGCGATCGAGCCAATCGGCCCCCGCGTGGGATAGGGTTGCTCGCCAAATTCGACCTACCTAAGTACCCACACGGAGGGTAGACCGGGCGATCGCACCTCGCCGCAGGTCGACTTCGGACACGGGCCACTTAAGCGACCCGTTCCGTACTATCGGGATAACCGAGCGGTGTTATTCGTCGACCTCGACGGTTCGATTAATTATCGGGCATATTCAGCCCACTACCAACCCTTTACGTGAAGCAAGATGAGGATTCAATGAAAGAAATGACGAAGCGAAGCTGGAAACAGTTCAACACAAAGCACATTTATTCGCGATGAACGGAAAGCACACATATTAAATTCCACCAAAAGCACATAGAAAAGAGGAAGAAACACAATGCAATTTTACACAAAAAGCAAATGCGACAATGCAGATCTAATACCGACTACGCGAGCACACGGCAACACTTATACAATTTTACTTCACAGACGGCGCCGACAACACACACCCAAAACCAAGGAAAAGAACACCCTCAAGGATGAGGCGGGCCTGAGGCCGAGACCGGGTCGGGCCTGCCCGTCTGGTGATGAGACGCGGAGCGGCGATGGTGCCCCAACTCCGCGGGCCTCGCGGACAGTGTCTGGTAGGGGGTGGGAAAAGGGGCCCCCTTGGTCGCACTATCTCAGCGCGGGGGGAAACAGGAGGGGGTTGCTGATGCTCGGGGTAAGGAGGATTTTTACTCTGCCTCGAGTCCCGCGACGAGCGTCTCCACCTCGGCCAGGTCGCGCCGTCGGCCTCCCTGGTGTGCAGCTGCCGGCACGACGCGAGCACCCCCTCGTCTGCCTTCGCCGCCTCTCCACAGCTCCGTCCTCTTCGCTCCGACTCCAACGCACACGACGACGACGACGACCAACAACCAATTCTTCCTCTTCCCAACTCCGACTGCGAAGTCTTAACTCCACTCTACTGACGAACGCGGTCGCTTATATAAGCCCCGTGGCTTCGCCTTTGACCCCCTGCCTTCGACCTTTCACCTCGCTCCCCATTGGCCCGAGAAAAAGTGGGCGTGAATGCATTTTGATCCATGAATTTGCATATAGCGACCGCCCTCCAACGCCCTGGAGGCGGGGCCAAATCGCCCCTCGCTCACCGATTGGACGGAACAAAAGTGGGCGTGTGTCGTTTTTGATCCATTTTTGGAGCGGAAAATCCGTGGTTTTGTACACGCTGTTCGGCGCGCGCCCTGCACGAGTCCAACACCGGTACCCACAAGCGGCGCAAGAACGGTGGCGATGCGACGGTTGCGAGGTGTGACGTGAAGCGGCGCCGCGGTGGGTGGTTGATATTGTGGTTGGTGGTGGTAACAATGGCGGTTGGTCCAAAATAAAGATAGTAAAAGAAAAACGGCTATCCTGAAGAGTCGCAGCACGCATAAATGACATGTATTCCCACTAGACAACGGGTTTGGGCCTAACTACACATATACTTACCGAGATATCTCACCTCAGGGACCTGAATGGTGGTTTGCGAATTTGGTAACCACAACATATATATATATATATATATATATATATATATATATATATATATATATATATATATATATATATACATACATATATATATACATACATATATACATATACATACATACATACATACATATATACACATACATATATACACACACACACACACACACACACACACACACACACACACACACACACACACACACACACACACACACACACACACACACACACACACACACACACACACACACACACACACACACACACACACACACACACACACACACACACACACACACACACACTGGGCAGAACAAGTATTTGATACACTGCCGATTTTGCAGGTTTTCCCACTTACAAAGCACGTAGAGGTCTGTCATTTTTATCATAGGTACACTTCAACTGTGAAAGAGTGAATCAAAAACAAAAATCCTGAAAATCACATTGTATGATTTTTAAATAATTAATTTGCATTTTATTGCATGAAATAAGTATTTGATACATCAGAAAAACAGAACTTAATATTTGGAACAGAAACCTTTGTTTGCAATTACAGAGATCAGACGTTTCCTGTAGTTCTTAACCAGGTTTGCACAGACTGCAGCAGGGATTTTGTCCCACTCCTCCACACAGATCTTCAACAGATCCTTCAGGTTTTGGGGCTGTCACTGGGCAACACAGACTTTCAGCTCCCTCCAAAGATTTTATATTGGGTTCAGGTCTGGAGACTGGCTCGGCCACACCAGGACCTTGAGATGCTTCTTACGGAGCCACTCCTTAGTTGCCCTGGCTGTGTTTCAGGTCTTTGTCATGCTGGAAGACCCAGCCACGCCCCATCTTCAATGCTGTTGTTGAGGGAAGGAGGTTGTTGGCCAAGATCTTGCAATACATGGCCTCATCCATCCTACCCTCAATACGGTGCAGTCGTCCTGTTCCCTTTGGAGAAAAGCATCCCCAAAGAATGATGTTTCCACCTCCATGCTTCACAGTTGCGATGGTGTTCTTGTGGTTGTACTCATCCTTCTTCTTCCTCCAAACACAGCGAGTGGAGTTTAAACCAAAAAGCTCTATTTTGGTCTCATAAGACCACATGACCTTCTCCCATTCCTCCTCTGGATCATCCAGATGGTCATTGGCAAACTTCAGACGGGCCTGGACATGCGCTGGCTTGAGCAGAGGGACCTTGCGGGCACTGCAGGATTTTAATCCATGACGGCGTAGTGTGTTACTTATGGTTTTCTTTGATACTGTGGTCCCAGCTCTCTTCAGGTCATTGACCAGGTCCTGCCATGTAATTCTGGGCTGATCCCTCACCTTTCTCATGATCATTGAGGCTCCACGAGGTGAGATCTTGCATGGAGCCCAAGACCGAGGGAGATTGACTGTTATCTTGAACTTCTTCCATTTTGTAATAATTGCGCCAACAGTTGTTGCCTTCTCACCAAGCTGCTTGCCTATTTTCCTGTAGTCCATCCCATCCTTGTGCAAGTCTACAATTTTGTCCCTGATGTCCTTAGACAGCTCTCTGGTCTTGCCCATTGTGGAGAGGTTGGAGTCTGATTGATTGAGTGTGGACAGCTGTCTTTTATGCAGATAACGAGTTCAAACAGGTGCAGTTAATACAGGTAATGAGTGGAGAATGGGAGGGCTTCTTAAAGACGAAACTAACAGGTCTGTGAGAGTCGGAATTCTTACTGGTTTGGTAGGTGATCAAATACTTATTTCATGCAATAAAATGCAAATTAATTATTTTAAAATCATGCAGTGTGATTTTCAGGATTTTTGTTTTGGATTCCGTCTTTCAGTTGAAGTGTACCTATGATAAAAATTACAGACCTCTACGTGCTTTGTAAGTGGGAAAACCTGCAAAATCGGCAGTGTATCAAATACTTGTTCTCCCCACTATATATATATATATATATATATATATATATATATATATATATATATATATATATATATATACACATACATATATATATATATACATACATATATATATATAAAAATAGATATATATATATATATATATATATATATATATATATATATATATATATATATATATATATATATTGTTGTGGTTACCAAATTCGCAAACCACCATTCAGGTCCCTTAGGTGAGATATCTCGGTAAGTATATGTGTAGTTAGGCCCAAACCCGTTGTCTAGAGGGAATAAATGTCATTCATGCGTGCTGCGACTCTTCAGGATAGCCGTTTTTCTTTTACTATCTTTATTTTGGACCAACCGCCATGATTACCACCGCCAACCGCGTCTCAACAGTCGTCACAACATCAACCACCCACCACAACGCCGCTTCACCACAACAGCCACGACCTTTCCCGTCACACCTCGCAACCGTCGCATCGCCACCGTTCTTGCGCCGCTTGTGGGTACCGGTATTGGACTCGTGCAGGGCGCGCGCCGAACAGCGTGTACAAAACCACGGATTTTCCGCTCCAAAAACGGATCAAAAACGACACACGCCCACTTTTGTTCCGTCCAATCGGTGAGCGAGGGGCGATTTGGCCCCGCCTCCAGGGCGTTGGAGGGCGGCCGCTATATGCAAATTCATGGATCAAAATGCATTCACGCCCACTTTTTCTTGGGCCAATGGGGAGCGAGGTGAAAGGTCGAAGGCAGGGGGTCAAAGGCGAAGCCACGGGGCTGATATAAGCGGCTGCGTTCCTCAGAAAAGAGTTGTTGGTTGTTGGTCGTCGTCGTGTGCGTTGAGTCGGAGCGAAGAGGACGGAGCTGTGGAGAGGCGGCGAAGGCAGACGAGGGGGTGCTCGCGTCGTGCCGGGAGCTGCACACCAGGGAGGCCGACGGCGCGACCTGGTCGAGGTGGAGACGCTCGTCGCGGGACTCGAGACAAAGTAAAAATCCTCCTTTCCCCGAGCATCAGCAACCCCCTCCTGTTTCCCCCCGCGCTGAGATAGTGCGACCAAGGGGGCCCCTTTTCCCACCCCCTACCAGACACTGTCCGCGAGGCCCGCGGAGTTGAGGCACCATCGCCGCTCCGCGTCTCATCACCAGACGGGTAGGCCCGACCCGGTCTCGGCCTCAGGCCCGCCTCATCCTTGAGGGTGTTCTTTTTCTTGGTTTTGGGTATGTGTTGTCGGCGCCGTCTGTGAAGTAGAATGGTATAAGTGTTGCCGTGTGCTCGGTAGTCGGATAGCTCTGCATTGTGTCTTCGCTTTTACATTTGCTTTTTGTGTAATTGCATTGTGTTTCTTTTCCTTCTATGTGCTTTTGGTGGAATTGTATATGTGTGCTTTCCGTTCATCGCGAATAAATGTGCTTTATGTTGAACTGTTTCCCGCTTCGCTTCGTCATTTCTCTCATTGAATCCTCATCTTGCTTCACGTAAAGGGTTGGTGGTGGGCTGAATACGCCCGATAATTAATCGAACCGTCGAGGCCGACGATAACACCGCTCGGTTATCCCGATAGTACGGAACGGGTCGCTTAAGTGGCCCGTGTCCGAAGTCGACCTGCGGCGAGGTGCGATCGCCCGGTCTACCCTCCGTGTGGGTACTTAGGTCGGTCGAATTTGGCGAGCAACCCTATCCCACGCGGGGGCCGATTGGCTCGATCGCGGTGAGACCGAAAGGTCCACCCGTGACTGGTTCCCGGCGTTAGTCCGAGAGGGTCACGACTGGATTGTCCGTCCGGTGGGCGACGTGCCGCGATTCGAGTTACGTGGCCGTCAGCACGCCGGCGGGCGCGAATCCGTAACAATATATATATATATATATATATATATATATATATATATATATATATATATATATATATATATATATATATATATATATATATATATATATATATATATATATATATATATATATATATATATCAATCACCAACAAATCGAAGAAAGGTGATTACAATCTTTAAATACTGTACAATATTGAAACCCTTTAATGCACTCGGCGTTTCAGCTAAAACTAGAACAGTATCAGTGAAACGTATGACGTCAAGATGTACCAGGAAGTACTACAGTGGGTTTTAACTTCTGAACCTCAGCATCCGAGCTCATCAGCTCCAGACAAGCAGTTGCATTTTTTCTTTGCCCTCAAGGAAGGTTTTAAAGCAATTGCTAATTGGTTATTTATATGAAACGGGTGTGCTTTAGAAAGCCTGTGCTGAGTCGGTGATCTGTGAGAGTCATACCGATATGAAAGTGATACCAGTATGAACTATGAACTAGTTCCCGTTCACAGAATAAGATAAGTCTTCAATCTGCATGTAGAATGGACTTCCAGTTCCTGCCCGTTGTTTGGAGGAATGGGGGAGGGAAATGGCGTCAAGTTTAGCGTATTTCATTCCCCGAGTAATGTCCCTGGTCCCCCGAGTCTTGACTCTCCAACTTTTGTCTTTCAGTCGAACAATCCCTCTTTCAATCCCTCCGCCTGTCAATCCATCTTTCAACCCTTCTTTAACTCTGGCTACATATCCATCACCGGTCCCCCATCCTTGAACTTCCAAAAAGTAACTCACAAACTCCTCAGTCCTCACAATCCCACCCTTTTTGCCTTTCAAACCCCATAATTCCCATGGGAAATTTCATTCATCTAAATCCACCTGGTCGTTCCTCCATGGCAAATCCCTCTCGAGTCTTTTCGCCTCCCAACCCCCACTTCACACCATCCCCTTGAAACCCCCCTGTTCATTCCACATCTGAAACCATCCCGCACACCACCACAGCCACAACCATGTCACACAACCACACCCTATCAACTCAGTTTTCTCAATACAATGACCCAAATTATTTGCCCCATTAACCCATTACCCGCAGGCTATACAATATACAATGGATCCCTCAACATGTGCAAATCATCGTGGAATTAAATTTTTTTTTTTCTTTTCTTAAATTATTTCCTGGAAAACTCCCCAATAAAACCCGATAATTGGCGCATCGATTGTGGTCATCGTGTGAGAAAAACAACAGCTGCTCCCTGCTCGTAGAGTGGAATTTAAAATGTACTCATTACACCAGTATACAAAAAAAACACCAACAAATAAATAAATAAAATAAAATAATCAGTAGATGTACCGAGCTGTGATACCAACAATGAACAAATCGTGGAAAGATGTTTACAATCTTTAAATACCGTACAAAGACTACACAATGGAAAAAAAACTCTGACTCGGCTACACATGGAACAGTGGAACGTATGATGTCAAGACGTACCATGAAATACGTACAGTACATTTTCACTTTTAACCTTCAGCATCTGAGCACTGAACAAGTAATCGCGTTTTTCTTTTCCCTCGTGGCTGTTTTTAAAGAAATGAGTTATTTATATGAATCGGGTGTGCTTTAAAAATCCTGTGTCGATTCAGTGATCTGCGATTGCAATACCGGTATGAAAGCGATATAGATATAATCATACCGGTACTGCGGTCCAGCGATGGATCCTGACCTGTGCCAATTACCAAAACTGATCTTGCTTTAAAACAAAATAATTATTTCATTTTTATTTTCTGTTTTTTTTTTTTTTAACCAATATCGATACGACTCCAGCAGAATATCGATATCAAAAATAAATAAATAAATAAAAAAAATCGATATTGACAGAGCCAACAATAGGAGAGAAATGTGATCTTTAAACGGGAAGCAAGTCCTGAATTCAATAAAACCAAATAAAAGCCATCATCAACCTGTTCGTCCCGCATGCCAGAGCGATCTCGGGGAGTACAAGAAGAGCTACGTGCTCGTGAAGTGGCGACCTCTGAACCTGTCCTCTTACGTTTCCGGGTGAGACTGCGAGCCCGTCGTGCATAGTGGGTCTACAAGGACAAAAATAGATTTACATAAGACTCTCATTAATACAATTTCACATTTCATAACTATAATAATAAATTCTCAATGAGTTGTTCCACCTCCATCGACAATCGTGATTCGTACACCTAAACCAAGTAGGCTGCCATGGATAGGACAGCACTAAAGACTCACATCATCTTTGTTGGACATGTCCAACCCCAAAGCAGACATCTCTCTTTCTAGAGTTTTCCTTTCCACCTGTGGGAAACGAATGCAGAGAGCATTCCACGCGATTGCCAGGAAGATGGGTCATTATTCAGTTTTCACTCGTATAAATTTTATTGTTTATACTCATTAAATGAATGACATGAACATCACACAAAACAGCACACCCAAAAAGAACACGTACTGTTCTGGCAGTGCGTGGCATCCGTGGCTTTTCCACAGTCTTCTTGGAGCGAGACTTCAAGATGCATTGGCTCTTCTTTTGGCGGATCGTGGCGGCGAGCCTTCGTATCTCCTTCTGCTGTTCAGTGTCACTTTCGTCGCTCTCATAAACTCCCGCTGCTTCCCGTAATTCTTCCTCCTTCTCCAGGGCCTGCAGTTTCTACTCCACGTACACATCAAACCGAGACACATAAACCACAAGATCAGTTTAAATCCCTTTCCTGTGACAGTCAATTCCTACAGATGCTTTCAAAATGGAGGCATTAAGGTTCACCAACATAATAGGTACGAAATACTTGTATTTTCACCATCCCTGAGAATAGAACGAGTCCACAGTTGTTGCTGGGGTCTTGAAACCGATTTCAAACATAGCTGAAGGCTGTTGTGGAGGAAATAATTATATTAATGTATTCTAAATTGTAATTGTGCTGGTGTTTTATAAATTTAAGTTTTATGCTACAAGTCGAATTGGCTGTCAGTGCCCGCTTCCCTTTGGCCAAGAGTCTTTTGCCCTAAATGTTGATAAAAAATGTGTTGTTGTGAAGCGGTGTGACCTGGGCTGATAACAGTGCTTCTCACCGAGAAGACACGTATGCAGTTAGAGTTAACAACCCCCTCCACTCTCCCATGAAAGTATAAATGCCTTGAAATGTAATGTTGTTTGAGTGCAAGCACGTGAGGATGTATACCATCTCAGTGGCTTGTACTCCTTGGGACTGACCAAGTACCAAGTAAAAATAAAACTCTGATGTGATGTACTTTCACGTTGTGGAAGTGAATTAATCGGGTTGGTTTAACGGTTAACTAAAAAGTAAGAATAAATAAAATAGAACCAAATAATATTGCAACAAATGGGGATACGAGGGTGAGAAGTGTACGGTGGATAGAATTAGAAATAAATTGTTCTCAAAGGAAAAGACTTGTCTGTGATTTTATAACAGGATTTTAAAACCGAATCGGCAAGACGTTTAAACCCTGCGAGTTAAATAAGATTCCACAACAAGGCAAGAATCCTACAACGATCACTACGAGGTTTGGGAGAAAAGAAATCCACATCACTGTCCTTCAACAATGTTCGATGACTGTAGTCAGACTTCCCTCTTTTTGGATTGTGAAGTATAAAACATGTCTTGCAGATCTGCAGATGTCATTAAAATAAACCAATGTCACCCGCAGGGGTGACCCGTATCTTGCCAAAAGGTGACCACGTGTGACTTCTTTAAGGTCACACTGAGGTGAACAGAGCTGCTATCCACCAGGAGCGACTCCTTGAGGAATATCTGCCTACGAGAGATTCCGATGAGAATCGTTCTACAGAGTAACCATGAAAAATATGCGTTGCCTCATGACGTCATAATGTCTCAAGCTTGACATATCTAGAAAGCACTCAGAGGTGTTCAATTTGAGGTATGACACGATATGGTTCCTAAAACTTGAAAATTTGACCTTGGGGTGAAATATGTTTGACCTTCGGCGTGAACCATGAAGGTCAAGGCCAATCACCACCAAATATTAATCAGCTGAGCGCCAGACCATAAACTATATTCCCATGAAGTTTGAAGACGATCCGATCAAAATTACTCAAAAAAATAAGGGTTTCGTCGACTCCCCTGATTTGCGACAAAGTTACCTTGACCTTTGACCTTCAAAATTTTATGCGCTGAAAGGGACCTCTATAGGCCTCTGATATGCGAAGTTACAAAAATTTCCAATAATAACTGTGCTCTGCAGAGTGATTTATACGTGATTACAGACAAAAAAAAAAAAACATATGAAGGTCAAGGCCAATCGCCACCAAAACTTAATCAGCTGAGCGCCAGACCATGAACTATATTCCCATGAAGTTTGAAGACGATCCGATCAAAATTACTCAAAAAATAAGGGTTTCGTCGACTCCCCTGATTTGCGACAAAGTGACCTTGACCTTTGACCTTGACCTTCAAAATTTTATGCGCTGAAAGGGACCTCTATAGGCCTCTGATATGCGAAGTTACAAAAATTTCCAATGATAACTGTGCTCTGCAGAATTTTTTATATGTGATTACAGACAAACAAAAAAATAAAAATAAAAAAAAAACATACAAGCTGACTAACATATCTTGCAAAAACTTCGTTTTGGCAAGATAAAAAGACAGAGAGGGTGGCAAGGGAGGATGGGGAGCGAAGGGGGAGGCCTCTATCTGCAAGTATGATTCGTACACGCAATAATAAAGCCGCATGAAATTGAAGCAAAAACCTCGCAAATCCACCAGTTTCAAGGCAACATGACAAGCAGCACCGCAGAATTGGAGTTGAACCTCCTTGTTGATAGAGTAATGTTTCAGGAATTGAAATCTGAACAGCTAAGCAGTAAGAGCACCAGCTCCACACCCTGCAGGATGCATTGCATGGGAACGTGCATGATGGAGCGACTCTCGTGTTTACAAGCATCACGTGACCGAAGAACAAACCTTCATGATATCCGGATCGATATAATCAGCGATGTTGTGCCCCTCCCAGACCTCCGGTATGACGTCATACTGCTCCTCTGCGTTTTTCAGGTCCCAGTGTTCTAAAACAAGATAAAGGAACCAAGAACAATATCAGATTACAGAAATGCATTATCGGATCACAGCAGAAATGTGCCCTAACTGTCAAAGCGTATAATTTCTGAGCGGATAAAATGTTTGTTTGTTTTTCTGCATACAATGTCAAGGCTCATTGAAGAGCGAACACACAGAACGTACAACAAGGGGAGCAGGATACAAGAA